>NC_135544.1:59496302-59854248 GCF_045843805.1 Urocitellus parryii | reverse complement strand
ACTAAGACAACCTCCACCCTGTGATGGCCTTAGAGGAACTAAGACAGCCTCCACCCTGTGATGGCCTCAGAGGAACTAAGACGGCCTCCACCCTGTGATGGTCTTAGAGGAACTAAGATGGCCTCCACCCTGTGATGGCCTCACAGGAACTAAGACAGCCTCCACCCTGCCATGGCCTTAGAGGAACTAAGACAGCCTCCACCCTGTGATGGCCTCAGAGGAACTAAGACAGCCTCCACCCTGTGATGGCCTCAGAGGAACTAAGACAGCCTCCACCCTGTGATGGCCTCACAGGAACTGAGACGGCCTCCACCCTGTGATGGCCTCACAGGAACTAAGACAGCCTCCACCCTGCCATGGCCTTAGAGGAACTAAGACAGCCTCCACCCTGTGATGGCCTTAGAGGAACTAAGACAGCCTCCACCCTGTGATGGCCTCAGAGGAACTAAGACGGCCTCCACCCTGTGATGGCCTCACAGGAACTAAGACGGCCTCCACCCTGTGATGGCCATAGGGGAACTGAGACGGCCTCCACCCTGTGATGGCCTCAGAGGAACAAAGACAGCCTCCACCCTGTGATGGCCTCAGAGGAACTAAGACAGCCTCCACCCTGCGATGGCCTTAGAGAAACTAAGACAGCCTCCACCCTGCCATGGCCTTAGAGAAACTAAGACAGCCTCCACCCTGCCATGGCCTTAGAGGAACTAAGACAACCTCCACCCTGCCATGGCCTTAGAGGAACTAAGACGGCCTCCACCCTGTGATGGCCTCAGAGGAACTAAGACGGCCTCCACCCTGTGATGGCCTCAGAGGAACTAAGACGGCCTCCACCCTGTGATGGCCTCAGAGGAACTAAGACGGCCTCCACCCTGTGATGGCCTCAGAGGAACTAAGACGGCCTCCACCCTGTGATGGCCTCAGAGGAACTAAGACAGCCTCCACCCTGTGATGGCCTCAGAGGAACTAAGACAGCCTCCACCCTGTGATGGCCTCAGAGGAACTAAGACAGCCTCCACCCTGTGATGGCCTCAGAGGAACTAAGACAGCCTCCACCCTGTGATGGCCTCAGAGGAACTAAGACAGCCTCCACCCTGTGATGGCCTCAGAGGAACTAAGACGGCCTCCACCCTGCGATGGCCTCAGAGGAACTAAGACGGCCTCCACCCTGTGATGGCCTCAGAGGAACTAAGACGGCCTCCACCCTGTGATGGCCTCACAGGAACTAAGACAGCCTCCACCCTGTGATGGCCTTAGAGGAACTAAGACAGCCTCCACCCTGCCATGGCCTTAGAGGAACTAAGACAGCCTCCACCCTGCGATGGCCTCAGAGGAACTAAGACAGCCTCCACCCTGTGATGGCCTCAGAGGAACTAAGACAGCCTCCACCCTGCCATGGCCTTAGAGGAACTAAGACAGCCTCCACCCTGTGATGGCCTCACAGGAACTAAGACAGCCTCCACCCTGTGATGGCCTTAGAGGAACTAAGACAGCCTCCACCCTGTGATGGCCTCAGAGGAACTAAGACAGCCTCCACCCTGTGATGGCCTCAGAGGAACTAAGACGGCCTCCACCCTGTGATGGTCTTAGAGGAACTAAGATGGCCTCCACCCTGTGATGGCCTCAGAGGAACTAAGACAGCCTCCACCCTGCCATGGCCTTAGAGGAACTAAGACAGCCTCCACCCTGTGATGGCCTCACAGGAACTAAGACAGCCTCCACCCTGTGATGGCCTTAGAGGAACTAAGACAGCCTCCACCCTGCCATGGCCTTAGAGGAACTAAGACAGCCTCCACCCTGTGATGGCCTCAGAGGAACTAAGACGGCCTCCACCCTGTGATGGTCTTAGAGGAACTAAGATGGCCTCCACCCTGTGATGGCCTCAGAGGAACTAAGACAGCCTCCACCCTGTGATGGCCTCAGAGGAACTAAGACGGCCTCCACCCTGTGATGGCCTTAGAGGAACTAAGATGGCCTCCACCCTGTGATGGCCTCAGAGGAACTAAGACAGCCTCCACCCTGTGATGGCCTCAGAGGAACTAAGACGGCCTCCACCCTGTGATGGCCTTAGAGGAACTGAGACAGCCTCCACCCTGTGATGGCCTTAGAGGAACTGAGACAGCCTCCACCCTGTGATGGCCTCAGAGGAACTAAGACGGCCTCCACCCTGGTCTTCCTGTGAGGAGAAACCCATTCTGGGAGTTGGTGGGATTTTCTTCCCCCAACACATGGGAACGTAATTCCTAGATATGGTTTAAACTGAGTTTTCTGTGTCTCCTTCCTGCCTCTTCCTCCTTCTTTTCCAGTTTTCTGTACTGAGATCTGATGTGAGATGCTCCCGTCACTGAGTCACGTGCTGGTGGCAGTCTCTAGGGCACACTCTGTCCACACCTTGGTCCTAGACATCTGCAGAGGTGAGAGGACGCCGTGTGTGCACAAAGTGGCCAATGGAAGCAGGAACTCCTGCACTTGACCTGTCTCTGAAACCCTGTGATTGACAGGCAAGCCACAGAAGGGGCAGGTGCTCTCCGGAGGGTGACGGCTCCCATGGTTGGCTGGCTCCTGCCGGCTGCTCTGCCGGGTGCCAGACGTCTCTCCCAGTGGCTGGTTTTCCTGACAGGGGCTTTTCTTGAAATGGGATTCTTCTCCTTCTCTCTTTATAAAAGCACCTTCTTCTAAACATGTGTTCTGTGTGAACAAGGAGCTTCCTCCTAACAGCCTTGTCTCCAGGGTCCTCTGATGCCTTAGTGGACGGCAGCAGCAACAGGGGACTCTAGAGCCTGCAGGAGTGGCATCCTCTGGCTGCACAGGGATGCAGAGAACCTGCCAGGAGTGAAGCCATCCTGCTGTGCCCCATGGAGAGTCTCCCCTAGAGAGGCCAAGTCTGAGCCTTCTGAGCAGCAGATGGTTGGCGATTTTTAAAAAGTTGTTTATGAGACTCAAGTTAAAACAGCATTACTTCTCTAATTGCTTTATTAAGTATGAACTCTTTTTAGCTTATAAGCAAAGGCAAGCCCTCAGGTTAATCAGTTTGGGTTTGTTTTGTGACTTTCAATGATCTAAAATCTCTCACAGGGCTCAGTGTTTGAAGGCGGGCTTCTCTGCAGCTGTCTGGCGTGCAGATGGAAGAGAAGATGGGAAATCAACTGAGGATTTCCTTATTTGACTTGCATGATGCGAAAGGAGAAGGTTATAAAGGCAAAAGAAGGTTATAAAGGAAGGCGACTGAAGGTGGAAACATCCCCTGCAGAGAGATGCCCGTGCTCGGCACGTCGCGCCCTCTCGGGAAGCAAGCCCGGAAGGAACCGGACTCATGCAGGGCCAGTGCACAGCTGCACAGCACCTGCGGTGGGGACAGCCTGCAGAGCCAGGGACCAGGCCTCTGTGGGCATCAAAGGCCACAGTGACCTGGCCTGGGTGGACGGTGGGCTCCTCCTGTCAGGCAGCCTTATTCTGACCCAGGCCAGCCTTGGTGTGGGCCAGCAGATTGTGTGAGCCACAAAACTTCAGAGAGTGCCCAGGTCGTGAGTCCCTCTGCACTGCACCAGCGAGTCCACCTCTTCATTTGGCCACCACTAGCTAGGGGTCAAGGATTCAGGTGGCCGAGAGCAGACTGATGAGTCCGAAGACACAGGGGAGATGATGGAATAAAGAGCAAAATGAAGTGGAATCTGCTGTCTTCACCCATTCAGTGTCATTCCTTAAACCACTCCAAAAATCAGACCAGGTGCAGAGAAATCTAAAATGTCTATTTAACACAATAAACACGATGTATCACTAAGTACTTCAATGGAATGTGATACTATGATTACTGAAAACATTCACTGAATCCTCAAAGCATCATTACAGAGTTAATTAAAGTTAGGACAAATGTTCCCTAAGAACAAGCCATATATTCTCATTCATTCAATCTTTTGTTCATTTATCAAACATTTACTAAAATTCTACAGGGTGCTTCCTAGTGTCAAATAACTAAGTTTGACCCTTAAACCCTTTGGAAATACTAACTTAGCATGGCTCACGTCTCTGGGTAACCTCAAAAGTATAAAGCCACCAGATGACGGCCCAGGAGAAAGTCTAAAGGACCTTTGGTTGGCCGTACTTGTCGGATACAACACCAAAGGTGTGATTCATGTCAAAGAATTGATGAGCTGGACTCACTTAAAATCAAAAGTCTCTGCTCCATAGAAGACACTGTCAAGAGAATGAAAAGACAAGCCAAGACTTGGAGAAGATATTTGCCAAAGACAGTGTATCTCAGAAAGGAAAGTTATCCAGAACTTATAGAGAACTCCCAAAGGTCCAGCATAAACCTGTTTAAACAGACAACCAGATTAGATAATGGGCCAAAGCCTTGAACAGACACCCAACCTGAAAATACACGCCGTGGGTAGAGATCACATGGAATAATGTTCTACATGGTCTATCCACAGAGAAATGCAAGTCAAGACCATGAGCTGTCGGCACACGGGAAAGTCCCAGAGTCCAGGACACTGACCTTACCGCACCGCGGGAGTAGGTAGCTAGACAGACATGGGGGAATCAAGTTCAGCTCCAGCCTGGCAGCACCCGCTGGCCTCGCTTGGCCCTGGGACCACCTGGGGACCACCTTCTGTGGCCAGGCAGCTCCCGTCAGTTTGCAGAAAATAGACAGAGTCCATGAGAAAATTCAAAGCATTGGGAAGAAGCCCAGGTGCACCCAACTTTGGCGGGAGCAGCCTAACCCCAGGGAATGGAGAATCCGTGTGGGGGTCCCAGCAGGCCACAGAGGCCCACAGTGCAGAAGGCCTCAGGCCAACCCTCCTGGGGGTCCCAGCAGGCCACAGAGGCCCACAGTGCAGAAGGCCTCAGGCCAACCCTCCTGGGGGTCCCAGCAGGCCACAGAGGCCCACAGTGCAGAAGGCCTCACGTCAACCCTCCTGGTGGTCCCAGCGGGCCACAGAGGCCCACAGTGCAGAAGGCCTCTCCTGGGGGTCCAGCAGGCCACAGAGGCCCACAGTGCAGAAGGCCTCAGGCCAACCCTCCTGGGGGTCCCAGCAGGCCACAGAGGCCCACAGTGCAGAAGGCCTCAGGCCAACCCTCCTGGGGGTCCCAGCGGGCCACAGAGGCCCACAGTGCAGAAGGCCTCAGGCCAACCCTCCTGGGGGTCCCAGCGGGCCACAGAGGCCCACAGTGCAGAAAGCCTCAGGCCAACCCTCCTGGGGGTCCCAGCGGGCCACAGAGGCCCACAGTGCAGAAGGCCTCAGGCCAACCCTCCTGGGGGTCCCAGCAGGCCACAGAGGCCCACAGTGCAGAAGGCCTCAGGCCAACCCTCCTGGGTGGCCCATTCCACCTTCTTCTGTTTTGATAAACAGACTTGCTGTGCGTTTTGCCCTATCTGCCTGGGTCTCCTGATGGAAAGCCTTCTTTCTGCAGGGCAAGAATGTAGGAGCCTCTGCCCAGGGTCACAGAATGCAGCTAAGGGTGAGGAGCAACAGCAGCTCCCACTCGTTGCTGGGGGGTTGCAGGAAGAGCAGTCATGTCAGAAGTTTCTTACAAAACTCGACGTTCTTGTTTCACATGATCCAGGAATCTTGGTGTTTACCCCACAGTGCTAAAAACTTAGATCCACCAGCACCTGCACCCAGTCATCGTAATAGCTTTGAACAGGACCACCAAAACTCGGACACACTGGAGATGTCCTTCTGTGGGTGAATGATTTATGAAAATAGGCTGCCAGGCACACTGACAGTGGACCAGCCCCCAGCACCAGACGGATCAATACGCCTCCAACCAAGACCAGCTCAACAGGAGCCTGAGTGCATGTGAGTAAGTGGAAGAAGCTGTTGTGGTTTAGAGGCATCCCCAAAAGCTCCTGTGTGAGGCAACGCAAGGAGGTTCAGAGGAGGAATGATGGGTCACGAGAGTCTTGACCCAATCAGTGAATCAGTCCCTGATGGGATTAACTGGGTGGTGACGGAAGGCGGGAAGGTTGGCTGGAGCGGGCGTGCTTTGGGGGTGGGCTCCCTCAGCCTCCTGGGGGGATGTCTTGGGCCCCTTTCCTCCCCAGACACTTCTGCCATATTGTCCTGCCTCATCTCGAGGAATGGAGCCAGCTGTCTCGAGACCAGACCTCTGTAACCACGAGCCCCGATTAAGCTTCCCTCCTTAAACTGCTCTTGCCAGGTCTTTTGGTTGGAGCATCCAGAGAGCTGACTAAAACGGAGGCCATGGAAGGGCTCCGGTCGAGTGTTCTAACTGCGTGACATTCTGCAAAAGGGAAATCCATGAAGGAAAGATGGCTGCCGCCAGGGCTGGGGACACGGCAGGTGGACGACTCCGTGATGGGGGACACGCATGGTTACACTTGGGTCCAGCCTCACAGCTGGACCCCCGCTTACCACAGGGCCCTGGGCTCCAACGGTGACCTCTAATTCCCACGTGACGGCATGGTGCCTGGTTTCAACCTGCCCCTGAGCTCTAGGAGTGGTTTGTAGACTGATCCTGAACTTGTGACTTCTCGCCCGGCAGGAAAAACGACAGAGAGCCATGCCTGTGGCAGCCAGTTAATGAATATTTACAGTCCCCAGCCTGCCCGTCCTCTTTGCTAAAGAAACAGAACTTCTCAGCGGCACAGTGGAGCCCACACCCCTTCCTCCTCACATCTGTCAAAACAAGTCACCCGCAGCTTCCGCACACTTGATCGTTTTATTATGCTTTTTCATACTCATGACAATACACCTGATTTCTCAAGAAGTTTTTGAGAACCCCTAACAAAAGGAATCTTCATGATACCCTAACTCACATTTCAGGTGTTTAAATTCTCAAAATGTGTTGTCCAATCCAATTGACGTTAATCATGGGGCCGTCTCTCATTTAGGCACCACACTCTCTCTGAAGCACAGCTTACCGTCCACTGCTGTTTCCCTGCAGGTATGCATAAGACTGTCTCTGAGGGAGGCATGGGATTCTAGAAGTGAGGTATCTAGCAGGGGCTCTGGGACCTTTGCACCCTGTGCAAACAATGCTGTGCAACAATGCTGCCTGTACCATGGTGGGCATGCATTCCCACAGACAGCACAGGACCTGCCCTGTCCTGGCTGGCCGGGGCCTGTCCAGGGTCCTGGGTGGGGCACACCTTTCAGCACTCGCTGGCCACAGGGCAAGCTCATCTGTGAGGTTGCACTGTCTTTTGAATTATAGGTTTTAAAAAATATATTCACTGCATTTATTCTTTGTGTTCTCTTTGTGTTTTAACTGCATTTATTGCATTTTTCTGGTTATGGAAACATGACATTTTGATTTAGTCAAGGTGAGCAAGTTTTAATTTTTAATCAGGGATTTGCATGTCCAATCAGCTGCTCCTGCCCTGGCTCCCAGCGGATCCTCTGAAACAGGGCTGGTTTTCAGTGGGTTTACTCTTTACTGCTGGACTATGATCCTTTCCTAATTTCATCTTCAGAAATGTCCATGGAATTTCAGGTTGATTAAGATACTTAAGTGCATTAGACAAAACTTTTATATACACCACATCAAATATGTTAGATAGTTTCTGGCCTTATACTCCACATTTCTTTTATATTTTAGATTTATTTACTTCTAAAATATCTTTTGACCTGTTTCTCCAGTTTATTAATTCTTTCCTTAGCTATAGTTGATGCACTCTTTAATTAGTTGCATCATTTTAATAATTTGTGGGTTTTTAAAATTCTATTCTTTATTAGGAGTCTTTCAATTTGAGTTTGCAAACATTTAAAGGGGAAAACAAGAACCACACACACAGTTCTTTCCCAGCTCCTGGGGCAGCAATGGGGTCCAGAGGGGCCGGGCTCAGTGGGGGCTGCCACTCCACCATGTGGCCTCACTCCATGCAGCTGCTCACACCTGGTGCCCAGGTCCAGGCAGCCTAGGGAAGCCTCGTGTTCGATGCCAGTCATTGCATAAACTCCCGTTCAATGGTCATACACTTAAATTTGCCTCTTATTTATGCACATTAAAAAAAAATCTTCCACAATTTCTGCTTCCAAATCCCAGTATACAGTGTTTGTGGTGCTAAACTTCACAGTGTCACTCCTGGTGTCCCAGGGTCGAGGGACATTTGTTCCTCTGTGTCCTCTGTGTGTGGCAGGAGCCAAGAGGGCAAGGGAGAAACGGGGCAGACAGACATGGGACGTGTCTCCAGGCACCTTGAGCTTTCTGCACTGAGCTATTTTATTACAGGAAATTGGTTTTCTCAGAATAGAATTTGGTGTTTTACTTCATGTTTCCCTCTTTACCCGACAGAACCATTCCTGACCGCACCAAGATCTTGTTTGCCTAAGTGCCTGTGTTTCCTGAAGTTCACCTCCAACATGAGGCTGTAGGAAAGCCTGGGAGGTGACAGGGACAGAGGTGGAGCCCTCCTGATCGTCCTGGAGAGCTCTCTCAGGTCTTCCACTACATGAGGACACAACCAGAAGAGGCCGGGAACTGGAGCATGCCATCTCCTGGATCCCACCACACTGGACCCCAGGCTCCAACTCCCAGCTTCCAGAACTGTAAGAAATGAACTTCTGCTGCTAAAGCCACTCGGTCTCTGTTATTTCACTACAGCAACCCAGACTAAGACAGGAGGAGACATGAATGCTGATTCGGTGACTACAAAAACACTTGCAGGACTCACTCTGTACCCCAAGTCGTGCTTAATGGTGCCTTTTATTGAAGTTTCTGTGGCCTTCCTCTCATTTCTTTCCTTCCTTATTGTGAGGCACTGAGGACAGATCCCTGGGCCTCAGTCACCTCTGGGGGCTCAAACAGCTGTTCTGTAATCCCCAAGGGCAGAAATGAAGTTTGATCCTTCAAGAAGATTCTAGAAAAACAGGCTTCCTTTATATCTCAGAAGATTCAAGAGGACAAAGAACTGGATACCTGGCAAGAACAGAGGCTGTGTTGTAAATGTCCCTGTGTTTCTTGTCCTCCGGGGCCGCCCACCACCCCTGGCCAGTGGGACCTATGGGCTGCCCTAGTGTGCATCCTGTTGCTCTCGGGCTCCGCGGCTCCCAAGTCCCAAAGCCTACACCATGTCCATTCGTGGCTCAGGGCGTCCACCTTAGTTTCAGCCATTGCAGTCCAGCCTCTCGGTGGGGTCCTGTGCCCCAGCCCTGCTCTGCACCAGGGGGTGCGGCATGAGGTCCCTGGGGTCCCTCTCCTGGAATAACAAATGCTAATGCATCAGGGCAGAGACTCAGGGAGACAGCCCAGGTCTCCAGGCCCCCAGGGCCAGAGCCGTCTGTCTCACACTGTGGAGAGACGTGCCCATCAGAAGCATTGCTGAGGCTGTTGTTGGTAATGCCCCTCTACATTAGTGACTTTTATAAACATCCGCAGAGTGTTATTTACTCTATGAATGTTTTCTTTCAATATCTTAATCTCGGATTTTGTAAAACTAACTTAATGGTGTTAAGCTTAGTCCTTGAGAAGCCAGCAGACAAATACTTTTTTCCATATGCCATTTAATGCAAATGAAGGTGATAGGCACCATCAGTGAGGCTGACGTATTTGTTTCGACTTCACATAGCCTCGCTTCATAAAAAATAAATGCTCAGTGCTGATAAGTGGGGTGGTTTCGGAAATGTCAACATCAAAACTAAGTTTTGCAAACGGCTTTGACTTATTAAGGTTGGGAACATATTAATTCTCAGTTCTTATTTGGAAGCATAGTGTTCCTCATTTTTGAAAGTTTAAGCTCAGTCATGATTTTCCTATTGTTGTTTGCTTTTTAACGGAGATAAAAAGATGTGCTTGATCTTTATTTTTTTATTTGTGCATTCAGATTCTTAATAGAATAAAGAAATCTGGAAATTCAATACTTTTATGATACAGAAACTTGGGTTCAAAGTTGTTTTCCTTTGTAATGATTCTATTTCAAACCCGCTGAGCCTAGGTGTTTTTAGGCCACAGATTTCACAAAAGAAAATTTCTTTTGTAATGTTGTTACACTCTGACTTCTCTGACTCATTTCACCTTCTCTGTAACACGCGCTTTGTGAATTCTTCACACAGTTAGGCACCTGTGGGCTCCACAAGGTCGCAAAGTATCACTGGAGGTGAGACAGGCTGCTGCCTGGCACGAGTCCCTGGTGGCACGGAGACATCCTTACTGAAGGAGATCACATAGGATCCATCTCCTTCTGGGAAAGGAATCTGTGTGTGCTGGGCATGGCGGCACAAGCCTGTCATCCTAACAGCTCAGGAGGCTGAGGCAGGAGGATTGTGAGTTCAAAGCCAGCCTCAGCAATTTAGCAAGACCCCAAGTAACTTAGAGAGACCTTGGCACTAAATATTTTTTTTTATATGGGGAGTGGTTGCAGGGATGTGGCTCAGTGGTTAAATGCCCCTGGGTTCAATCCCCATTACCAAAAAGAAGAAGGAGAAGGAGGAGGAGGAGGAGGAGGAGGAGGAGGAGGAGGAGGAGGAGGAGGATCTGTGTGTTAAGATGAAGACCAACAGTACATGGAATCAGTAGTGAGGGAGAAGCTTCATTGGAAGGGAAGTTGGAGGAAACACGGGTTCATTCTCTGGTGATGAAGGCCTCCAGCTTTGCACGACTGGAAAGGTCTTTCTGTCACCTTTGCTTGTGAAACAGAACTTTGAAACTATATCTATGATATACATATATACATTTATAACAGGTGCATATGATCTCACATGATGGTGGGACTTGTCGATTCTCAGATACGCACACAATATAACCACATCCTTTGGTGGGTTTCCTACCCCAGCCCCCCGCCCTCCTCCCTCCCTCTACCCCCTCGTCCACCTGCTGGTCTTGTGTCCTCAGGAGATCCTCCCCCACCTCACCGTCCCTTCTCTCTCCAGCTCCCCTGGAGGAGAGTGTGACTGACTTCCCTTCACACTAGGTCTCCAGTTCCATCCATTTTCCTGGAAATGACTTGATTTGATAAAGAACTTGGCCAAGCACAGAATTCCAGGCTGGCAGAGGCTTCCTTCCGCTCAGGGTTCTAAAGATGGCGCTGCAAATGTTTCCTCTCCTATGTGGGAGCTGCAGAAGATAAGGGGAGGGGCTTCCCGGAAAACAGGAGGGAGAGCGGGGACCGGGGGGCCTGAGGAGGAGCAGGCTCAGCGCAGGCCCCTGTGGTGCCCTGGACTCGGGGACCACCTGCACTTCCTGTCCCTGGGAAGCACCGACTTAGGGAGGTCTCCGAACAATGGAAGGAGACCAGGAGAGGACAGAGAAGGGGACAGGAGGACGAGGGAGAGGCCTGAGGAGGAGCGGACTCTGTATTTTGTGCTCCTGTGAGAAAGACAAAGGAAACCTCGGTGTCAAGTAAGGCCCGTGCACCAATAAAACATTAAAAAGGTGAGGAAAACAAGTGGAATACAAGAGGGCCCTGCCCGGGCTCTCCCTGCTCTGCCGGTTGCCTCAGAGGTGAGACCCGGCCTCCCGTCCTCCTGCTCTGTATGGAGAGCCTCCCTCTCGCTCACTGAGGACCTCGGTGGGATTCCCGTTCATCGTGAAGCTCTGTCTGTGCTGTTAGAAGTGTTTCTGACTCGGTGCCTGTAGTATTCCTTGTATCTGCCGCTCCTCGTCCCCTGTGGACCTTGCCTGCCCTGTGTGCGAGGCCCCCCCTCTGGACCCCAGCATGGCCTGGGCTGTGCTGTGCTGCCCACCCGTCTCTGCCCCTCGGACAGTTACAACAGCGTTTTCAGTTTAGTGGTGGGTGGTCTCTGTTGCTGGGCCTCGTGTAAGCAGCAGCGTCTCTGAGCCACCTCGGGGCTGGTGAAGGAGGGAGCCAAGGCAGGAGCCAACTGCCCCTCCTAGGGCTCTGCCTTCCTGCCCGCCACCCACAGGCCACCCCAGACCCACTCTCACCTGACTCCTGGCTTCAGGTACTGGGGCAGGGAGGGTGCCGAGGCCGAGCCCAGGCCTCCTGTCCTGAGTCGTCCCCAGTCCTCTGGCGGCCCCTTCCTGAGCCACCCCGCCAAAGGCGCTCAGGACAAGGCGGAGCAACTCTGTCAGCGTCCCACTTTTCCGGTCCTGCGCTCAGCACTTCCCCTGAGACCCCCGAGGGAAGAAGCCAGCGGTCCTGGTGGTGGAAGCTCCTGGTCTCATGGCTACTCAGCCAGCCCCTCGGCCATCTGCCCACCCTGCCCTACTGCTGCCCATCACCCTCAACGCCAGGGCTAGAGCAACCACCTCTCCTTCTCCCGTTTCCACCGAGGGGCAGCTTGTGGGGTGGACGTTTCCGCTCACCTCTGCGGGGCAGGCTGTGAACTTGTGAACTGGGGGCTGAATGGTGCTGGCCGTTGGGCTGGGGGTGCCTCTGCCCCAAGCCCCCCACAGTGAGAGGGCAGCGCTCAGAGACAGGACCATCATGTGACCCTCTCCATGGACCATCATGTGACCCTCTCCATGCGTTGTCTCCTGTTGAGAGCCACAGCCAAAGCGGCCCAGCAAACTTCCAGCTGATTGGCTCACAGCAGCCTCTGCAAACTTCCAGCTGATTGGCTCACCGCGGCCCCAGCAAACTTCCAGCTGCCAGCTGATTGGCTCCTCTGCGGTGATGCTCATTGGGCTGTTTCCCGGCCCTTTCAGACCATGGAGCTGCTCGTTGGGAGACTCTTTTGGTTTCGCCCATGTGACCCAGCCAATCGGCCTCAAGAGCCGGAGGAGTGGGCTTGAGAGGCTTGCTGGAAGCCAGTGGTGGCAGTTGGGCTCTGAGGGAATTCCTGAAGAGCTGTGTGGTGCGGTGTGTGTTCTAAAAATAAAGTTTGTTTCTGCTTGACAAGTGGCTCGTGAATTGTGCCCAGCCAGACTGCGGCAGTCTCCGGGGCGCAGCAGACATCGACAGCTCTCTCCTGGAGGCTGGAAGTCCGTGGTCAGGGCCCTCCCCAGAGGTCCCACTCCCCCACCATCACCCTGCGGTCAGCATTTCAGCATGTGGCTTTGGGGAGGCCGCAGCATTCCATCAGAGCTGTGAACGTGTGGATTCTTGGTTCCTCAGAATTCATGCAGGATGCGATTTGGACTCTAAATGCACTTCAGTGTCGTCAACTGATCGCAAGGTAGTTCACCTTTGTCTCATTTCCTCTGCTAAAGCCGATTTCCTCGTCTGCCACCCTCAGTGAGTCAGTCAACAACCCTGGCCCTTGTGAAACTCCAATAATGACTCCAGAGTGAGGGAGTCAAAAGTCAGAGGATGCTCAATATGCTATGCTCTTCTATACCAAGGCCTAAAATTAAGCATTTTTTAAAAATTCACTACAAAAAAATTCTAAAACAGGAGCCTATTTTCAGAAGACCCAAACCCAGGTCAGGCGTGAGCCTCATCTTGGAGGGTATGCGGGATGCTGAAACCCTGTGACCACTATTTCATATCTGAATGTTTTTGTTTGCGATTTTAGCACTGTCTTGGCAATAGCTAGGGGCTTTTCATTGTACTGACAGTCTGCACTTCTAGGTCATTCCTAAGATGGGACAAAAATAAGAGAGAACGAGGCTCCATCTGTGCTATGCATACAGAACGGGCCCACGTCCAGGTCTCCCTGATGGGCATCTCTTTAATCAAAGATGCCACCAATGGTGACCCCAGAATCGCCCTCCGTCCATGACAAACTCCATCTTGGTCCAGTCCACCGTCAGGATCTGCTCCCTGGGGAGCCTTCCTGCCCCTCCCTGAGCACCCAGAGCTGTGCTGGATGAGCACGTCCCTCCTCAGAGCAGCATCGTGAAGAACCACAGGCAGGCTGGCCAACAGCCACCCCGGGGTTCTGTGCTGCCCCTGAAGGACCAGGTCAGGGACGTCCTGCAGGACTAGGGCGAGGGAAACACCACCAAACGTGCGGGTTTATGAGCAGCTTCCAGCAGACACCAGCCCTCCTTCCCCGTCTGAGAGAGCAGGACAGGGTCATCTCCAGGACGCACTGAGAGCCGTTCTCCTGGCCCTTCCTAGGCACGTCTGTGGGCACTGCCCCTGGACAGCCGTGGCACTGTGCACTTCCCTTATCTTACCCCCACCGGGAGAGCCTCCCCTCGTGCCACAGGAGAATGTCCTCCACGAAGCCCCTGGAGGCAGTCGGCCACACAGCCCTCGGCCCACCTGTAGGCACTGGGGGAACCAGGGCAGACTCTGGGCTGCCTACGGCTGTGGAGCTACCTGCAGAGACCGAGTGGGTGAGGAGGGACCCGCCATGGGCTTCAGGGGTCCTGGTGGCTCTGCCACCTGCCAAGCCTAGGAATGGGGTTCCCCTGAGAGCCCACAGCATGCCATCCTTCTGGCTGGGACCTGAACGTGCTGCTGCCTGGACACCATGTGGCTTTCCTTGTGGCCCAGGCTCCTCACGCCCTAGTGAAGGGTCCTCGTGGCACGTGTCCATAGACTGTGGAGGCTGCGGGCCTCTGCTGGCTCCTCTGTCAGAGGCACGTCTACTGGATCCCATTACCCAAGGCACTTGTCCTCCCTGGGTCCTCCGGAGGGTGTGTCAAGCCCCCCCTGGACGGGAGAACTGTCCAATAATTTGCAGGTGTGTGAATCTAAAGCAGCACATGACCACCGTCTGTCCTGGATGCAGAGCGGCCTGGGCACTTGGGGCGAAGGAGGAGGAGCAGCTGGCCCCTGTCTACCCGATCGCCTCTAGTCTTCTCTTCAGTTTTCCGGCACTGACTTGGCGACTGTTCACAGATCAGGGCTGAACAGGAACCATCTCTTCCACCCGTTTCTCCCCAGCTCCCGTCCTGCACCGCACCCCAGGTAGTCGCCACAGCCTGCTTCCAGGGAGGACGGCCGGGGTGCAGAGGCATCTGCAGCTCCACATTAAAGCCGCATTAGTCATCCTCCTGTTCCCACTCGATTGCTCCTGCCGCGAAATTATTAGGCAATTATTTCCCCAAACAGCATCATAATGATAAAGATAAAAATTATACAATTTGCTTTAGTCATTATTTTTTCCTCAAGGTTAATGGGTTTGTCACATCACATTAAACACTCATATTCACCATTAGAACACTCCACTACATAGGCAGACACGTCTCTGTGCAACTAACACAAAGAACAAATCAGAACAATTGTTGCCATTATTCTCACATTGGTGAATAATGATCATTTCATCTGATAGTTTTTGTAATTCACAGGGCAAATGAAACTTTATTTCTGCGATTCTCTGTGCAGAGCTTTTAGGTATTGAACTCATCCTGTGTGTGCCTGGTTAGAGCAAGGGCAGATCAGCATGACCAAATCCTGATCGTGCATGTCACATTTAAACCAGGAAATCCTCCTAGGTTGGCAGAGCTGTTCTCCGGGAGAAAGCCACGGCTTCCTCTCGGGTGCTGCTTAGTCCTGGAGCCGGAGCTAAACTCTGCTTGGCAGGAGTGTCCAGCGGTGTCCCAGGGATGCCGGCCCTCAGTGCCTCAGCCAGCTGCACCCCTTGGCCCCAGCACAGGTTGCAGAGTCTCTGGTTAGACTGCAGGGCTGATTCCTCCACTGCAAATCAGGTTTGTCCTCACTCAAAGGGAGAAAGGATGTGAAACCTCAAGGTCACACCACACCCCCTCGGTGACTAGCCTTTCAGTGGTGCCGTCTCCTGTGGCCGTGAATCGCAGGAAATTCACCAGCAGCAACTTGGCCAGCTGAGACTGCACCCCAGGGTTACCACAGGCCACATGCTGAGACACAGAAGCACAGCACTGAGAATCACCAAAGCTGAGGACACCCCATTCTGTCCGATGAGAGCACCCCACGTTAATCAGCCTGGAGAGCTGAGATGGCAGGTGAAGTCGGCAGATTGATGTCGCCTATTTTAAAGAACTGGTTTGGTTTTAAGATGAGATCTTAAGGTGATATTTAACACTTGGTAGCTACAGGAAAACATACCATCTGTGACTGAATTGCTGGAAGTGACAGGCCCCCTGGTGCCCTGGGACAGGGACCTCTTCATCTCATCTCCCAACACTGCTGGTCTTCTCAGCTTCACTCTGGGCGAGGACCCTGCTAAACTTCAGCCACTGGCACCATGAACCTCCCATCTGGTGACCAAGAGCAGACACGCGGAACCCACCAACACCCTGACAACCTTGAGTTCAGACCACCTGCTCTCTGGACACTCCTCCAGAGGTCACCCGTGAGCCACCTCAGAGCAGCAAGGGCTCTGGGGCACTCATCTTGACCTCCCAGCTGTGGGAAACCAAAGAGTCCAGCAGAGTGGGCGTCCATGGAGCAGGGAGGCTCAACAGCTCCTGTGTGAGACAATGTGAGAAGGTCTGGAAGTGAAGGATTGGCTGTGAGACCTTAACCTAACCAGAGTTTAGTGGATTGGCTGGGAGTTCACTGCAGGCAGGAAGGGTGTGGTTGGAGGAGGCCGGTCATTGGGAGCATGCTTTGGGGCTGAACTTTGTCTCTCTCTGCTTCCTGGTGGCCAGTCCTGAGCCGCTTTCCCCCACCACACTCTTCCACCATGATCTTCTCCATTGCCTTGAGCCCTGAGAATGGAGCTTGCTGTCTGTGGACAGAGACCTCTGAAATCATGACCCTCAAATAAACCTTTCCTCCTTAATTTGTTCTTGTGGGGTGATTCGGTCACAGCAGCAGAGTTGCTGACTAGAACAGGACTCCTCTCACCCTCCCGTGAGCTGGTTGGCGATGAAGTGCAGGCAGAGACAACACGAGCCATGTCCACCCACAGACGGCTGGGCACACGTGCAGACTGAGAGCTGGAGCAGTCTGGAATGCTAAGCCTACCCTATGGGGAGGTCCACCTGAGACCAGGCGGGACTCACCGCAGGTAGAGTGGCCTCCACCCCTGGTTCTGCCCCACGGATCCCACCAACCACAGACGAAAATGTTCAGGAGAGACTGGGTCTGCCCTGAGCCCGTGCTGACTCCTTGCTGGCCTTATTCTCTAGACAGTACGGTGGTCGGGTGGGCATCGCCTTGCGCTGTATCGCCCACGTGATCTAGTGAAGATCTAAAGTACGGAGGAGGACGCGGTAAGAGACATGCAAGTTGTGCGCCATTTCCTTTGGCTTCTCAGCTTTCATTGCTGTGGCCAGAATACCTGTCGAGAGCAACCTGTCAAGGAGGGAAGACTCATTTGGCCCACAGTTTCAGAGGATTCCATTCACCGGAGGCTGTCTCCATGAGGGACGCTCAGCGGGGAACAGCAGGGCCCACAAAGGCTGCTCAGCACCCAGCAGCTGGGACGCAGAGGGGAAGGGGAGGAAGGGGCCAGGGACGGGTATAGTCCCCAGGACGGCCCCTACTCCCTCCAGCCATACCCCTGCCTGCAGGCACTACCCAAATATCCCTCAAATTACTAATCCATCAAGGGGATTAATACACAGTGAGGGCAAAACTCCATGGTTCAATCTTTTCCTCTGAATCTCACTAAATTGGGGGCCCTCTTTTCAGCACGTGAGTGTCTGGGGACATTGTAGATCCACCCACAGCAGGACTTGAGCATCCACAGGTTTTGGTATCTCTGGGTGTCCAGCAACCAACCCCACGTGGCTGCCCGGGACTGCCTGCAGTTCTGTTGCTGTGTTCCTACCATCTGTGGCTGGTGAATTCAATGGCCTATTGGTCATGGCCGTGCTGTCCACTGTCCAGAACATCAGAAACCACTTCTGTGTTTGGTTCATCATTTACTTGTGGTTCAACATTTACTTCCCTTTTGTTTCACAGGGAAGTAAACCGTTGAGACACTAACATCTTTGGACAGCCACTAAAACATGCTTCAGTGAGTGATAATATGATCATTTTCATCTCCACAGTTATTTTATTGAGGCCATTGCTTGTTCCCTTAAAAATTTTGGTTTTGCCTACTTTTAAGTAAACATCCCCACCCACTTTCAGATCGCTTTGACCTCATCACATGAAGTTGTTTTATGAAAACATGATCCTGAGAAATACGCGTGTAAATATATGGCTGATCAAAGCAGAAAACAAACTAGTTGATCTTGGACTCTGGAAAACTCAAATCTCTTTAAATAGCTTTGGACTCTCCACTGTGGCTTTAAACAGCATTATTGATGAATAATTTACACACTATAAAATCCATCCATTGTGGGCGTGGGCGTATGGCTTACAGCGGGGCCTGCTTTCCCTCGGCCTTCCCTGGGGAGTTTCCTCCTGTCCCTTGGCAACGCAGCACAGCCCAGCCCAGTTCCACCCAAGGTGGACATCGGCTAATCCTGCTGCCTTTGCTTCTGCAATTTCGTTTTCTACCTGATCCTGGGTCGGACCTTCCAGCCTGCAATCGTCCTTTGCTTTTTACCTATTTATCACCTGTTGAGGCCATCTATGTGGTAGCACGCAGGACTTGAAATTCTCTTTCTCTCACTGACGAGGGACATTCCATTGTGTGGATTTGCCATAATGTATCCATCTGTCACTTGCTTAGAAGTTTCTGGTTATTGCCTTCTATGCACAGGCTTCTTAAGACATTTGGATAATGGTCTTTCTATGGAAATATATTTTTGTTTTCTTGGATAGATACCCAGGGTTAAAAGTGCTGGGGTCATGAGCAAAGTACTTGCTGCAATTTTCTGAATTTTCAAAGATGTTCTGCCGGGTGGGTTCACACTCCCACGAGCCGTGGGAGAGGTTTCCAGCTTTCCGACACTTGTGCCTGCCCTTGGCACTGTCAGATGCTGGCGTGAAAGCCACTCTAGTGGTGCGTCAGTGGGCTGCATTGGCGGTTCTCTCACGACTCTTGCTGAGGAGCAGCTCCGCCTCGGAGTGGGGTGCCTGTGAGAGCCGCTCCTGGGGTGCCGTCTGTCCAGCTTCATCCTGTCTCATGCGTCCTGTCTTCTAGGTACTCCTGAGCTCTGGTCACACAGTCCATTTCAGGTCCTCTCCTGTCCCCTTTTCAAGGCTTTCCTAACCCACCACCGGTGGGCAGAGTCTGTGCACAGCTCACCCCTGGCTCTCGGCACCTGGGCACCTCCCCTGCCAATCCCCAGGAGCCTTGGCTGGGTGCCAGGTCCTGGCTTGCTGCTGCCTCAAATCTCTGCTCCTTTTCTTCACTGATTTCATGAGCAATTTAAATGTGATTTTCTTTCTTTGTTCATGTCTTATTTATAACAGATATGCAAGCTTTTCAAGCAAAGTATATTATTATTTTGAATATATTCTAGATGTCTAGTAAACTTACATGAGTATTCAATGAAGTTTTATGATTATGTGAAGAATTGTATATGGGCTCATCACACTTGCATTGAGATGATCTAAGAAAAGATCAAAAATAGTAAATTGGCAGTAAGAATTTCAATATCATATCTACCACCTTGGCATAGTTATGAAAAATGAATGTTCAATTTTCAGATGCAAAAGGAATTTGGAGATGAGCTATGGAAAAATGAAAACAACAGTGTCGCATGCTGTCTGAGCTTGGAAGGCATTTTGATTAATGTAACACACTTTGAAAAGGAAAAAAAATCACTCAGCAAATCCAGAGTATCCAAGGAGAAGCACTTCCAGGCTCCCCGGGGGTGGAGGCAGCCTTGCTCCTGTGGAACCTAGCTGGGGGGACCAGCTCCTGGCCCTCAGTGCTCTGGACACTCCCCAGTGGGCGTTATTTATTCTGTGGGACTCCACCTGAGCATGTCCACTGCACTGAGCGAGACGTTTCTTTCTTTGTAGTTGGGGACAAGCACTTGAGTGAGGGAGAGCTATTCTCCTTTCTCTCTGACAGATACTCAGTGGCTCACAAGGTCTCCTGTGAGCTTCCAGCACGTCTTGCACTGACTCCCAGAAGCGAGGGCAGGTCAGAGATAACAAAATCGTCCCTTGAGGGAATCCACAGAAGTCCAGGGCTCCCTCTGGTAGCAGCGTCAGGGTGCACTCTGCCATCTGAAGGTGGACCCCAGGCAGGCAGGGCTGCAGGAGAAGACCTGAAGTGCAGAAGAGCCATCCAAGAGACAAGGGGAAAGCACAGGAGAAGGCCACCTGGGGGTGTGGAGGCAGGGCCAGTAGGTCACTGTCCAGCTGAGTTCCAGGACAGACCTTTGGGACTGGAAGGGAGGCTGAGATACAAACCAGGCCAACAATCCAAGGACATGGTCAGTCTGGGAGATTTTCCCAGAGGAGGCCAGGGGGGGACAGAGCAGCAGGGTGTGAGTGGGAGGAGCTCTCGCTGTGAGCTGGGAGTCCTGCACCTTCTCCAGTCTGCAGTCTGCCCCAGCTCCCCTGCTGCTGGGATCCTCCCTCAAATGTCAATCAAACAAGTTTTGGGAAGTAGAATTCGGAGGAAGTGTACCAGGCTTGGTTTGCTGAAGTTGCCCACCCTGCCTGTTTGGACGGCCTGGGCCAACCCCCGGGGAGGGCAGTGAGGGACAAAAGTGCCAGTGAAGCCCAGAGACTGAGGTTCCACTGGACAAATCCAGGCCCTCCGCAGATGCAGTGTCAACCAGCACTGACTGTGGTCTCAGGGCACTTGGGAACCCAAGCCTCTGGGTGGGTGATGAGGTTGGAAATAGCCGTGGACGTAAAGGACCACCCTATGGATTCCCACCGTCCTCCACCATGGTCCCGTGCAGCAGGGATGACACAAGGCCAGGCCAGAGCAGGACACAGTGAGGATCAGCACTCGGGGACTGTCCTAAGTGGGCCTGTCCAGCCTTAGGAAATGGGCTGCTGACCTGCCTTCTCAGGGAGGAGGAGCTGAGATAATATGGAAGGACTCCTTCAGCTTCCTGTGGACGGGAGCTTCCAGCCAGGGGGACAATTCCAACAGCACCCACAGGGAGAGCCGAGGTTGGCTGTGGTGAGCTGGGCCTGGGGCGGCACCTCTACCCGCTGGGCCTGCAGGCTCTGCTCCTCACGGAGAAGCCGTGAAACCAGGGTTATGCACGTATGTAGGTGTAGGTGAATACACACCTGCGCGTGCAGACAGGCAGCGACAGGTGACATCACACACGCAGACCAGCTTCTGGGCACGGGGACAGGTGTGAAATGGGGCTGGGGCTATCGAATCACCGCTGCTCATGACGTGCCCTGATTGACACTTGGCATCTCCTGCTGCGTCTCCCACGTGACCACGAGGCTTCTGCCCCCAGCACCATGGAGCCACCTGCACTGCGTGCTCAGGCCCCTTCCCATTGTGACAGCCGAGCATCCTGATGTGACGGAGGCCAGAACTGTTCCTGCACTCCAGAGCAAGTTGGGACACGGATTTCTATGGCAACACGACTCATAGATGTGAGTGTGTGGGTGTAACTTGAGTGTGTGAGAGTGAGAGTGTGTGTCTAGGTGTGAGTGTGTGGGTATAACTTGAGTGTGTGAGCATGAGAGTGTGTATCTAGGTGTGAGTGTGTGGGTGTGGCTTAAGTGTGTGAGTGTAAGAGTATATGTCTAGGTGTGAGTGTGTGGGTATAACTTGAATGTGTGAGCATGAGAGTGTGTATCTAGATGTGAGTGTGTGTGTGGAACTTGATTATGTGAGTGTGAGTGTGTGTCTAGGTGTGAGTGTGTGGTTATGACTTGAGTGTGTGGGTGTGAGAGTGTGTGTGTCTAGGTATGAGTATGGGGGTGTAACTTGAATGTGTGGGTGTGAGAGTGTGTGTGTCTAGATATGAGTGTGGGGGTGTAACTTGAGTGTGTGGATGTGAGAGTGTGTGTCTAGGTGTGAGTGTGTGGGTATAACGTAGTGTGTGAGTGTGAGTGTGTGTCTAGGTGTGAGTGTGTGGTGTAACTTGAGTGTGTGGGTATGAGAGAGTGTGTGTCTACGTATGAGTGTGTGGGTATAACTTAAGTGTGTGGGTGTGTGAGAGTGTGTGTCTAGGTGTGAGTGTGGGGGTGTGAGAATGTGTGTCTAGGCGTGAGTGTGTGGGTGTGAGAGTGTGTGTCTAGGTGTGAGTGTGTGGGTGTAAGAGTGTGTGTCTAGGTGTGAGTATGTGGGTATAACTTGAGTGTGTGTGAGTGTGTGGGTATAACTTGAGTGTGTGAGCATGAAAGTGTGTGTCTAGGTGTGAGTGTGGGGGTGGAACTTGAGTATGTAGGTGTGAGAGTGTGTGTTTAGGTGTGAGTATGTGGGTATAACTTGAGTGTGTGTGAGTGTGTGGGTATAACTTGTGTGTGTGAATGTGAGAGTGTGTGTCTAAGTATGAGTGTGTGGGTGAAACTTGAGTATGTGGGTGTGAGAGTGTGTGTCTAGGTGTGAGTGTGGGGGTATAACTTGAGTGTGTGGGTGTGAGAGTGTGTGTGTCTAGGTGTGAGTGTGTGGGTGGAACTTGAGTGTGTGTGTAACAGTGTGTGTCTAGGTGTGAGTGTGTGGGTATAACTTGTGTGTGTGGATGTGAGAGTGTGTGTCTAGGTGTGAGTGTGTGGATGTAACGTGAGTGTGCGGGTGTGAGTATGTTCATGTTGTGGACATGAGTGTGTATGGGTATGCGTGTGTGCGTGTGGGTGTGAGTGTGTGTGAATGAGTGTGTAACTGATCACATTAGCCCCATACTCTCCCTCCCTGTCAGGACAAGCCTGTGTCCTGTGGGGCAAGATGGCCTCTGTAACTGTCACGCTGTTAATTGTACCTCCTAACGTGGTGGTCTTCCCTGTGAGCTAGCGTTCCCTCTTGCCCTCCCCAGAGGGTCCCCACCTTCACGTGTGATGCGGCCAGCTCTTGTGGCTGCACTTCTTCTCCCAAGGAGAGTGCAGCACGGATCTGCCGCTGTGCAGGCTGTGAGCGGGTCTGCCCTCGCACCTGCAGGCAGCTCCCATCAGATACCCCAAGGTGCCCCAAGGTGCCATCTTCTAGAGAAGTGGCTCTCTCTCTCCTGGGCAGCAGAAACAGCCCCACCTGGGTGCCACCATGGTCAGGACGCCAGCCTCTGGAGGAGGGGTGTGCTCCAACCTGCTCCCAGAACCTCCGGAGGTCCAGGACGCTCCTGCACAGCGGTGGCCCTCGGCCGGCTCCTGCATGCTCCGGGCAGAGCAGCCCTGGTGAGCACTGGGTGCGCAAATGAACCCACCTGTCCATTCACGCACATCCTGTTTCCAGACCCATCTTTAAGGGCTGTTGGCTGCTTCAGTGTCCCCCAAGCTGCAAGGCACATTACCAAAGATGACCCTTTATTAGGACAACAGGAGGCCAAGTGTCCTCTGCCATCTGCATCTTCTGTCAACTTCAAAGCCCCCGACCCCGCACCACCCTTCCAACCCCAATGTCGACTGGTTTCCATAGCATTTTCCTCCAGGAGGCAGCAGCCCTTCCTGGGTGGGCTGGGGTAGAGGTCTACCCAGAGACGTCTCGTGGCCCGGGGCTTCATGGCCACTCCCCTGTGAGCCTTTGGTGGATCTTGAGAAATCCTTCGCTGTCTTTCTCCTAATTACCCTCTAAGCTCTACCCACTCACAGGCCTCTAATTTTGGACTAAACATCTTTGCTTACTCTCTTAGAAACACTGAACTTCTCAATAATGTGGTTTTTAACCAGCATAAGAATTACCTCTGAAGTTACTAAACATGCATGTGCCAGACCCTAAATCTGGGGATTTTGAGTACAGCTATGTGAATGTAGTGCAAATGTACATTGATACTTTTAAAGCATCCTTGTGTGGGTTGATTTTGCATCCTAGTACTTTTTGCCACAAATATAATTGTAAATTAGAAATTCAAAACATGTCACTTTTGATGGTTAAGTCAAAAAATGATTTCACAACCAGCATACGTCCCATTGATACGTGACAAATTATAATTTTATTATACCAAAGTATTTAATAAGACTTCAAAGTTCTTTTTTAAGGTAAACAGCAGGATTTGTACCCGTGAATTTGTACCCGCTGCACATCAGACCAAGTCTCCGCAACAACTCCTGGATATCAGGTAATTTTCTAAAGAACCTAATCAAGAAGAGCTCACGTAGCTGAAATGAGGTCTGCATACATATAATCAGTATTTACATGTGCTTTGTATATTATGTACTTTATATATATTAAATATAATAGAGTCATGCTAATTACATAATGTGCTAATTAGTGAA
Source organism: Urocitellus parryii (assembly GCF_045843805.1). NCBI lineage: Eukaryota > Metazoa > Chordata > Mammalia > Rodentia > Sciuridae > Urocitellus > Urocitellus parryii. The sequence goes on along the minus strand of NC_135544.1, from coordinate 59,830,304 downwards.
AATGGTAAATTATGGGCTTCAAAACAAAACAAATTTACTCATGAAGTTCAAAATAATACACACAAAAAAAGCAAATCCTGATGCCTCAGAATGTATCAATAGTTAAAAGTAATTCTCAATATGGAGAAAATTTGAGTACATGTTAAAGATAAAACACTGAAATGGGCATCCACACAAGTAGAAGCAGCACACGTGGGTGAATGTTCCAGGACAGCAGATCAAAGCCGAGGCCACAGCACGCACTTGAGAGATGGCCAGGCCACGTGTCTCTCGCAGCAAGCCCACACTTAACAGGGAACGCACGGCTGCGTGTTTGTGAATGGCAAGCAGAACCTGGGAAGGGGCTCACGGGCGCTGCACTCTAGCAGCCGTTGGCGCCCAGCAGGTGAGAAGTCTTATGAATGTGCCATGAAGCCCTCTGTGCCACCCTGATTTCCGCAGCCTGGATCTCAAACCCCATCATCAGACACCCCCAGCCTGGGAGTCGCAAGTCAGAGATGCCACACAGTTGGTGCTTTTCTCCTGTCCTTTGGCTGATGAGGAGCTGCTGGCCCTGGGACATGGTGCAGACAGTGACCTGGCCAGCAGCTAGAGGGGCGAGGTGCCCTGCAGACTCTGTGGAAGGAGCCACTCAGCCACAACTCCCGACCTGCAGAGAGCACTGAGCTGGGGCCCTGGAGGGTGCCCCGGGGCGAGGAGGGTGGGGCCCAGCAAGGCTGTGCAGGGCAGACCCCGCCTGCTGTCTGAGGCAGTGGCTCCCGGATGGGGCAAGCCTGAGGACAGGGCTGAGCGCAGGGTTCCTGCCATGGTCCCTGCAGGTCGGAGTGCGCGTGGCTAACCCCGAGGTCTAGTGCTGCCCGGCCTGTGTGGTCTCCCTGAACCACAGCCAGGTGCAGCACAGACCCACGGACAGCCGGGCGCCTCTCCCTCCGGCCACCCTCCAGGGTCCTGTGAGAAGAGTTTCCACACTTCCCGTCAGTCACATCATGGACCAAGTCCTCTGACGAGGGACCAGGAAGCCGGGGGATTGCAGTGACCTGCTTCCCCAGCCCAGAGCCGTGGAGCGCAGTCCTGCACCCTCGGGGAATTTCTTGGCAGGACTCTTGATGGCTGGCGGTCAGTATCTCACACCCAGGCAGTTCCTTCCTGCCTGCCACACCTGCCATCCCTTACCTGGCCCTCGCGGTCTCCGGCAGCTCCCTCTTTCAGTGTCTCAGTTTTAAACCATGGTGGTGTGTCTTGTTTGGGTTTTGCACACGGGTAACTGGATGGAGTGTTCTTGCAGGTATTTCTCTTACCTTTAGCAGCTGCCTGATTTGGGAGTGACATTTAGAGCCTTCACAGTTCCCCTGTGCTGCTGTTAGTGACATTTGGAGTTGGGCTGTGGGGAGGGCTTGGGGGCGCTCGCAGGCAGCCTCAGGAGGAGCGGCAGTTTCCCAGTGGCCCCTACTCAAGTGCCGCTTTCTTTACCAGCTCTGCTGGGAGGGCTCGGAGCTGCTCCTCTAATACTGGTAGCAAGTGCCCACTTCTCCATCAGGCCTGCTGAGCCCCAAATGCCATCATGTCACCTGCACAGTGAGGTGACTTGAGGAGAGTTTTGCAATCCCTGGCGACTCTCATGGTCCTGCAGGAAACCCCGCTGACCCACCGTGGGAGTCCCTGGGGCCAGCCCGGGAGTGCTGCTGCTGGTCTTGGACGCCATAAAATGCCAAGAACCAGCAGCTCACACTACCCCCATGTCCCCTGCAAACATCGTCTGTGATGTCACGGTGTTGCCGAGTGTGTCCACACACCAAGCGGGGGAAGACCCACCCAGCTTTGGCCCATGTACCCTTCCTCCAGCTCCTCAAAGGGGGCCACGGTCGCTTTGACCTCTAAGATGGCCATTTGATGGCCACATGGGAGAGTGCAGAGAAAGGAAGTTCCCCCGAGTAAGAACCTCCATCCTCACGGTAAACAAATCCAAAGGAAGCGCTTTGCTGGACCAGGCCCCATGGAGGGAGCACCGCACAGCGATGGAAATGACATTGTGCTCGGACCCCGGGTTCCCAGGAGCTAGGACAGAGTGTGGGTTCTGCTACCTAGTCTCTCCAAGATTTGGGGTCCTCCTACTGAACACAGATGGCACAGTGACATGTAGGAGCAGTCCTGTGGTAGGAATTGTGTGTGTGTGTATGGGGGGGTGTTAGGTCCAAACACCTGTAGATTCTCTAACTTCTGATAAAAAATGCAAAACATTTAAAAATTAACATTAGCTTAGTTTTAGTGTTTCTATTTTAGGCTTCCTATACCTCATATGCATAAAGGAAACAGGTATAAGCTGCAAAGTGCTTACTGATACAGCCGGTCCCTGTCACCTTGCTGTGAGGACATGTCCTGTGTGTCCTAACGCCCCCTTTCCTCTGCAATAATACACCTTTCCAAGGTCACTGCTGCATGAGAAAATTACTCAATACGTTGGTTGAGACAGGAAGCAAGTCATTCAGGCTCACGTGGAGCTGAGGACATGCTGGGAAAGGGTCCAGGGACCCAGCCCCACATCTCCAGTGGGCTGAGGAGCCGGCAAAGTCGCAGGAGGTGGGGCTGGAGGACCATTTTCAGCGCCTTTCAATCAAACCGCTTTCTACAGCCGGCCTATGTCCACCCAGCCCCTGGCTCTCTGCCATGATCCCTGGTACATGCTAACATTGTTTTGAAATTGATTATAAATTAATGAGAGGAGTTACGAGAATCCCTGGGGCTTGCATGGTCTCATTTAATACCTGTACTTCTAGAATCAACCCTAAATGGTACAAAGTTCCTGGGTTCCATCACAGTTTGTGCCCTCAAGTGCTGGACCCTACCTGATTGCCGTAGATTCTGTGTGTGTGTATCTACACATGTGTATGTGTGTGTGTGTGCATGTCTGTGTTCATGTGTGTGGGTGTCTCTGGGTGGATGTGTGCATGTGTGTTGTGTGTGTCTCTCAGTGTGCATACATGTGGGCCTGCAAAGCATGCGCCTGTGGATGTGTGTCTGTGTGCAGGTGTGTGTGGCATGTGTGGGTAGATGTGTGTGTGCATGCGTCTTTTGCTCCACGGCTGCCATCTCAGCACTGCCCTGTCTGCATTTGGACTGTGGACACGACTTCACACAGCTTCCTTGGGGTGGCACAAGAGACCCTGCTTAGACGATGTCCCATGACAGAGGGGTGGATCTCAGGTGCAGGCTCCAAGCTCCCTCCTTTCCCAGCTCTGCCAAGCCTCTTGTTGGAGTTTTGCATTTGTGCACAGCTCTGGGGTTCTGGACCTTCGTCTCCATGGGTCCTGACGAGGACTGGGTCAGTGCTTCTCCTTCTGAGCGGAGTCTTCCTCTCTGACGCTGGAGTCTCTCATCAGTGGCTCAGCCGTTTCCATCTCCTGTCTCCCTCACTGGGCCCAGGCAGCCCTGCTGCCTGACTCCATGGGAGCTGGGCCTCCCCCGCTGCAAGCCGCCCAGAGGGCAGCCAAGTAGGCAGGAAGGGGCCTCTGCTCTGGACCTTACTCCCAGATCAGATCAGACGGCTCGCCAGGCACCTCCACCCTGGCCAAGGTCTGCCCCTAGTCCTACCTGGGGTCTCCTGTTGGTTGTAAGCTACTCAGGGAAGACAAGGGGCATAACTTCACATCTGGCTTGGCACCCACGACACAGCTTGGTGCCTGTCGGGTGTTACCTGCTACCACGCTGCCCTCCACGCACTGCTGGTGTCCTCAGCCTGTGCCCGGGACACCGTCTCCTCCTGTGCACTGCCTTTGCTCAGCGTCTCCCATGGGACACTCGGGCCTCGGGACTGGCTGTCCAGCCCCCACTCTCCTGCTGACTGCACCACAGTGGGCTGAGCACACAAAGCCGCAGGTAGACTGGCCGCACTGACTTCCTGGACCAAGCCGTGGTGTAGGGAGGGGGGACCGCACAGGTTTCCGCTCACAGGGCCACACAGCTGGACAGACGTGCTGGCCCAGCAGACCTCCAGGTCCCAATGCAGGAAGTGGGGTCCGCCGTTTGGACAGGCACTTCCCATACTGCGGGCTCCACGCAGCATTTCTTAATATCCACACGAGTGCTCACCTTCATGTTTCTGTAATGACTCTTCAGATGCTGAGTGGTGGTTCTTTGCCAGGTGTCTCCCATTGTCTCACGGCATTTTCTCACTGGTTGGTAGCATGGGAGTTGCAATGTGGGGTATTAATTGGGTGTTACACTGAGGATGTATTATCCACGATGAAGCTGGGCTTATAACTATGCTGTTATGGTTTGGATGTGAGGTGTCCCCCTAAAGCTCACGTGTGAGATAATGTAAGAAGGTTCAGAGGAGAAAGGATTGGGTTACTAGAGTCTTCACCCAGTCAGTGAATTAATCCTCCTGTAGGGATTAGCTCAGTGGTAACTGAAGTGGTGGGTGTGGCTGGAGGAGGGGGCATTGGCCATGCCTTTGGGGCGCATATTGTGTATCTATGGAGTGGAGTCTCTCCCTCTGGGCTTCCTGATCTTCAGTGTGAGCTGCTTTGCTCTCCCACCATGACTTTCAGCCTCACCTTGAGCCTCAAGGAATGGAGCCTGCTCCCTGTGGAATGAGACCTCTGAAACCGTGAGCCCCTAAATAAATGTATCATCTTCTACAATTGTTCTTGTCTGATCTTTTAGTCACAGCAGTGAAAAAGCTAAGAAAATTTGTTCACCTTGAAGGCATGGACACAAAAAGGAGGTTATGTTTTTAAAACTAAAATTATTGTATTTTAAATAAAATTATTCTTTCCTTCTGGGAAAAAAAGACTTTGCTGCCAGATGTTCTTTAAGATCAACCTGTTCGTCACGGAGGCTGCTGGAGATGTGTGGACGCAGCGGACAGTACACTGTAGACCTGCTTTCTGTCTTGAGTGTCGGATCTTCCCAGGGCTAGTCCATATGTCAATCATTTGCTGCTGAAACCCCACAGTCAACCACTGTTCCGGCTTCCCCACTGCGTTCCAATCCACATGGTCCCAACTCTGAAGGCGGAGGCTGGGTTTTAATGAGACTGGCAGCTGGTGGTTTCGGCATGAAGCTCTAGAGGTCGCAAGATGATCTTTGACTTGCAATTCAAGGTGCACACGCAGCTTCTGGTTTTGAGGGTGCAGTTGTGAAAGAATGTGGGTATGATAAAGCACCACCAGGGAGAATCCAAGTTCTGAGACACAAGGAGCATCCTTGGGAGTCAGAGGGAGACCACAGGCACGCACAGGGGCCACCTGGGGAGCAGGCAATCAGGGTGGACAGGGACAGAAGGCCTCCCTGGCTGGGGCCTCCAGGTGAAGCACATGCAAACTAGCACACGTTACACAAGGTTCCAACCAGAGCTGCGCTGACACGTGGTTTATTGTTCCATTTTGGGACGGTCGCATCTTGCACCCTTTACAGGTCTGGGCAGGTCAGAAAGTGCTGATTTCCACGTGTCAGATGGCTACAGTTTTTTAATATCTGTTTTGTATTTATTTATTTTTATGGGGTGCTGAGGATGGAACCCCGTTCCTCGTATGTGCGAGGCAGGCGCTCCACCACGGAGCCCCAGCCCCAGCCCTACAGTTTTAAAAAGAGTTTTGAGAATAAAAAGCTAGGGTCTGAATTAATGTAAACAATGTAAAGAAAAACCTAAAACACATGCAAGATGGTGTCTACATGAGGTGCTACGAAGTCCAATGTGAGTGAGCCTTTCCAGCAGGATGGGCTGGGAGGGCAGGGCTGAGCCCCTGGGCAGGAGCAGAGCCACGAGGCAGAGCCGAGCTGAGCAGCCCGGGAAGAGAAACGGAGCAGCCGGGGACGGTCAGGCCCGGGAAGGACTGCAGCCAGGGACGGGGCAAAGAGAAGCTGTGTAAGGGAACAGGGAGACCGTGAGGAAGGAGAAAGGACTGACCACACAGGGGGTGGGGAGAGAACAGGAAAGAGGTTCAGAGGGGAAGGGCTCCCAGTGACGACGCAGGAAGGAAGAAAGGTGGCCGCGGGTCAGACGGTCCTGTGACCTGGCCGTCCTTCACCTGCAGGAGCAAGTGTCCAGCAGAATCATGGCAAAGTAGTTAACATGGAGGACAAATAAAAGAAAGAACGTGGAAGTCAAGACATCCCCAGGGCTGAGCACTGTCCCGGTCAGATCCTGGAAAGGTGAGCTGGAGGCATCTGGCGCCTCCCAGCCACGCTGTGACTTGGGACGCGGAAGCCTGGTTTCCTGAGTTAGGACTCTGGGCCCAGCAAGGTGGAGAAATTGGAATTGAGAGGCCAGAATAGAGCAAGGGCCATGCAAGGCAGCCCATCCCCCAGAAGAGTGCCCCAGAGCAAGTCCAGGGGCTCAAAGGCTGGGGATGACTCCCGGCTGTCTCCTGACCCACACTTCAAGAAGGACTCACTCATTCCTCAGCTGTCCACCTCTGTGGGACTGAGCCGGGTGCACGTGCTGCAGGTGGTCTGGGGGCCACCCCTCACCCACACTTCAAGTTGCTATGGGTTGACGGCAGCCCTCCACCCTGTAGAGGTGAGGGCACGATCCTCTGCCCTGGTCACCCTCACAAACCAAGGCTGAGTAGGGCCAAGCAGAACAGAGTTACAAAACACAGGTTTATAAAGGGTACAGGTGGCCAGGTGCAGGGGCACACACCTGCAACCCAGCAGCCGAGGAGGCTGAGGTAGGAGGATTGTGAGTTCAAAGCCAGCCATACAGTTTAACAAGACACTGTCTCAAAATAAAAGTAAAAATAAAAAGGGCTGGGGATATAGTAAGAGGGTAAATACCCCCAGGTTCAATCCCTGGTACCAAAAATACAAACAGAAAGGCTGCAGGTATGAGGCAAAGGAGTTAGGCTTAAGAGACCAACAGCCTTTTAAATAAGTAATTGTAAATGCCAGTTGAGTTGCTGGAGTTACAATCTCCATGGAAAAGCTCTCCGTATGGGAGAGAGTGTGCTTTGTTTTCTTTGTGTCATTATTTTATTCCAACAAAAAAAACCTGAAAAATGTTAATGTGGTAAAGAAGGAGACTCAGAGCTATAAACACTCAACCTCACAATTTGTAGTGACGTTCTCTGTTCTGAAAAATAAGATACAAGCTAAAATAAGAGTATTTTCAGGCTTAAGAAAAACAACAAACTTGGGAGAGTTTAGATAACAATGAATGAAGGGAAGACGGAGGTCAGTCCCCACTGAGCTGGACATGCACCCTGAGTGTGTCTTCATCTAACCCTGAACAGGAGTGCTTGGCTGGGTATCTTCTGCTCTTTGCACCAGGAGGCAGGACGCCAGCACCTGACCCAGTGAGTGGCACTCCCAGGAGCAGCCCTCTTGTGACTTGTCAGCAGGGTCAATCTCTCCCGCCAACTGCAGGGCCTGAGCTAGTTCGAGCCCCTGGGAGCTGCAGTCAAGACACAATCGGCTGACCAATCTTTAAGGAAAGCTGGGTCCACAGGGAGGACAGACGTCCAAAGGCGAGCTCATCAGAGAACCTTTAAACCAGAATGATTGACAAGGGGCCCACAAACGTTGTGGAGTCTCTGAATCTGTTGGAAAAGAGAGACTTTTTTCCTCCCCAGGATGGGAGAAATGGCTCAACTGCAGACGTGACGAAAGTGGGTTTATGGTGAAGGAGCTGAGGCAGGGGATAGAGGGGAATTCGTAGCAGAAGACCCCAGGGAGCGAGATTCTGCCCAAGCCAACTCAGCAGCGTCCCTGTTGAAGGCAGGCAGGGTCATGAGAGGCTGAGGGTGGGCAGTGGGGGTGGTGATCAGACCGTCTCCTGCGGCTTAAAGACAGGCGGCGCACACTGTGGGGAAGCGTGGGCAGTGACCTCGTCCTGCGGGAACCTTCTGCAGTGCACACGCACACACCCTGCAGCACCCACCATCCTTAACATGGCAGGCTCCTCAGCACAAGCTCAGCACCGTGGCATTGCATCAGCCTGCTTCACCAAGGCCAGGGACACCTCCAGCTGCATCGGGATTCAGGCCACTGTCACACATGTGGCCTGCTGTGGGCAAAAGCATCCCCAATGCAGCCCCGTGGCTGTCTTTTCAAAACAGTGGAGGAGGCTCCTTAAGCTGACCCAGAAGTTGTCTTGCTAAAACCAGAGTTCACAGGCCAAGAATGAGTGGAGCACAGGGCTCAGCTGAGAAGCGGGCTCTGGAGCCTGGCTCAAGTGTGGTCAAGGACAGCTGGTCAGCATTCAGCACTGTCCCTCCACAAATGCAAGAGGTCCACAAACACCAGCTGAGGAGCCGTGGGTACTGCGCTTCAGGGCAGACCTGGGGGACAGACACAAGCCCCGGTATCCTCCCCTCTCCCAGGAAAGCAGAGACCACTGCACAGGAGCAGAAGGGAAAAGGGACAGTGTGTTGTGGAGTCAGCAGGAAGCCAGAGTGTGGTGCCTCCACAGGCCACCTGCCAAGGGACCGCACAGGCAGAGGAACCCAGGCACCCATGTCCACCAGGCAGAGGGCAGCTAGCCCTCAGGGAGCTTGTCCTTGTTCACCCGCCATCCGGCGACCCTCCGTGACAGCTTTGCCTACAGGCTCCAGCTGCAGGCTCCCAGCTCCCTCAGAAGTAGGAAGGGCTCTGACTGCCTTGACATGGACACTCCAAAGAGGGGACTCCACGGTCTTTCAGAAGGCCTCCCTGGTTCTGAAAGCTGACAGAGCCCTCTCTGATCTTCACAAGAATTCATGGACCTTCCAAAGAAAGGAGAAAGCACGCGGAGAACATGTTTCTAAAATCTGTGCTCTTGGAAAACAGAAGGGATGAGCCTCCTCCCTGGCCCACAGGGGAGTCAGCCTCCTGTCTCCTCCTGTCTCTGGAACCCTCCCAGGCAGCAGGGCACCTGGGGGACCAGCAGCCTGGACACAGGCACTCACCCCGGGCTGGGAAACCTCCGCACATGGGAGACATGCAGCCAGAGTCACGCAGGAGGGAGCTCTGCTGAGTGCCCAGCCCCAGATCACTACCGCTGCAGGATTTGAAGTGCATGGAGTCCTGGGGGTCACCGCAGCAGCAGGAAGCTCGACACACACCGCCTCCTGGACTAAAGGAGGAAACCAGTGGCATAAAACCCTTCACGTTACTAATTATGGTCCTCGGCAACACATCTGGCCTTGAGCTAAAATCAAGAGCCTCGTGGAAAGAACGACAGACTCTCAGGAGACAAGGAGATTGGCAGAGGCGGTCAGACTGGACACCCATTTGGAACTGACGTGGGAGATTCAAAAGCAGCAAGGAAGAAAGAAGAGTGATGTTCATTGGGAGTGTCACAAACCAAGATGGCAACACGTTGGGCTTACGGCTCCTGAGTGCCTTATGTCCTACTCTAGAACCTCGAGAGGCCTCCTGCTCCGAGAGGAACAAGTGCTCTGAGGGGTTGGCAGGGGCTGAATTAAAAAGGAACAGAGAACAGCCACGGAAAAGAATCTGGGTTATTCCAGAGCCCCCACCCGGGGAGGTGGGGACAGGAAAACAGAAAATAGGAAACCACAAATGGGTTAGCAGCAGGCCATGTCCGTTCTTCAGTGAGAACCAGAGCAGAACCCACGTGTTTAGGCCACGTGGCTGGCCACGCCCTGAGTTTCCGGAGCACAGAGGACGGGTCTGGCCTCATGCACTGCAGCGTGGACAGCTTCATTTTCATTCCCAGGCTGGTCTGCTGGGCCCCGGCAAGAACTATGTCCAAAATAATAGGACTCCTCAGGACTGCAGGCTCACGTGGAAACCCCGTCCTCCAAGGGCAACAAGCTATGCCTTCAAAGTTCTATAAGGAAAAACCTCTGTCAACCCCCAAATGCTATGCCCAGCAAAAGTCTTTCAAAATGAGTGAGAAATAGTCTTTTCCGACAAAGAGAAAGAGGAGAGAGATGAAAGGGAAAAGAAGGAAGTAATTCATTTCCAGCAGACCCGGTCTACAGAAATACTAAGGAAGCTATTGTGGCTGAAATAATATGTCATCCTGCAACCTGGATCCACTCGAAGGAATGAAGTGTGCCGGGAATGCTGTCGATGAGGATAAGCGGTGTGTGTGTGTGGGGAGAGAGAGAAAGAGAGAGAGAGAGAAACAGAGAGACAGAGAGAGAGAGAGAAACAGAGAGAGAGAGAGAGACAGAGAGAGAGAGAAACAGAGAGAGAGAGACAGAGAGACAGAGAGACAGAGAGAGACAGAGAGAGAGAAAAACAGAGAGAGAGAGAGAGACAGAGAGAGAGAGACAGAGAGACAGATAGAGACAGAGAGAGAGAGAGAGACAGAGAGACAGAGAGACAGAGAGAAACAGAGAGACAGAGAGAGAGACAGAGAGACAGAGAGAGAGAGACAGAGAGAGACAGAGAGAGAGAGAAACAGAGAGACAGAGAGAGAGAGACACAGACAGACAGAGAGAGACAGAGAAACAGAGAGAGAGAGAGACAGAGAGAAAGAGAGCGAGAGAGACAGAGAGAGAACAGAGAGAGAGAGAAAAACAGAGAGACAGAGAGAGAGAGACTGAGAGACAGAGAGAGAGAGAGACAGAGAGAGACAGAAACAGAGAGAGAGAGAGAGAGACAGAGAGAGACAGAAACAGAGAGAGAGAGACAGAGAGACAGAGAGAGACAGAGAGAGACAGAGAGAGAGAGAAACAGAGAGAGAGAGAGAGACAGAGAGAAAGAGAGAAAAACAGAGAGATAGAGAGAAACAGAGAGAGAGAGAAAAAACAGAGAGAGAGAGACAGAGACACACAGAGAGAGAGAGAGAGAAGCAATCGTTCCTGGGCTCACAGCACGTATAAATATAGAGTATAAGAAAATAGTGCAAATAATGAGAAGGAGGGACTGGGGCATGTGATGGAGAAACCTCTTAGTAGATGGAGAGAATCTGAGGGATTCAAAAGGGACATTGTCATCCCCACGGGATCCACTGAAAAAACATGAGGAGCCTGGAAATAATGTCAGGTACCAAGATAAGACGGAGTCATAGCAAAGGAGTGATCAGTGTAAGGCAGAGAAGGATGAGAGAGAGGAGATGGAGGAGCAAACAAGGGAGGAGTGGCCGACCTAACAGGGACAGGTTGTGATGGAGGCCTTGGGCAGTGGACCGCCCAGGGGTCCCAAGAGACCAGGCGAGGCCTCCCACCCAGCCTGCCAATCAAAGAGACCAGGCGTGGCCTCCCACCCAGCATGCCAATCAAAGAGACCAGGCGTGGCCTCCCCTCCCAGCATGCCAATCAAAGAGACCAGGCGTGGCCTCCCTCCCAGCCTGCCAATCAAAGAGACCAGGCGTGGCCTCCCCTCCCAGCCTGCCAATCAAAGAGACCAGGAGTGGCCTCCCACCCAGCATGCCAATCAAAGAGACCAGGCGTGGCCTCCCCTCCCAGCATGCCAATCAAAGAGACCAGGCGTGGCCTCCCCTCCCAGCATGCCAATCAAAGAGACCAGGAGTGGCCTCCCACCCAGCCTGCCAATCAAAGAGACCAGGCGTGGCCTCCCCTCCCAGCATGCCAATCAAAGAGACCAGGCGTGGCCTCCCCTCCCAGCATGCCAATCAAAGAGACCAGGCGTGGCCTCCCACCCAGCCTGCCAATCAAAGAGACCAGGCGTGGCCTCCCACCCAGCATGCCAATCAAAGAGACCAGGCGTGGCCTCCCCTCCCAGCATGCCAATCAAAGAGACCAGGCGTGGCCTCCCACCCAGCCTGCCAATCAAAGAGACCAGGCGTGGCCTCCCCTCCCAGCCTGCCAATCAAAGAGACCAGGCGTGGCCTCCCACCCAGCCTGCCAATCAAAGAGACCAGGCGTGGCGGAGGGCAGGGAGGACTTGATCCGTGTGGCGCACTGGGAGGACTGAGGCCCAAGGTCTGTGTGCCGGGGGCGACAGGAAGGTTGAGGTTTTGTGACCGAGAAAGCCAGGGCTGGGCTGGTGAGGCTGCAGGGTCTGCACAGAGGGCCACAGAGCCATCTTGCTCAGCATTGGAGAAGGTCATCACACCGTGGGCCACAGGCAGACGTCAGAGAATTTAGAAGGAAAAGTAAGCAAAACATGTCCCTAAGTCACCATAGAAGTAACCAAGAGTCCGTGGGCTACCGTGTCTCAGCGGTCCCCCGGTGTTTGGGAAATAAACAGGCAACGGACAAAGAGGAACAGCAGCAGCCAAGGTTTGAACCAAAAGCAGATTTTAAAAAAACACCAAAATACGGAGGCTGCTGCCTAAGGAGAGGCACAGGGGACTCCTGGCCCTCGGCACCGGGCTGGGAGGGACATGGGGTCGATGCAGCACCCAGGCCTGGGCCTCAGGAAGATGAGGAGGGAGCACAAGGCAGACCATCGGGAGCAGGTGGACGGCAGACAGGAGCTTAAGGAGGAGAAGCGGGAGATCAGAAGAGGAAAACAAAACCAGGAAACACCAAGGAGCTCGCTGCTTCAGAGCAGTGAGATGGCCAAGACTGCAGCCCTTCCAACTCAGAGAAGGAAAGAGCCAGAGACAAACGACCAGCAAATGCAACCCGCAGCAAGCCCCCAGGCCTTAAAGGACAGGAACCCAACAGCAACCGGAGGAATGAACTCCAGGCGACTCAACAAGAGGCGGCCCGGCCCACACCCACCACAGTAACTACTCTTCTGGTAAGAAAAAAAATAACTCCCTGCTCAGAAAAAGAAGGAAAGTTCCAGCATTCCAGGCCTTTTGATGACGTCTAAATTAATATAAAGGGGAAATATCGACTCTTACAGAAGAGCTTCCTGTTTCTGCCCCTTTCTATCCAGTCAGCACCACCCACTGCAGATCCAGGGAGGCCCGTGAGGAAGGTGTGCACCGTGGCTCCTGAGGACATTGACTGAAGACCCCTCGGGAGACTTTGATCCAGACACATGTAACAGAAGAGTGTTACCCCAGGAATTCAAGTTTGCTTCAACATTTTTATTTCTAACAATGCAATTCCTCATTTTAATGATTTAAATATGAAAAATCAGATAATAATTTCAAAAACTGTAGAAATTAATTGACAAAGTCAAACCTCTACTTGGTCAACAACTCCCAGCACAGTTTTTAAGACCAGGAGAGAATCCCCCACGTGATGATCAGCAGCTATAAATTTGGAAACATAGTGCTTTCACCCAAGAGAAACAAAGCTGTCTCTTTTCACAGACAATGAGGTTTTCTACAATGATTCTTTATAAGTCTACAAAAATGCGAGTCAGCCTAATAAACAGTGAGAATGGTCACAGGATGCAAGGCCAACGGGCCAAGATCTACAGTACTCTGCGCTCTAGCAATGAGCACCTGAATATCAAATTAAAACAATACAACACTATTTGTCATCGTAGCAAAAATTAAGTGGGGTGCCATTCAGCCACTGCAAAAGCAGAAGCCTGCCACTGGAGAGGGCATGGATTAGCCTGGGGGACAACGTGCTGTGTGACTCAGTCAGCAGCAGAGACAAGTGGGTCATAGCCTCACTTCCACATGGCGTCTAAGAGCTGCAAACCACTAGGAGCAGAGGCAGGGTCGGCCCCCACCTCTTGGGCTGGGGAACATGGGGAGTGGTGGGTCCCAGGGGACCAGGGTCCAGTTGGGAGATGAAGACGGTCTGGGGAGCAATGGCACAGCACGTGGTGGCAGGTGTTCTGATTAACAGATGGTGATGACCACTGCACAGTGTGTGTGCCAAGTCACCACACTGTGCATCCTGCGTATATAAAATCCTTGTCCAGTGAATACTTTTTAAAAGAGCAAAATGCATGTTGTCGGACACAAGAGAGAAAGGTGTGCCGGTGCTCCTCAGGGGGCCTGCTTTCCCCGAGGTGTGTCTGGTGGGAGGGGAGCTCGGCCAGAGGGGCCAGCGTGATGGTGGACGTGAGCACACCAGCCTTCGACTCTGTGCAGACCTGGGAGAGAGCATCACATCTTGGTAGAGGGGACTGACCACTGTGGGCACATGAGTGTCGAAGGTCTGCCCCACACCTACCCATGCAGCTTAGTCCCCCAGAGGACCCAGCCCCAGGGGCCTCAGCTCAGAGCAAGGCACAGGGAGAGGGGGGTGCACAGAGACTGCAAGAGGACGAAGGGTCCAGAACAGTGTGCTTCCAGGGCGTCCCCAAGAGAAGACATCCTTCAATTCAAAGATCTGAAACTGTAAAAATGAATTCAGGAGAAAATGTTCCCAGGGCTGGGAGAGGTGTTTCCGTCCAGTGCCAAAAGTCAAGCCACAAAAGGAAAAATTGATAAATTGGACCTGGTCAAATCTGGAAGCTCCTTTGTGAGGGAGCCCATGAAGGGTTGGGAACACAAGCTGAGACCTGGGGGAAGGTGTCGCAAACACACTTCCAACAAGTACTGTGTGTCAAAATCAACAGGAAAGTGAGTAAAGGTTTAATTAGAAAGTGAACCCTGATCCCAACCACAGTCAAGGGCGGCCTTTGAAAAGAAGACGCCAGGCAGGGTCCGTGGGACTGGGGAGGGACGGAGACAGCTCACTTGCAAGCTGAGAAGTGATGTGCACCCAGCGGCTGGGGCTCTGGCAGAAGCCTAGGAGCAGGGGAAACGCCGGAGTCCCTCCAGGGCAGGGCGCGCACAGGCAGCACGGAGATCAGCCAGAGGAAAGCTAGCTTGGCTCTGAGGATGCTAGTGACCCTGCTCCTCCTAGCAGTGTGGGCTGGCAGTGCTAAAAATACACGTTCCTTGTTCCAGACTGAGACCAGGAAGTCTCCAATGCCCACAGTAAGAGCATAATGGGAAGCAGGTGCTTTTTGTTTTGTTTAAAAAAATTTCTGTTGGGAAATTGGGGTGAGCATAGGAAAGGGAACACTAGAAGTCAGTCTGCAGGATCAGAGTGGCGTAGGGTGGCAGCATCTGCACGTGCTCTGGTGAATGGGGGGTAGGCAGAAGGCAGGTGGATAGCTGATGGTAGATGGGTAACAGATGATAGGTAGATAGACAGGTAGTAGGTGGAGGGAGGGAGGTACGTGAATAAATAGATAATAGATGATGGGTACGTAGGTGAATATGGGTGGTAGGAAGGTAGACGCCTAGATAGATAATAGATGAACAAATAGATAATAAAAGGATGGACATATAGATGAGGTAGCTAGCTAGGTAGGTGGTGGATGGACAATGGATGGAGAGATATACAGTAGATGATAGATATGCAGATGGATAGATGGCAGGTGATAGGTGGAGAGAGGATAGATTTGTGGTAGACGATAGGTAGAGAGATAAATAGATGATAGAGGGTGAACAGATAAGAGAGGAGAGGTCCATAGGTAGATAAACGGTAGGTGATCGGAAGACAGGTGGGTGATGGGAAGGTAATCGATGGCTTATTCCCCATGTCAATCATCATCATTATTCTCTTGGACACATTGCGGAATCTCTAGGGTTCTCCTTTTGTAGTGTGAAGACCAGGGAGGGAGGGGGAGGCCCATGGCCTGTCTGCTGCATCAGTGATGGGCACCAAGGCAGACAGGAAAGCCCAGCACTCTATAGAGGGCAGTAAGAGAACAATGGTCACTTCCCACGGGGCTTTTGTGAAGATCAGTGGTTTCTGTTGCTCTTTGTAGATACACGTACAGTAGGGTGTGTTTTGACATACCACACACACATTCTTATTCTAAGTATAACTTGTTCAATTAGGATCCTGTTATTGTGGTGTGCACTATGAGGCACAGTGGTCTTGTTTCCACATGAACATAGGAAAGTGGTGTCCGTTCATTCTACACTTTCCTATTCCCACCCCCATCCCTTCCCTCCATCCCCCTTTGTCTAGTCCAGTGAATCTCTATCTTCCCCTCCGTTGTGTGGGTTAGCATCCACATATCACAGAGAGCATTCTGCCTTTGGCTTATTCAGACTGGCTCATTTCACTTAGCATCATATTCTTCAGTTCCATCCATTTACCAGCAAAGGCCAGAATTCCATCCTCTTTTATGGCTGAGTAATATTCCACTGTGTATATATACCACGTTTTCTTCATGCATTCAGCTGTTGTAGGGCAACTAGGTTCGTTCTGTAGCTTATTTAATCCTCACAAAAATCGAATGGGAAAGAACTATAAATGTCTAATTTCACAGAAGAAGAAACTGAGGTCTACAGAAGTCAAGTAACTCCGTTGGATTCTAGACCAAATCAAGACAGTGGCAGGACCATTGGAAGAATTTGAGTAGCTTGTTGATTAGATCAGAGACCTGTAAACTCTTTGTAGAGGGCCAGGGGTAAGTCTGGGACTCTGTAGGCCATGAGAGAACTTCAGAAGCTCTGTCTCAACTACTCAGCTCTTCATTGGCAGCATGAGAGCAGGGCTGGGAAGAGTCCGCAGGGCCTGGTGCCTGGGAAGCGGCCACACAGCCTGGTGCCTGGGAAACCTCTGCGCAGACTGGTGTGCGGGCTCTGGAGATCCAGTTTATGAACGTTGTCATCTGAGTTTTGCTCCCTGGTCATGTGTAGACACTGTGAGTGGGCTCTACAAATCAGATGGGGACGTGATGTGGTTCTCAGGACGTGGGCTGTGGACCTCCACGTCAGACAACATGTTGACCGCTGTGCTCTGGTTCTGCGAGAGAAGGCCCTTGTTTGGGGAATAAACATGAAAGTCTATATTTTAAAAAGAAAGAAACGGTCACCACCTACCTAGACACAGCGTTCTGTCTTCCTACTGGGCACCCCTCCAGGCTGGGCCAGCCAGCTTCCGTCTGATGTGCCTTAAGCACAGATTCACAGGTCCCTCCGCCCGAGTACCCCCAGACGGCTGGTCCCTTCCCGAGGACTGTGAAGTCCCCTGTGGTCTGACCGCACGCTGTCTTTCACCTGCTGTCTGTGTCTCCTCCACCTTCCCTTGCTTTCTGATTTTCTGTCTATTTATGATACAAAGTAAAATAAAGCCCATTAAGCCACTGATGTACATGAAATCAGGGCCCTTGTGCAGCGCAGCGTGTGGTCTGAAGAGGAAGGCTCCCACCAGCGCCCATTTCTCCTGATTGCTCAGGCAATCGCTTTTCTGGGGACCAGGCTGCTGCCAGGAGCCAGGGAACACAGAATTCAGAATGAGATCTTTCCTTTAACCCCGTGTGTCTAGGGTGGCACTAGGCGCCAGCTGTGCTGTCCTGGAAGTCCCAGCGCTCTGGGCAGAGGTGACACCTCACTCCCTCATGCCCGTCCTCCTTCCTTCTGCAAAGAGAGGGGCACAGCTGTTTGATGCTGGTGTTTAGAGACCCACTTCCCTCAGTCCAGCCTCTGACCTTAAGTTGTAAATGGAATGCTTGTGCCACCATCGCAGAGTCACAAATGTGTTCCTTATTAAGTGGCCGTCTGGAGGTCCTCCCTGCAGGGCAGCTCAGAAGATATCCCTGTGGTGGAAATGCCGGCTGTGAGATGGTGAGCCTGCAAGGAGTCAGAGCTGCCCCAAGAGACAGGTGCCCAGGTCAGAGCAGAGAGCCCGGCTGGGGCCTTGGAACAGGGCATTCCTGTGTGATCTGAGGGGCAGAGTGGGGCTGGGCCCAGGAGACAGGGCCCGGAACTTCCTGCTGTGGATATCTGAGAAGTGTCCACCTTTGTAAGTGCCTGTCCTTCCATATTGGTTATGATTTGGACCTGGAATGTCCGCCCAGCTCATGGGTCGAAGGCTTGTTCTCCAAGGCAGCAGTGTCCAGGTGATTGGATCAGGAGGGCTCTGACCGCAGCGTGCAGTGACCACTCTGAATGGACTATTGGGAGGCGGTGGAACCTGCAGCAGGTGGGTCATGGGCGGGGTCCTCTTGGGGACGAATTCTTGTCCCCAGGGCCTCCCTCCCTCTGTTTCCTTCCTGGCTGCCAAGAGCTGAGCCGCTCTCTGCTGCCACCTCCTTCCACCATGGAGCCAAAGCCATCTCTTCTCCTCTAGGTTCTTCTCCTCGGGAATCCTGGTCACAGCAACAAAAAGGGACTTACACATATTTGGGGTCAGAAATGGGGTGGCCTCACTCTACACCCACCACAAGGCTCTGGACTCTGTCTCCAGGTGGTGAAATAAGTCACAGGAACGTGGCTGAGCCATCCATCCACCTGCATGTTTGAAAACAAACCTCAAAGTGTGGATTTTTCTACCTAAATACGTCCTAGAATGTCTCCATGAAATAATACACGTCAGGACTCTCGTCTGAATCAAGAATCTGAGAATGTGGAAGGCACAGGAGGCCCAGGCTTTCCTGTGCACTTTGTGATCACCAGTGGGAGCGGCTCATCCGAGGAGGCAACCCGCCGACGCTGATTCTCTGTTTCAAATTGAGATTCCTCAGTTGACGGGTGTCATCTCCTTGATGGGCGTTTATCGGACTCTGTTTGGTGTCAGAGGAGTGCTGCCCGGGGAGAAAGGGTGCCGCATGCCCGGCCCCCGAGGCGATCGCCTGGTTGGGGAGGAGGAGGAAAGGACTGCAGTCTGGTGGCAGCCCCACCGGGTCACCCACTCAGCTCACAGCCCGGGGTGCCCTCAGAGTGCCCCGCCTCCTCCCCCAGCGTGGGACCCCGGGGACTCCTGGCGCTAGGTCTCTCCGTGAGGGGGAGGTCTGGACTCCTGGCTGGGCGGGTCCTCCCGTGTCCATGTGGGTGGCCTGCCCGCCTGCTCTTCAGGGTGGCACCTGCTCCGTCCCTCAGACACTACACTTCCCCTCTGGGCGTGCTGGCTCCGTTGGGAAGCCAAGGTGCTGGCTCTCTGTTCCCTGGTCTCTCCCTGTCCGGCCCTTCTCTCTCCCACCCACCTCTGTGTCGTGCCCTCTTGTCACCACCACCCACAGCTCCCTCGCGGCTCCCCTCCCGAACCCACAGATCCTGCTCCCTGCACAGAAGGCCCACGTGGTGACAGTAGGCGGACGTGGGGACTAGTTGTCCCCTTCCTCCTCTAGCATGAATGACACTCTAAAGCACATCGTCGGTGGCCACCTCCTTTCACGGAGCACGAAGCATCTCTACGGAGCCACGACAACACCTTAGTCCACTCACCAGCTTCCATCGCGGGAAGTCAGCAAAGCCCTGGGCTCTAGTGACACAGCCGAGGAGCCCTGGTGCCCGGCCGCCAACGCCACCACTGCCACCAGCCCGCCTGCCGCAGCTTAGTGTCACCGAGGCCGGCACTGCCAGCCGGCTGCCCGCTCCCTCTCTGCCTCCCTCTCTCCCAGGTGTCTTCTGTCCAGTGTTGCCCCCTCCTTGCTGAGAGCCGTAAACATACTCATGAAGACACCTCCCACGTGACCCAGGACACAACCTGAGTGTCCTCACGTCTAGATGTGTAAAACCTCCAGTCGACTCAGCGGTCGATACCCTTTTTGGTTTTGTT
Organism: Urocitellus parryii; assembly: GCF_045843805.1. Classification (NCBI taxonomy): domain Eukaryota; kingdom Metazoa; phylum Chordata; class Mammalia; order Rodentia; family Sciuridae; genus Urocitellus; species Urocitellus parryii. The sequence continues at coordinate 59,811,024 of NC_135544.1, read as the reverse complement.
AACATGAAAGAAAGAGACAGTACTTAGAAAAAACAACCTACAAAAGAAACTAAAAATCAGAAGAAAAAAGTCAAAGCTTTGGCCCGTCCATGTGGGAAATGGCACTGGTCTCACTGGGAACGAGATCTCTCAGACTCATCTCTCTCTCACACCTCGTGGCCAAGAACTTGGAAAACATAAGGGGCGGGAGGATTGAATCAGTGCGGTCAATGCAGCTAGCTTTTCCCCTAAGATCCTGGGTCCACTGTTTCTTAAAAACACCCATTTCAGGCAAGGTCAATGGTTTCAAATAAAATTTTCACCCAAGTTAATAGAAATAGAGATTTTTTAATCAGGAATTGGGAATTTAATTCTGTGTACGATTAAAAAGAAATCGACCTCAGGTTTACAGAATGCCTTTCCACATGAGAGACAACCAAGTCTCCTTCTCAGTGAAGAGAGGAAGAGAACCAGTTGTGGACACTACCTTCTACAGACGATCAGCTAGGGCACTGACCGTCTCTCCCTGGCTGAACATGGTGGTCTGAATGAGCGTCCAGGGCCTTCAGCTCGAGTGTTTCAGGGCCACGTGTCCCTGACCATGGTCAGTGCACGGAGGAGGTGCTCTCTCGTCCCACCTGGCCCTCAGTACTTCACGGTCAGCCCCAGCTGACCTCCTTCTGAAGCCAGGATTCACCTGGAAAGATCCCAGGGTCCCTGAGACCCCTTTTCACCTGGCCACCAGGCTGCTCAGCTCGGCCTGCCGTGACAGCCCACAGCAGGAGAGGGGCTCAGCAGCCAGCGCTTCCTACTCAGGGCTCTGGAGGCTCAAGGCCAAGTGGAGGTGAGCACGTCTGGTTCCGACAGGATGGCTTCTGACTCCAACTGGGGGCTTCCAGCCTATCCTCACGGGGAGGAGGCTGGCTCCGGGCTCTCTGGATCCGAGAGTGGCCTGATCACCCCAAGGCCCGGCTCCCAGCACCAGCACCTGGGGCTGAGGCTCTCAGTAGGTAAACACGGGGGACCCAGAGCCTAGGGCCTGGCCCTTCCTCATCTGCCATGAGTGCTTGGAGGTCCAGGTGACCACACCACCCAGGAACAAGGACACCACCACGGTAATGACTCGGGAGCCAGGTCAGCGGCAGGTCCACTTCATCCCAGTCAGGCCTCAGAGGCGAGGCAGGGTGGGGTGATGGTCCGAAGGTGCCCGTGAGGGTGTTGGGTTTGCAGTGACCACAGGAAGACAGAGCAGCCAGACCTGCCCAGGAGGGAAAGGCCAGCGTCACCCTGGGCAGACTCCAGGCCTGAAGGCCAAACCTCCAGCGCTGCCACAGAGCTGTCACCTGCACAGACAACCCAGGCACCTCAGGCAGCAGGGACACCAGCCCTTCCTTCTGCACACGGAAGCACCTTCTGGAATGTTCCGATGACATCAAAACAAAACGACTCCCAGACCCCATTCACTGTCTCTTTGGACTTTCCACACGGCAGACGACAGAAGAGTTGGGTCTGTTCATCTCTTCTTGTCTCTTGGGTATTAGGAAGAGCCCTTAGTCCCCTCAGGAGGGAGGTCAGACGGCTGTGGGAACTGGGTGGCACGTGCAGGTGGAGGGCAGGAGGGCAGGGCCGGGTCACCCCCAGGAGCTGGAGAGAAGAGCTGGGCTGGTCCGGGTTGGGTTGTGGCTCAGCCTCAGCACCTGCAGGAGGGCTGGCTGGGAGGAGAGACCACAGGAAGTGCAGGCCCACCAGGCCCTGGCTCAGGGGCTCTGAGTGCCCACCAGGAATATGGACACCGACAGGCTGTAAGCTGGGGGCCGATGCTGCTGTATGCAGAGGGTGGTCACCCAGGGGGGGCGTGCCGAGCCCAGCTGAGGAGGTCCACCCAGCCCTCAGCCGAGGGCCTGGAACCCAGCTGTGCTCCAAATGTGCTAGCCAAGGCCAAGGGTGACCCAGAGACACAGCCACACCAGGATGCGGCCCAGGAGAGTCGCTCCTGACTCCCACCTGCACCGGGGCTCTGCCACACACGGCCCCTCATCCTCAAGGATGGCCTCGCAGGGGGTGGCTGGTGGGGCTCCCCTTCTCTGTGGCAGGACGTGCCACTGCAGTCACCACGAGGGACTTCTCCCTCATCAGGATTCACTGATGCAGCCGCTGCCAGGGACGCCCAGCGGAGCAGAGCCTGCAGGGCCGAGTCCTCCTGGAGAACAGAGCCCAGGAGCACCTGGTCCCAGGCTGAGAGGTGACAATGGAGCTCTGACCCCCAGCAAGGCTCTCTGCTGTGGTTGGAGGGGCAGGGAGAACCGGGATGGAGGCAGCCTCTGGTCAGGAGCAGCCCTGTCCACTTCATAGGTCTCGCACACAGCAGCCAGCTTCAGGTGTTTGGGCATGAAGGGACACGGGTGTGACTGTTTCACGTTTGAAGCCGTCCTCAGTTTTCACTGTTGGCGAAGTCTCCTTCCACATCTCCTAGTTGGCCGTGGGTCTCATCATCCCCAGGTGTGTTTGGGCAGAGCCATTCTGCGGGCCCTGCCTCCTGGGACATCTGGCTCCAGTGTGTTCTTGGTGGTTCCGTCTTGGTGCTTTGTGCTGCCATGACCGAATGCCTGAGGCCAGCAGATTGATAGAACAAGGTCGACTTCTCACAGTTCCAGAAGCTGAGAAGTCCAGGACTGAGGGTGCCCTCTAGCAAGGGCCTTTGAAACGCGTCCCCTGGTGGCAGAGGGCAGAGGTGGGAGGGCGCACAGTAGGGCTGAACTGCCTTTGTACCAGAAACCCACCCACGAACAAAGCATGATCCACTCCCCGGGTTTCACCCCATGGCCTGGTCACGGCCCACAGGCCCACCTCTCAGGCCGTCCCGGGGGACCAGGCTCCAGCTCAGGGCACACGGTGGCACCACGGCAGCCCAGAAGGCAGCTTGGTGGCTGTTGCATGTGATCCACGCCCGGCCACGTGTTCTGAACATGTTGAAATAAGTGCAGGCACGTCTCAGAGTGAGTCTGGCCTCCACACGCCTTCCGAGCACCGGGTGGGGTGGAATATGGGGGCTGGCCAGTCCTCTATGGCAGGGAAACCCGCTAGAAGGCTGCTGCTGCACCTCAACCCCGTGTAAAAAATAGATTTTGAAAGAAATTTCTAGTTACTATAGCAACAAGAATAGGTTTTTCTCACTATTTATAGATCATGCATATTAGAGTTGGTTTACGTACTGTACTTCTATTCTTATGTAGCCAAATTAAAAATACTTCCCAACCAGAAATCTCTCTTTCCCCATCGAATCATGCTGCAGAAAAGGAAGCCACTTTAGAAATTAGAATTAAATGGGCCTCTAAATTATCAGAGAAGAGAAAACAAGTGGAAAATCCTCAGATACTCGGTTTGCACTGGAAACTGCCCTGCATTTCCCCCGGCTGTGTGCAGGTGGAAGCTCTGCGGGTGTCCAGGCCGTGCCCACAGCCCCGTCAAGTTCCACCACTCAGCTGTAAAGCAAGGGAGTCCAGACTCTGGGAGTCCACGTCCCTGTGTGAACAGGGTCCTGGTGGAGGGCCAGACGTGGCAGGCAGCAGGGCTCCTGAACATTCCCGTGGTGGGATTCCAAGTGGGCAGTGTGTGTGAGGCCGAGGGTCTGGTTTTGAATCCAGCCTTGGTACTTACAACTCCATTTGCTGGGACTGCCTCGGCAGCTCACTGCAGAATCTGATCAATGACCACAGAGGAGAAGATGCCGTGGAGCAGATTACACTGGATAACGCACATAAATCTCTCAGGCCACAGGCAGCAGTCCACACACACAGAAGACAATGATGAATGCTCACGTTGTTCAGATGCTGAGAACGATGGGGCTTCTCCCATCCAAATTAGCACCTTAGCACAGGGTCGTAAGTTTCTGAGCTAATGTAATCAATATATTTATATTGCTCATTTTGTGGCAAGGTGAAAAAATAGCATAAGCAGAAACTCGTAAAGATGAGAAAATGGGGAGGCTGTAGAGCAGCAGCGTAGAGCCCCGTCCTCCCGAGGCCCTGGCCACCCACAGCCACCTGTGGCCATGTCAGAGCAGGTCAGTTTCAGGAGTGGACGGCCACAGATGCCCTACACTGCGCTGCTGAGGTATAAAACTGTCAAATGTCCCCTCGGTGCTCCTAACAGGCCTTGAAATGCATCTGGTGAGAGGATTTTTATTATAATAAAACCCCTCGTTTAGATTATTAGATTCCTTACCTGATCAATTTTAATATGTATATTTCAATATGGAAGTGTTATTTGTTTTAATTAGTTATACAGGACAGTGGAATGCGTTGCGCACTTTGATCCATCATACCTCATCAACTTTAACAGACAAGGTAGAAGGTTGAGATGGGTGCCTGGGCCACCGGACAGCTGCCATCACATCACTCAGAGCTGAAGCTTACTCCACTGGGAAGCTGGCTGCTGGTCACACCTATGCGGGGAGGGGCACTTGCTGCCACTTCTAGAGATGTGGGTCCAGAGCAATGGAGGTGGCCATCTATGGACTGAGACCTCTGAAGCCCTGAGCCCCCACATAAACTTTTCACCCTCTAATTGTTCATGGTCAGGTCTTTTGGTCACCATGGCAGAAAAGCTAACCAGAACAAGAGGGTGTATGAAGTATGCGGTTTGCAGGGTCTTGCATGGGACCTGTGTCAGAATTCAGCCTCACGGACAGAGGCTCATTCTTGCAGGCGCCAGGAGAACTGTGTGGCTCCTTGAACGGCACCGTGCCCAAGTCCCACCTGCAGCTAAGCGGAGCTGCCCCTGTCTGAGGAGCACGTGCTCACGGGCCTCTCAGAGAGCGTACTCCTTCCCCCACAGTCTGCCAGCACTGATCATTACACTCAATTGCTGAAGAACCACCTGGGGCAAGTGGTCACTTAGGAGCAGAGGAAGAGTGCCAGTTCTCAGCATCACTTAAGAGAATGCTCTCTGCAAAGCCATCCCACAGGAATGTGGAGTTTCCCAGATAGGAAAAGCATTATGGATCATCTTCACTTAGGGCAAAATGACCTGGTAAAATATGAACATCATCCATCATGCACCTGGTGCTGAGAAACATTCTACTCAGATAATGCAAGAGAGGTAGAGGGTCCCCTAGCAGGGTTGCCCCTCCGAACGCTCCTTAGGGATTTAGGAACAGTGCATGCCACTGTAGCCCACTCTGTTCTATGGATTTAAGGGATACCACTAATTACAGACCAGTGTAACCACTGTGATTTTATAGGTTTTATCTATTTGATCTTTGAGCTGAGGATAATCATGGAAAACTAACTCCAAAGAACCATTTGCTCATAAATATGAATAGGTGAAGTCAAGCTGTATGATATCAAAATTTTCTCATTATTAAGTGAATGACTTAGTGGAAACATGTATTGTGATACTGTAATACTGACGCACATTCATTTTTATTTGCAAAAGGGCAGAATAAAGGTTTCTGAGTCCCGGGAAGTGATATGGTCTGGGGGAATTAGGACCTTCTTTTCTATTCCATTGGTGAAAAGGGGGACAAGTCTGAGATGGATGGGGGGGGTGCTGTCTGCCTGGATGTGACTGTAAAATCCCTCCAGAACCTGCACACTTTCCACCCTCAGGAGGAAACGGTGCCTCCCAGTGAAGCCCCTGAGCTCCCTCTGGCAGACGTGGCCGGGGACTCAGCACACAGGGCAGAATGCTCTTCCTGCCCGTTCCATACAAAGCCTTATTGCTGAAAGCTCCGGGTGAGAGTCCCTCTTCTCACTGGAACTCATTGGCTCTTACTCTTGCATATTTGCTTTGGCAGCGAATCCTCTCTACATCTCCCCCTGAGGAGAGGAATCCAGTTTCCTGACCTTGAGATGAGGCTACTTCAGTGACCTTTCTTGGCTAATTGATTGTGGCAGACATGATGCTGGGTCTCCCAGGGCCTGACCTTCCTCCCGGCAGGCAGCATCGGGGCAGCCCAACCCTACAGAGCCTCTGTGGTGTGGGAGAGCAGGGTGCCCTCACGCGGAGAGCGCAGGCCCCAGGTGTGAGAGTGAGGAAGCCCACAGGTGCAGGAGGAGAAGGGAACAGACAGGCCCTCTGCCTCTGAGACGCCCAGCGCTTTCCCGCCCAGGGAGCTGGGACCAACACCCTGGTGCCCACTGCCTGTCCTGACCACAGGACTGCGACTGCACCAGCATAGCTGTGGCTCCAAGTCACCGTGTTCGGGAGTATTCCAAAATAGGTGAGCAACGCCGACACTGAACCAGCCCACCTCTCTATTGTCCCACCAGAGGGATGTTTACTTACATATCTCACTGTGCTCTGCCTCGATCCATTTTCCTGCTGGCAAGTTGCTGTCTTATGTACAAACCATGGTCCCTCCTGTTCTACTGGATCTGTGACCAGGACTCAAGATACAGTTGCGTGTTAAGGACCCACCAAGCATTTATACAAAATTACTAGTCTGTACTAGCATTGAAAAGTCATTTCCTTACAGGTCAAAATATCAAGCAACCAACAAACCAAATAGGAAACAATTCAACTGCAAAATCCATTTCTGGTCACAGTGAATTAGAGCAAGTCCGTCTTCACCTGCCCTGGGTTTCTGTCATCTTACCTGCTGGAGGCTGGGGACCCTTCCCCTCTCCCCCCCGACCCACGTCTGTTTTATCCTGTTGAGGATGACTTCCAAGCCACGCTCTGAGCCCAAGAAACAGTGGCCACCACAGGCCAGTCTTCCTTTTCTTCCCTTTCTGCAAACTCTGCTTCCTGGGGAGGGACAGAGGGACAGGACGGTGCTGTGGGGTGACTCGGAGAGCACATTCCGAAGGAAAGGGAGGGAAGTTTAATAGGAAGGGAAACTCTTTAACCATTAAAATGTGCCAGTTGATTACCTGAACTGGGAACTCCATTTTTTAAAATTCAGTGTCTTATAGATTAGAAATTTGATTTAAATGCGTACACCAGCAATCATATTAACAGGTAGTCTTACAATAAACTAAATGCTATCAATTTGAAGAAGTTTTAAGTAATATTTTAGAGGAAATGTCAATGGTGATTCTAACACTTGGAGATTTAGGTGTAGCAAGCTCGCCATCTACTGACCAGGAAGGTGTATTGTCAGTGTAAAAGGAGATTTTGTGCTGTAGCAGCATGCAAAACAGGAATCCTAACATTTTAAAGGAAAACCATTTAACTGGTAGCTTCTGGTAGGTAGGAAGCCCTAGGTGAGGCCTGGGGAGACGGAGCAGCGGAAGCCGCTGAGCCCTGACAGCACTGTTTGGTGGGCCAGACGCCAACACAGGCTCTTCAGGGAGAACGGAAGTGTCTTGCAGGGGAAGGGGGTCCTGGGGCACTGGGAGCTGCTGCCCGCAACACACTGTGCCCTCCCCCTGCTAAGCCTGTGTGGCACCCTGCACCCGTCACCTGGAGGCTCTGGTCTTTGCTGACATTTGAGAAAACTGCTAAGTATCAGCACTTTGGAAGAAGGGCCAAAAGGCCTGAAGAGCAATTACCATGTCAAAAGGGGGCAGAAACCAACCTCCAAGACTGGTCAAGCCAGCAGGGCTCCCCAGGTGGCCAGCTGCAGTTCCTGCTGCTGCCAGAGCGGGGCCAAGCTCATGGCAGCAGGCACCAGGGCCAGCGGCTCCGGTGGGTGGGTACAGAAAGCCAGTGGTGCCACCCCTGCCCCAGCACGTAGTCTAAGGGTCAAGGGCATGCAAGGGAACGTGGGTGGTCACTCATCAATGTCCAATGCACTGCCTACCTACAGCCAGCGTGGGAGCCCGTGGGCACCTCTGACCCATACCCGACGTCACCATCACATGACTAACTGCCGTGCTGTGCCTTTTCCTATCAGCAACACCTGAATCTGTGAAGACTGGAGCCTTGCCCAGGTGGAGCGAGCCAGGCCTCTGGGGTCAGACCCTGCTTTCCCAGGTACAGGCACCTGGGGGTGGGGGGCGGTGTCCTGTGCTGTACAAGACCAGGGCACCAGAGGTTTGCTCCCACTCAGTGCCCCTCGAGGGACAGGCAGAGAGGGACAGGCAGAGAGGGACGGGTGGGATCCCAAGAAGAGAGGAACCGAGTACCAATCCTCCAGAGCCCTCCTCAGGCTGATCAGGATAGCCTGCCCCCCACCCCCGGCTCCTACCTGTTGCTAAGTAACCGTTCCCAGGATTCCCCCTCCCCACAGGGGTGTTAATTACACCCCTTCCCAGGGGATCACCCCTCCCTGGCCCTCCACCCACCGGATTCCCACTGTTGGCCATCCCAGTGAGCACTTCCTGGGCCTGGTCACCACAGGCAGGAAGGAGAGGAGGAGGGGAGGAGAACAAGGGACGCACCCGGGCTTCATGGAGCCCAGGCCCCGGGGCAGTCTGTGTCACCTTTTTAAGTAAACCCTGCTTTCCACGCTTGCCTGGGGGTGCTTCGTCCCCGGTCATGGGTGTATCAGCTGGACTGATGGACCAACTTTTAAAACTACGGGTGAAGTCATCCTGGGATAAGAGGTTAACCTGGGAGGTTGATTCTAAGAAGAAGCTTGGTTCCGGAAGAATAAAGCTCTGTCATATATGCGGATACTGCAGGGGTCCCAATGTCTCGGGAAAACTGAAGGCATTTTAGAATTTACTTCTAAGTTAGCAGGTGCCAGTTTAAGAAAATAAGTGATTTTTCCCTTTGAGAGTGGCTGAATTTAATTTGCAAATCTCATGTGTGATGTTTCTAACGTCATCCCATTTCTACCCAAGACGGTTTTTAAGGGAACAGGTGGCTGGGGAGAGCACACTGGGTTTTAGATGACTTTTCAGAGCCCTGTTTCTTGGGTCTTATTCACATTTTCCTTTCTCCTGTCCAGGAAGTTGAAGACCTGAACTCGCGGTCATTTTGTTAACAGGACGCGGATAGAAGCCAGCCCATCTTCACCAACGGCACTCAGGGAGAGGGAGATGCACTTGGGGACCACGGGCGAGGCCTTGCAGGCCACACGGGGTTCCCTGGCTGTGGACACAGCCCTAGCTCTTTTGTGTGGTCAGTCTTACCCCCTGGGTGGGGGCAGGCTTGGCTTTTTCGGACCCCTGCCAGATTCTGGAGGCAGGGTGCCTTGCTCAGAAACCTGGCTGAACCGCGCCTGTGTGGGAGGCCTTATGCGCTCTGTTTGACTCTCAGCTTCTCTCTACTTATTGATTGGATTATTCGGGGTTTTGATGTTAAGAGTTTTGAGTTCTTTATACATCCTAGAGATTAGTGCTCTGATGTGCGTGTGGTAAAAATTTGGTCCCATTCTGTAGGATCTCTATTTACCTCAATGATTTTTTTTGTCTGAGAAGAAGCATTTTAGTTTTAATCCATCCCATTTATTGATTCTTGATTTTAATTCTTGTGCTATAGGAGGCTTATTAAGGAAGTCAGGGCCCAATTCGACATGATAGAAATTTGGACCTAGTTTTTCTTCCATTAGGTGCAGGTCTCTGGTCTAATTCCTAGGTCCTTGATCCACTTTGAGTTGAGTTTTGTGCAAGGTGAGAGACAGAGGTCTAATTTCATTTTGTTGCATATGGATTTCCAGTTTTCCCAGGACCATTTGTTGAGAGGCGATCTTTTCTCCAAGGTATGTTTTTGGAGCCTTCGTCTAATAGAAGATAACTGTAGTTATGTGGGTTGTCTCTGTGTCTTCTATTCTGTACCATTGGTCTATGGGTCTATTTTGGTGCCAATACCATACTGTTTTATTACTATTGCTTTTAGTATAAAGTCTGATATAATGATGCCACCTGCTTCACTCTTCTTGCTAAGGGTTGCTTTAGCTACTCCGGGTCTCTTGTTCTTCCAGATGAATTTCATGACTGCTTTTTCTATTTCTATGAGGAATGTCATTGGGATTTTGATCAGAATTGCATTAAATCTGTGTAGTGCTTTTGGTAGTATGGCCATTTTGACAATATTATTCTGCCTATCCAAGAACAAGGGAGATCTTTCCATCTTCTAAGGTCTTCTTTGATTTCTTTCTTTAGCATGCTGTAGATTTTGATATGTTGTGTCTATGTTCTCATTTATATCTAAGAATATTTTAACCTCTTCTTTGATGTATTTTGCAACCCATTGTTCATTCAGTAGCATATTATTTAGTTACTAGGTCTTGGAGTAGCTTTTATTTTTTATTTTAACATTGATTTCTAATTTCATTCCATTAAACTGATAGAATGCAAGTAGTATCTCTAATTTTTTGTATTTTATAAGTGTTGCTTTGTGGCATAATATATGATCTATTTTAGAGAAGAATCCATGTGCTGCTGAGAAGAAAGTGTATTCTCTCATTGAAGGATAAAATATTCTACATATGTCAGGATGAATATTATATGTATATATATATTATATATATTATACATATGTCAGTTAAGTGTAAATTATTGATTGTATTTATTGAGTTCTATAGTTTCTTTCTTTAACTTTTGTTTGGAAGATGTATCTAGTTGTGAAGGAGGTGTGTTATAGTCACCCAGAATTATTGTGGGAATAGTTGACTCTTGAACTTGAGAAGAGTTTATTTGATGAACGTAGAAGATCCATTGTTTGGGGCATATATATTTTTAATTGTTAAGTCTTGTTTGAGTATGATTCCCTTGAGCAGTATGAAATGTCCTTCTTTATCCTTTTGGATTAACTTTGGCTTGAAGTCTACTTTATTTGATATGAGAATGGACACCCCTGCTTGCTTCCGCAGTCCCTATGAGAGGTATGATTTTTCCCGACACTTCACCTCCAGTCTGTGAATGTCTTTTTCTATGAGACGAGTCTCTTGGAGGCAGCACATTGTTGTTGGTGGTTTTTTTTTAATCTAATCTGCCAGTCTATGTCTTGGTTAATGACGCTGATTAACATTCAGGGTTATGATTGAGGCATGATTTGTATTCCCAGCCATTTTTGTTTATTTTTGGTATTTAACTTGACCTAGTTTCTCCTTTGATTAGTTTTTCTTTTAGTGTAATACCTCCATCTGCTGATTTTTATTGTCAGTTTGCATTTCCTCCTCATGGAATATTTTGCTGAGGATATTATGTAGTGTAGGCTTTCTAGTTGTAAATTCTTTAAAATTTTGTTTATCATGGAAGGTTTTTATTTTATCATCAAATATAAAGCTTAATTTTGCTGGATGAAAGATTCTTGGTTGGCATCCATTTTCTTTCAGGACTTGGTGTATATTGTTCCAGGATCTTTTAGCTCTCAGGGTCTGGGTTGAAAAAATCTGCAGATACCCTAAGTGATATCCCCCTTTATGTAATCTGATTCTTTTCTCTTGTGGCTTATTCTGTATATTAGACATTTTCATTATGATGTGCCTTGGTGTAGATCTATTGTAATTTTGCACATTTGGTGTCCTATAAGCCTCTTGTATTTGGTTTTCCAATTCATTCTTCATGTTTGGAAATTTTTCTGACATTATTTCACTGAATAGATTGCTCATTCCTTTGGTTTGTAACTTTATGCCTTCCTCTATCCTGATAACTCTTAAATTTGGTCTTTTCATGCTATCCCATATTTCTTGAATGTTCTGCTCATGGTTTCTTACCATCTTCACTGTGTGGTGAACATTCTTTTCAAGATTATATATTTTGTCTTCATTGTCTGAGATTCTGTATGCCAAGTGGTCTAACCTGTTGGTGATTCTTTCAATTAAGCTTTTAATTTGGTTTGTTGTTTCTTTCATTTCACAGATTTCTGTTTGTTTGTTGTTTTTCCCAGAACCTCTATCTCCTTATTGAAGTAATCTTTTGCTTCCTGTATTTGCTTATGTAGCTCTTTATGGAAGTGATCTTTTGCTGTCTGTATTTGCTCTCTTACATCATCCTTTAATTCACAGAACATTTTAATTACTTACCTCCTAAACTCCTTTTCTGCCATGTCTTCTGCTGTGCTAATAATGTAGCATCTTGGTTTGTTTGGAGCACTTTCTTTCCTTGTTTTTTCATGTTGTTCCTGTGTCTTCCCTTCTAGCTCTGCAGATCTGAGGTGTTATAGTTTTTACCCCATAGGCTTATAGTGTCCCTGTAGGATTCCAATACCTCTCCTCTGAGGTGAAGGACAATGTGACCAGATCCCAATACAAATAATACACAGCCTTAAACCAAGTAGTTGCTATTAAGACATTCACAGTTTGGTCACAATATACAGAAATGGTGAGTTCAATTATTATCTACAATATAAACAGTAGGTTTGCAAAAGGGTCTACAGTTTTGATGGTGGACCAATAATCGGGGTGAGTTGTAGGATGAGATGTTGAGGGGGTAGGAGGTGAGGATATAGGGTTACTAAATCTTAGGAAGTGTGAAGAGAAATCTAAAGAAGAAGGTTCGTAGCAGGAGAAGAGAGAGGAAGTGACTTGGGGAGACAAGTGGGAAGACAGTAGAGTACATTAAACAAACACATAAATATTAAGAAAAGTAAAGATGTGAAAATAGGAGATAAATGAATAGACAGCACAACTCTAATACACTATGCAGACAGACATCCCAGTCCTCAGTAGCCCACTTCATGCAAAGTAATTGGTTTCCCAAATGCTGGGGATGAGAGGGTGGGAGACTTGAGAGGGAGAGGGAAGAAGAAGGAAGAAGAGGAGGAGGGGGAAGAGGAGGAGGAATCTCCAAGGTAGAAACAAGGGTTGTTGGGGTTGGAGCCAGCATCCTTCCTGCTCCCCTTCTCATCCAGTAGGTGGGCGTCTGTGGTTTGCTGGTGTCTCCACCCCCAGGATAGTGACGGTTGCCAGGGTGGGAGGGTGGGTCTGGGGTGCAGGGCACCTGGACGTGGGGTATGGCACCCGCCCGTCCCTCATGGGAGACAGCACCCCTAGGATCTCCTTTGGGGCCCACTCGTGAGACGTGAGCACCTGGTCTTATCTCCTTGTATCTCCTGTAGACCTCACAGGTCCTGGTCTCTGGGTTAGTCTCTAAACTGTACCTCACTTGCCCCCTCCCTTTCTGCTTCCCCATGGGGACCTTTCTCTCTGAGGTCCTGGGAGCTGTGCACCTGTCTTGGAGAGCTGTTTTGTATTGGGCATTCACTGTGCCGGGTCAGTGGCTGCAGATGAGGGAGGAGTTGGGGATTTTAGGTACCTGCCCAGTTGGTGTTTCAAACTGGGAGTGTCCCAACTAAAGGTGGCCACGAAGGTGACCCAAGATGGAGGCGGCTGCTCTCAGTGATGAGGAGTTGGATGGGGTGGGGGGGCATTGGGTGACAACGTGTTCAGAGACGCAGCTCTGTAGGGTGCAGTGGGTGGCTGTCGGCTGTCCTCAGGGCCTGTGGGATGTCTCCTGGTGCAGGCACGGTACCGCGGGTAGGGACTGTGGCATTGGCCGCAGAGTCCCACGTTGGAAGATGGAGGTCCGCACAGGAGTGGTGGCCAGAGATCCGACGGAGGTGGACAGCCAGGGGTCCTGCATGGTGTGATGTCCATGGCCCTGCTTGGACACCCAGAGCCCAGTGTGGGCAAGCAGTCAAGGGTCCTGCTCTGATACTGAGGTCTGGAGCCCCGGGGGCAGGGCGGCCATGATCCTGTGCGGGAGCAGCTGTTGGGGTCCTCCGTCACTCCCAGTGAGGAGGCAGCCTTCCCACTACTTGAGTCCCAGGTCAGGAGCGACACAGAGGGCTGCCTCTCTCTCGCCCGCCATGTTGGGGCGCCTCTGGAATTTATTTTTACAGTTGAAAAGAAGCTGATGGCTCCCGTGTGGAGTCGACGTGATCCAAGGAAGGCGACTCTGAGCACCGCCCCTGCAGACAACTCTTAGGGACACGGGGATCCTCGATGCTGTGGCCTGAGTCTTGTGTCCTCTGAAATTTAAATGCTGAAACCTGATCCTGGTGGGCAGGGGATGGGTGGAGCCCTCGGGAGGTGGCCAGCCTCATGCATGGGGTCGGTGCCCTTCTAAAAGAGGGGGTGAGCTATGTGGCATGCCTCCTACCCTGAGAGGACAAGAGCGAGGTGGCTCTGTGCCAGCAAGTGGCCCTCAGCAGACACAGACCTGCAGGTGCCTCCGTCCTGGACGGCCAGGCTTCGGGGCTGTGAGCAGGAATCCTGCTCTTCCTGAGCCGCTTGGCCTGCCGAGTTCTGCCACAGCAGCCCACGTGCAGCCACCAGCCCTGCAGGTCCATGGGCAGGGCTGTCCCTTAGGAGCTTCTTGGAATCCCGAGCTCCTCAGACCCCTGCTGTCCTCATCACCCTTCCATCTAACCCTGAACTCACATCAAGAAGCTTCATTCAATTCCCCAAGACAAGAACTCCCGCAGCTTCCTGCATCCACAAGAAGCTCTTTGGCCTTCCTGCCACCCGGTCTTGCTCAACCCTTCTCTGCCCTCGCTGCCCTCCCACCACCCTCTTTCCTTAAGTCCAGTAAGTCAGGACCACACAGAAGATCTGTGCACCCAGAGGGATGTCCCCCGCTCACAAAGAGCGAGGTGTGGTAAGCCCTGAGCGCCAGTCCTCCCGCTCTCACACAGGACTGTGGTCCAGGTCTTCCTCCAAGCAGGGACGCCCCTCCTGGGGGAAGCCTGCTGGCTCTCCTGCCCCTTCCTGATGAGGATTTCCAGCTGAGGGGCGGAGGTTCTGTGCTCTCTGGACCTGGGCCATTTTGGGTGACCTGTGCTGCGTGTCTCCTGCTCTGCCCTGGCTTCTAACCTCTTCATGCTGATTTTGAGAAGCTGTTAGCTCCACCATGATCCACCAGGCTCCTCCCGGGTCTGCACAGCCTCCTGAGGAGCAGCTTCAGGAAAGCCCAGGCTGCCCGGTGGGTGCCCAGAGCCCCAGGTGGGTGGTGTCCCTGGTGTCACAGCGGGGAGCCTTGAGTGTCAGAGGGTGACCTGGAGCCTGGCAGGTGAGGCGGAAGCCAGCGAGGACAGCACAGAGGTCCACCCCGCCTCAGCCAGCAGGCAGGACAGCACCATGGTGTGCAGACACCGAGGTGGCACCCAGCTCTGCTGCATGGCTTTGTCCTGCCTAGTCACCTGAAGCTCCGCACCACGTTTAGAGTTACTGCCACACTTCTTAGTGCATAGGAAGTCCTCCCACTGAGGCCAGGGGACGGGGTGGGAAGGTGCAGAGACCCAGCGGTGACGGGGAAAGAAAGGAATGAAAATCTTCGGGGTGTCACGGGTGGAAGTCGGTGGAGGTGTGGTTGAAGCATTTCTCTGGTTGGAAATTGGTGCTTGGACCCTTCAGTTTTGAGAACACAGATCCATGGTCTACAAGGTTCACAGTTACGCCAGGGTAGGGAGCCTTGCCAGCATCCTGTGGAGAGAGCCCGGTGGAGGCTGGCTGCAGAGACAGGGGGCCCCAGGTGGCAGGGCCGAGCCTGGCTTGGCTCACTTCGGAGTCCACGCTGCTTCTCATATTCAAAACAATGAAGAGCAAAATAATCCCAGCCTCAGCTGTGTTTCCTTTTCAGGTATAAAGATGGATTTCCACGATAGCCAAGATGGATGGGCAGCCTAAATGTCCACTGGGAGATGAGGGCATGCAGAAAATACGGCACGCAGCTGTCACTCAGCCCAGAAAAGAGGGAAGTTCTGCCCTCTGTGACCACCCATGACTTGGAGGGTTGTGCTAAGTGAAAGCCAGGCACACCAGAGACACCAGAGGACACCGCCTGATCTGCCGTCTCAGGCTGAGCCTCCGTCTGAAAGTCCAAATGCTCCAAGACCTGGGCTTTTGATGCCACAAGGAGAACTTTTCACACCATGAAACTTTGTTTTCTGTGTAAAATTATTTACATATTATACAAAATTGTCTTCAGAATATGTATATAAGGTATATATAAAACATAAGTGAGTGTTGTCTTTAGATCGGAGAGTCCATCTTTGAGATATCTCCTCATGTCTATGCAAACATTCCCAAATCAGAAAAAACACCCCAAGTCCCAAGCACTTCTCGTCCTGAGCTTGGGGACAAGGGGTGCTGAAGCCTCATGTGGACCCTAGGAAGTCCGACTCACAGAAGCAGAGAGGAACGGAGCTTACCCGGACAGGACAGAGGGCGTGGGAGAGGGCGCCCAGTGAGCGTCCAGCTCAGTGAGGAGGAGGAGGGAGCCACACAGCTGGGCGTCCAGCAGGGGGCCTGTGGTCAGCAGCACTGGGCTGGGCACCTGAAAACCTGTCAGGAGGGCAGGGGCCAGGCCATGTGGCTTTGTCCCACAGTCAAAGAAGAAGGGTTGACCTTCCAGCACCACATTGTCCAAGAGTCTGGTCCAGGAAAACACTCCTGCAGGAGGGCCCAGCCAGAGGGTGTGACCACACTGTCAGGCTCAGGCCAGGAGCATGGCTGCCCTGAGAGAGTCACTGACTGGCCGGGGCTCAGTCAGCAGGGTCCCTTCCACACCTCTGCAGACCACCGCCTTGGTTGCTGTGCTGGTGACTTGTCATGGCAGACCGAGTGCGTCCTCCTAGTGACCTCTGACTGCACAAGCTGAAGGTCAGACTGGGCACTGCTGCCCTCTGCCTGTCCACAGCCTCCCTCTCGGCACCTTCCCCTCCTCTGGCCACGTCCGAGGTCCTCCTCTGTCCCCTGGCTGGTCCTACCTTCCCTCCTGTGCTCACACCGCCTACAGCGACTCCTCTCCCCACTGTGACGTCAGAATCTGTCGCCCACCTGTGTCCCTCAGGGCTCAGACCCCGGGCTAGGCTCCTGACACCCCCCCAGGTCGGGCAGGGGGCTCCCTGCTGAGCAGGACCTCAGACAGCACTCACTGCCTGTGGGCAGAGTGGCCGTGTGGGGCACCGAGCGGAGGCTGTGGTGCACGGTGCCCCCAGGAGCCCCACCTGCCAGGAGGGAGAGGCCACCCTGCTCCCCTCCCCAGGTCCTCCCGTCACCTGCCGCTCGGCAGCTGTGGCCATTCCCGTCCCAGCCGGGCTCTGTGGAAGTGGTCAGAGAGGTGGAGGTCAGGGTGCAGGAGGAAGCAGGACGGGGGCAGGGGAGTGGGACGTGGCCGGCCACTGCCACGGGTGGCCCACCTCACCCACCCCCGCAGGCAGGCTGCTCCAGGCTCCGCTGACTTGGGTCAAAGGGAGCCTCCGACGCTGGGCCACCTGAAGGGGCTGGGAGCTGGGTCTTTCTGCGGAGCACACCCCATCTGGCTGACCTTCTCTCCTGGAGGGCACTGGCCACAGAGACTCATGGCTGCCGCCCACTTGTTCAGCATCTCTCCAACAGGTGGGTCCTAGCCTTGGTGACAGCTGGTCTCTCCAAGAGGAAACGCAGTTCATGGAGGAAAACAGAAACCTCTCTGGCTGACACCTTGTAACCTCCAAAGAGCTGGTTCAGGCCTCGGCATCATGAAGCCTGAGGAGGGTCAGCTGCTGCCCTGTGCTCCTGACGCACCAGGAGCCTTTGTGTCCCCGACGGCCTCCAGTCCTCTCAGGATCCAGCTGGCCTCATGGGGAGAGCTCAAAGTCCGGGTGAAGTCCTGTGAGGCCGAGGCACAAAGCCAGTCATATGGCACATCTTATTTTGATTCCACAATTTTGCTCATACCCACCTGGCACAAATAAAACTATCAAAATGTTATTTTCTTAAATTTAGTTTTAATTTTTAAATTTTAAAATGTAATTTTTACAAACATATATACCTATGTACCAAATTACATAGTCGATATATTAAGATGTATTAGACTTACTTGATTATCATTTAATAATGCTGAGCATTGCAAAGAGGGTTAAAACAGGTCACCTGTGTCCACTCCACCACCACCCGTGAGTCGAGGTGAGCTGGGCACACATCTCACAGGGCTGGCAGCTAAATCACCCTTCAGTGGCACATAGTTCTCTTGGTCAGAACTTTGGGAGCCGGGCTGGGTTCTGTGTCTGGCATACAAGAGGCCAAAGTCCAGGGGCCAGCCTGGATATACCCGGAGTCCCCTGGGAGAACCCGCCTGGCTTCCAGAGTCGGCGGGATCCAGTGCTGGTTGCTGTTCTGCTTCCTTGCTGAGTGTCCTTTGGGGACAGTTTAGGCTTCTGCAGATGCTATCAGCAAGGACTGCGGCCTCTTCCTCACACGAGTCCTCTGTGCCCCCTCCTGGTCCACCCTGGGCAGGAAATGCCTTGTGTGCAGGGTCCAGCGGCTGGGCCAGGTGATAGGTGCCAGCTGACTGGGGACTAGCTTACATCTGCTAACGGCCTCCACAGCTGTCCTGGGACCTGTCTGACCGAGTAGCCAGAGGGCACAGGTTCTGAAGGGCGGGCACTCCCAGCACAGGCCTTCCCAAGACAGGGAGGGAGGCGGACCTGGGCTGTCCCCTCTGTCCGGGTTTCTAGTGGGCTGGTCTTCCAAGTCCAAAGAAATCAATGCAAAAAATAGGAGGGGAATGTCTCAGCTCACCTTTGGAGCTAATTTGGATCTTGACACAGAATGGACAAAACCAGAGGGGGTGGCTGCAGCCACCTCTGTGCACACCTGAAGGAGGACCCGCCGACATGCTTCAGCAGTGCTCCTGGAGACCCCAGGGACGGGCACATGAACTCTCCCAGAGACAGGCCTCGCCACCCCCTACAGGTGAAGGAGCAGGCTGGGGAGGGGTGGGGATGGCTTCTCCCAGAGCAATGGGCGCTGGGTGACAAGTGGTGTGGTCACATGAGGACGAGTGTTTCTGACGGTGATGACCGGGGGCCTTGGCCAGGGGTTAAAGGAAACAGCCAGACATGAAACCCAGGAAGAAGCAGGAGGCCCCATCTGCTCAGCTTGGAGTGGAGGCCCTCGTCCCTGGGAAGTGGGCGGTGATGCGAAGGGCAAGGACAGTGCTGGGGTGGCCTACAAAGATGTGGCACGAGGACAACCAGGAGGCTCCACCCTCGGAGCTGGGACCCATGGCCACCGGGTGGGGCTGGAGTGCACATCCTGGGCTCCTGTCCGCTCCTCCCTCAGCACACGTTCCTGTGTCTGCTCACCAGGAAGCGTCCAGGGAAGGTGACCAGGGGACTCGGCTTTGCTGCCCAGGAATGGGGGCGCGTGAGTGCCAGGGGCCACCGAGCCCAGGAGAGAGCAGTGCTGCACCCAGGTTCCTGGCCCTCGGGTCGGCCTGCTGCTGGGAAGGTGCCTGCCGGCTTCCTGGAGACAGGCACCAGGGCCAGCGCCTCCTGGCAAAGCCTGCGTTGATGGCAGTGACGGGGTCTTGCTGCTAAGCTGCCTGGCTCCAGCTGACAAGTGCCGTCATGACGTCAGAGCACTTGCCAGCCCCGTGGCTCAGGGACAGGCAACACAATACGCCACCGGCCTTAGCACGGCAGTCACACGTGGCCGGGGTCGCACCAGCATTGACAACGTGGTGGGAAAATCACAGTGTGCCTGAAGGATCAGACGCAGCAGCCTGACCTGGTCCCAGACCTGGGTGTGGCCTCTTCTCCAGTTGCCCTCAGCAGGCACGTCCAGGCACAGACAAGGCCTGTTCCTCTGGTCACAGTGTCATCGTCACATTTCCCACTCATTAACATGAAGCCGTTAGGAGAGCGTGAGGCTCTGGTAAGATGTGGGTCACTCTACGTCAATTCATATATAAAGGCCAGGTACATGAGCCCTGGCCTGGTGTGGCAGTGGAGCGTGTGAGGGCGTGTGGCTCCTTGCCCGGCACAGGGCAGTGTCTCGTGGAGAACACAGGCTGTGGTTCAGACCCGACTGAGGTCCTTTGAGTAAATGTCCGGGAGTGGAATGGCCGGACCATGTGCGAGCTCCATTTAAACCTTCTGAGGAGCCTCCACACTGTCCCTCATGGGTGGCTCCCTTTCCCATCCACTGACCTTGCACCAGGGTCCCAGTGTCCCCACACCCTCACCGAAACTGCTGGTCTTCTTTCCCTCTGGTAAGTCACCTGACAGGGGGCGGTGATGACTCACTGTGGCTTTGAAGGGCATTTCCTGCTGATGAGTGACAATGAGCGACTGTTCCCATTTTTACTGTCTTTTTTTGAAAACGCCTTTTCAAATCCAGGCCTGCTTTCCTGGGGTCGGGTTGGCTGTGTGATTGGGCTGCAGGTGCGGCTCACACCTTTGGAGATGGCCTCTGTACCTGAAGCAGGGCTGCCCTGTATCCCCCCTTCCCTTCCCTGGTGACTTCTCCCCTTACTGGTTCTGTGCCCTCCAGGAGGCCTTCAGTCTGGTGTGATGCTTCCTGTTCATTTTTTACACTCTTTATGGTGTGTTTGCTGCCGTGTCTTTGACATTATCTTTGACAAGACGATGTCACTGCTTTTTTTCCTAGTGTTCTGCCACTTCATGTCTTATGTTTATGTTGGTTGATTTGGGGCACAGTGTTGGAGTCCAAGTTAATTTTCGGCACGTGAATTTCAGCTTCCGCAGCCCTCAGTATAGAGCCTAGGCTGGGAGCAGTGGATGCTGCATCTCCTGATGACAGTGATGGCATAAATAAGGCTCTGTGAGTGTCCCTCCTGTCCATCCCCGGGTCAGCCTGGCCACCCACTCCCCGTCAGCCTGCCCTCCTCCTCCCACGGCTCCCAGCTCTGACTTATTTGATTTCTGGGAAATCCTGAAACCAGCCACATCCTGAGATGAGGAACCACTGGGAGCTGAGAAGCCAGGCTGTGCTGTTGCAGCCGTGGCACCAACAAGGCACAGACCCACGGGAGGCACCACGTGCTGCACTGAAGGCCTAGAGAAGAACAGGTGAGTCCATCACAGACCTAAGAGCAGGTAGCCATCTCTATGGCATGAAGATGCTCCGTTTCCAAGACAGAGAAGACACGATGGGCCAGCCAAAGGGAGGTGGGAGCAGCAGCCCCTCAGCCAGCCACCACCCGGGGAGCCAGCCCGACTGTTGAAACCACCTGAGGAGGAATTGAAGCATCGAGGATTCAAATGTCAAGGGCACTAACAGGACAGGTAGACAGCCTGCAAGACCCACAGGCAATCACAGCAGTGAGGCAGAAGCCACGAACACAATCCTAGAAATGGAGCAAGCCCACAGCCCCTCAGAGCAGAATGCCTCGGAGCCTGCTGTGGACCTACTGTGGGCATTGACCCACTCCAGGCTCCCTCCCGCAGCAGTCCTGGCCTCCTGAGACCCTGCAACACACAGCAGACAGGGCAGAGCACATGGGGTGTGGTCGTGTCCTTGATTACCTGGATCTGACGGGTTAGTGATGCTTTTGTGCCCCCAAGAGGCAAGTGGTTCAACCTCAGAGGCCTTGGGCAGATGCCCAGAGGCAGGGCACTGGACCTCCATCTGCCTGGCTTTGTACATTTTCAGTGGATGCAGCCCAGGCCACAGCGATGAAGACATCACAAGGTGAAGGTATGTAGGTGCCTAACAGACAGCAGAAGGCCTGCAAAGGCCAGTCCACAAAGCCCTGGGAGGCCACACTGAGGCCAGGCACAGTTCACAGCAGGCAGCTGTGAAGAGTAGAGAGGAGAGCTCCACAGATGGCCAGGAAGCTCCCCAGTCTCCAGGGTGTCCAGGGGAGGCCCACCAGGTGTCCAGGGGAGGCCCACCAGGTGTCCAGAGGAGGCCCACCAAGTGTCCAGGGGAGGCCCAGCAGGTGTCCAGGGGAGGCCCAGCAGGTGTCCAGGGGAGGCCCACCAGGTGTCCAGGGGAGGCCCACCGGGTGTCCAGGGGAGGCCCACCAGGTATCCAGGGGAGGCCTACCAGGTATCCAGGGGAGGCCCACCAGGTGTCCAGGGGAGGCCCACCAGGTATCCAGGGGAGGCCTACCAGGTGTCCAGGGGAGGCCCACCAGGTCTCCTGAGAAGGCCTACCGGGTGTCCAGGGGAGGCCCACCAGGTGTCCAGGGGAGGCCCACCAGGTGTCCAGGGGAGGCCCACCAGGTGTCCAGGGGAAGTCCACCAGGTGTCCAGGGGAGGCCAACCAGGTCTCCTGAGAAGGCCCACCAGGTGTCCAGGGGACGCCCAACAGGTGTCCAGGGGAGGCCCACCAGGTCTCCTGAGAAGGCCCACCAGGTGTCCAGGGGAGGCCCACCAGGTGTCCAGGGGAGGCCCACCAGGTGTCCAGTGGAGGCCCAACAGGTGTCCAGGGGAGGCCCACCGGGTGTCCAGGGGGGGCCCACCAGGTGTCCACGGGAGGCCCACCAGGTCTCCTGAGAAGGCCCACCAGGTGTCCAGGGGAGGCCCACCAGGTGTCCAGGGGAGGCCCACCAGGTGTCCAGGGGAGGCCCACCAGGTGTCCAGGGGAGGCCCACCTGGCGTCCAGGGGAGGCCCACTGGGTGTCCAGGGGAGGCCCACCGGGTGTCCAGGGGAGGCCCACCAGGTGTCCAGGGGAGGCCCACCAGGTGTCCAGGGGAGGCCCACCAGGTCTCCTGAGAAGGCCCACCAGGTGTCCAGGGGAGGCCCACCAGGTGTCCAGGGGAGGCCTACCAGATCTCCTGGGGATGCCCACCAGGTGTCCAGGGGAGGCCCACCAGGTGTCCAGGGGAGGCCTACCAGATCTCCTGGGGATGCCCACCAAGTGTCCAGAGGAGGCCCACCAGGTGTCCAGAGGAGGCCCACCGGGTGTCTAGGGGAGGCCTACCAGGTGTCCAGGGGAATTCCACCAGGTGTCCAGGGGAGGCCCACCAGGTGTCCAGGGGAGGCCCAGCAGGTGTCCAGGGGAAGTCCACCAGGTGTCCAGGGGAGGCCCACCAGGTCTCCTGAGAAGGCCCACCGGGTGTCTAGGGGAGGCCCACCGGGTGTCTAGGGGAGGCCCACCAGGTCTCCTGGATATGTCCATCAGGTGTCCAGGGGAGGCCCACCAGGTCTCCTGAGAAGGCCCACCAGGTGTCCAGGGGAGGCCCACCAGGTGTCCAGGGGAGGCCCACCAGGTGTCCAGGGGAGGCCCACCGGGTGTCCAGGGGAAGCCTACCAGGTGTCCAGGGGAGGCCCACCAGGTGTCCAGGGGAGGCCCACCAGGTGTCCAGGGGAGGCCCACCAGGTCTCCTGAGAAGGCCCACCAGGTGTCCAGAGGAGTCCCACCGGGTGTCTAGGGGAGGCCTACCAGGTGTCCAGGGGAGGCCCACCAGGTGTCCCAGGGAGGCCTACCAGGTGTCCAGGGGAGGCCCACCAGGTCTCCTGAGAAGGCCTACCGGGTGTCCAGGGGAGGCCCACCAGGTGTCCAGGGGAGGCCCACCAGGTGTCCAGGGGAGGCCCACCAGGTGTCCAGGGGAAGTCCACCAGGTGTCCAGGGGAGGCCCACCAGGTCTCCTGAGAAGGCCTACTGGGTGTCCAGGGGAGGCCCACCGGGTGTCCAGGGGAGGCCCACCAGGTGTCCAGGGGAAGTCCACCAGGTGTCCAGGGGAGGCCCACCAGTTCTCCAGGAAAAGGCAATGGTCCCACAGGAAATGTAACTGTCAATGGAGCCCAGAAACACCCTCAGCAGAAAGGGAAGGAGCAAGAGGAAAAATGAAGGCAGGATAATTGAGAGGATGCTGGCAGAATTCTAAAACTGATTCAGGCACCAGGCAGAAAATCTGGAGGACTGTCAGAAACCTGGTGTAAACTTAAGCAACGTATCTCACTGAGTACTTTGAAGCATTCTGCTCAACAATTAAAGATAGACGTATGTTTTTCAAGTACACAGGAGCCATTCTCAAAGATAGACAATATTCTGGAAAACAAAGAAAAAGTTAGGACATGTCAAATAATAGGAATCTTACAAAGGACATTCTCAGATAATTACAGAAATAAACTAGAAATTAATAAATGAGAGGTATCTGGCAAGACTCCTTTTCCAATATGAAAAATATCACAACTATTGGCAAAGTAAATGATTCATGAGATCCCCAAAGGGAATAAGAAATATTTTAAACTAAACAATTTTGAAAATACAACATATCAGGTTTTATGGGATGTGCTAAGGTGGTGCATAGAGGAAATCTTATAGCCTGACATGCTTAAATTTTATGAGGAAGGAAAGAAAAAGACAAAAACCACAGATAAGAAAGAATATGTACGGTTTTAGCATTTGATAATCAATCAATAACACAGTTCTCCATGTTGCCTAAGGGGAAAATGTCAGGGAGCCATCTCAAAGAAATCTGTCCTAAAGATGGACAAACTTGGCTTGGGTGTGTGACAAAATCCCCCCACCCACCCACCAAGGGCACAGGAGGAAAGTCCGAGGGTGGACCGGGGCGCGTGCAAAGAGCCCACCAGCCCCAGTGGTCATTTATTTTTTATTTTTGTAGCTATCCTAAATCTCTTTCCAAATTCCATATGGAAAAGTGCAGGAATCTAGAGAACTAAAACTGTTTTGAAAGCAAACAAAAATGGATGATTCGTTACTCAGATCCAAGACTTAATTCCTGCAGCAAGGAGGACTGGGAGGTATCCTGAGTCACTCACAGAGATCGGTAGGATGGAAGGAGTCTGTGGAGTCCCCTCTGCACTGAGTCTTTATGGAGATGCCAAGAAAATTCAGTGGGTGAGGATTCAGGTTTCAATACGCTGAGGAACATGTCTACGTTCATACTTAGTATCTGAACAAAAATCAGCTCAAAATAGATGAAACACAAAAGCTGTAAAACTTTTAAAAGAGAACATAAGATCTTTCCGTTAAATTTTAATAAAAACACAAAATAAATAAATGTTCTGAAAACAGGAAAAAATTGGGATAAGTGTTCTAAGGCATAACAACAAAAACATGATCCATAAGAGAAAAGACATTTAGTTTGGACTTAATCTTTGCTAAAACACCCAGGAAGGGAGGGAGGGAGGGAGGGAGGGAGGGAGGGAGGGAGGGAGGGAGGAAAGAAAAAGTCAAAGACCACAGATAAGAAAGAATATGTACACTTTATACATCTGATAAAAAATCCTTTATTTGGGAAATCTTAAAGTAAAACCGTAAGTAAGCAACATCTCCACACAGATCCACGGCCCAGAGGGGCCCGGGAGGGTGCTCCCCACGGCTGGGCATTGAGAGGTGCCTCTCAGAGCAGCACCAGCCTCCACCTCAGGTGTGCCAGGACAAGCACAGCAGGTGAGCAGCACTCACGGTGGGGGCTGGCCAGGGTGCCTAGCAGCAGGAGCCTCATACCTCGCTGGGGAGACCACGGGTGGGTCCAGCCGCTTCAGAAACCAGTTGGACGGTTTTCTATAAAGTTAAAACTAGATGTAGCATGAGATCTACCCTTCTCCACGGGAGGCGACTACAAGAGAAAGGGAGCCCAGTGTTCACACACTAGTGTGCCCCAGATTCCCTGAGGGTCTCCAGAGTGGGCCAGACAGCAGCCTGGGAGGTGAGGGCATCGGCAAACTTTCCTAAGTTTCATCAAGTTAAACGGAGCCCTCTGCAGAACTGGACCGCGTGTTGTAAAAGCCCACGTCATTGTGCCAGCTTTGTGTCACCCGGTGACAGGCCCAGCACAACTCAGTTGGACAGCACCGGCCCGGCTCATGGCTCCGGAGTCTCAGCTGGAGATCAGGTGGCCCCTTGGGTTTGGGCCACTAGAGAGGGGGGCACAGCCTGGTGGGAGCATGTGTCATAGCAAACTGCTCCCTGGTTGGCCAAGAAGGAGAAAAGAAGACTCTGAGAGCAGGGCCCCACTTCCCCCTGCAGGGGCATGACTCCAGTGACCTTTTGACTCCCCCCAGGCCCTGCCTGCTGAAGCTGCACAGTGCTCCTAACAGCACCACCCTGGGACTGTGCCTATCACAAGGGCCTTGGCGGGCACTGCCCTGTTCCTACCTGCTGGGAGAGAATCCACAGCATTCCCTGGATGGTGAGGTCAAGGTGAACTCCTGCTCTCCTCCTGGTGTGCCCAGGCTGAGGTCAGGGTGAGGTCCTGCTCTCCTCCTGGTGTGCCCAGGCTGAGGTCAGGGTGAAGTCCTGCTCTCCTCCTGGTGTGCCCAGGCTGAGGTCAGATGAGGTCCTGCCCTCCTCCTGGTGTGCCCAGGCTGCAGGCAGGCTCAACTGTGCCTAGTTGACTTCCTCAAAAGACCACAGTGGTGGGTGCTCATTCATTCACTTCCAGGTTGGAGGGGACACTAAAGGGAGAGGGCTGCAGACTGGATGCCTGGGGGATGTGTGCAGAGCCTGTCCTCCCCCCCTGGGAGCCTCCCTGGGCTGCACAGCTCTGATGAATAGCTCTTGGCCCAGGGCAGCTGCTTGGCAGTAGAACTTAGTCACAAAATGCTGCTTTAGCTCCATTTGCATAGCAGGCTCTGTTACTGCTGCTTAATGACCAATGTGTCCCCAAATAAGTTCATTTATTGAAGGCACGAATTGTGAAAGGTTAATAAAATAGGTACTTGTCACTCCGTTTCTCTATATGCTTAACAAAACACTGTTGAAATCTTAAGAACTGTTTGCTAATCTTGTTCTCAGAATGTGCTGTCCCTAACTGTGGACTGTCTGCTAATCTTGTTCCCAGAATGAGCTGTCCCCAACTGCCAAACTACAAAATGTAACTTCTCTTGCTGCCCTCTCCAGGGAAAGTATATAAGCTCTGCTCAAGCTGTTCTCAGGGCTCTATCTCTCTTTGCTATAGAGAGCTCAGGCCCCAGCATGCTGGTCTCCAAATAAACCCACCCTTCTGCTGTTGCATAAGACAGTCTCTTGTGGTCTCTCACTCTGACATTTCGCCGGACCCTTACAATTGGACTTCTCTTCTGGAGCAGCAGAGCCAGTGAGGCCCGGGGTGTGGGACTTGGTGGGGTTCAGCCCCCACCAGGCAAGGCAAACTGGCTGTGTGTGCACCACAGGGTGCTGGGCCTGCAGTGGGGACAGGAGTGCTGCAGCAGGGAGGGGTCCCTGGAGTTGGACACAGGACCCACCCCGTGAACACTCCCGCCCAGAGTCCTGCACACTGAGGCAGATGCCCCAACCAGCTCCCTCTGTGAGAGCCATGCGGCTACACAGCACGTGCGTTTTTATTGAGTCATTTTTATGTAACTCATTTTAGTCCCTTTTCTGAAAACATGTCAATTTATATTTCCGCCTTTATAAATTAATCCAAACAATTAGCCAGAACTCACTGAGCCTTGCACAGCGGAGTTGGAGGTGCTATCATTTTATTTCAGGTTAATCATTTCATAACATCAGGTCTAGGTACCAAAACCAGCTTGGTGGCAGCTGATACAATATTAATCTAAGCAAGGTGCTCTCCGTTTTGAAAACCTTGTTAACAAAATTCCAACACCAACTGGGTCTCTCTGCTCATGTGGCTTTTAAGCCCTAAATAAAAAGGAAAGAAGACCTGGAGGGAGCACAGGACCACGCCCCCGGCCTCCTTTCCCTCTTCTTTTTCCTTGCTCAGCATAGTTGCAGGCCAAGGTGGAGGGGAGGGGCACCCACCCATAGATATTCCCCTTTTTGCCAACGCACAGCCTAGCAGCAATGGCTCTGAGCTGTTTTATGGGGCCATAATGTGTTTTTCCTTCCAAGGTGTAGAACACAGCTGGGGGCCTCAGAGCTGATCCACCCTGGATCCAGGCTATTACCTCATAAAGAACAGTGTAAAGATTCCATAAACACTTAATTAGCAAAGAAGACATTTACTGCTCTTTTTACTGCCGTTTTATTCGATGACTCCTAGGTGTACCGCTCTCACTTAAAAAAAAAGCCGTCCAGCCTCGATCAGCATGCACAAAACACATTTGATTACATTATGTGTTAGCATGAATTAGTGTTTAATACGGGTCCCAAGAGATGACGAAGCAGATTGATGCAGCAGTCAGCTGGCAGTGTCAGCCTCTCCACACAGGTCCAAACACGAAGCTTGGGACGCTAGTCACATAGCAGTCCTTCCTTAACTCAGAAGGCTCAAGAGTGGAGGGCTGCTGGCTAGGTGGTTTTCTGCTTGAACCCAGGGCCTCCTGCGTGCTAGGCAGGCACTCTCCCATGGAGCTGCACTCCAGCCTTGGGGACTGAACCACAGGACCCAGGCCAGGGACAGTGCCAGGCCTTCTCCAAGCCCTGGCTCAGAGCTCTGGGACGGCAGTGAGGGTCCCCTGTGCTGCTCCCTGGGGAGCTGACTGCAGGCTGCCTCAGCGCTTGGCGGTGGGCTTGGGGAAGGAGCTTGCCTGGAGAACCTGCGGCCTCCTCCAGCTTCCACAGGGTGCTGCCAGCCGGTCTTGTGGCAGCAGCTCAGTGGAGAGGCAGAGCGGCCTTCAAGGCCTGAATTCCAGAAACTATGGAGGCTGACTCCCCACCATGGGCTCGCGATTGCCTAGGGTTTCATTCAGCTTCACGGGAGGGTGCTCGCTGGAAGTTCCCCGCATTTGAAATATTCCCGGCTCCAAAGGGAGCACAGTATATCCTGAACCCCTGAATGCGAACCCCCAGGCTTTGGCAAATCTTATAAAGTAGATGCTTTCGATCACAACGTGAACATAGAAACTGTGCTTGTCTCTCCCACATCCTCCCTGCTTTCCTCTGCTCCAACTCGGTGACTACTCCCAGGAATACTTACTACAGACTGGCGCACAGCCCTGAGTGCTCCTCCTCTGACATCCTCAGGAGTGCCTTGGTGACACAGGCCTGGTGTTCATCCCCACAACTGCAGAGTAAGCTCAGCCCTGCCCAGTCCCTCCAGGTCCTGAGTGTCACTGCAGTTAGTCCCTAAGTCAGTCCTGCCGCTCCTGCGTGTAGTACCGTCTTTATTAGGCAGAAGCTGATATCTTTATGTTTTGTAATTATGCAAATTTCATGCATTTATCTTGCTATCTTGGTCCAGGATCATCAGACTTTCCCTTTGTATCATACATACACAGAGATAGAGGTACTATTTCTATTACTTTTTCCCCTCATTTTGGGCACTGGGGACTGAGCCCAGGGCTGCTCTCACGGAGCCACACCCCCAGCCCTTTTACTTTTCCTTTCAAGGCGGGGTCTCCCCAGCTGCCTGCCCTGCGGAGCGCCCCCTGTCCGGGAGGGCGGGTGCTCCTGCTCCAGGAGCCAAGCGCAGGGGACGCCCCCGCCGGGTAGTTTCCTTCCCTTACTCCGCCCTTCCCTTTTGGGTGGCTCCTCTATTCCGCCTGGAGAATCTGGGGCCCGACGTCATCATCTGGGTTCCTGTAGCTTCGGGAGTAGCCAGAGGGACAGAGGGACAGTGGGGGCTTGGTTCCCCAGGCGTGGCCGCCCTGCCGTCGAAGGGGCCTCGCGCTGTGCCAGGAGCCCCTTGGGCTTCCGCGCTCGGCCTTCTGCGGCAGGTCTTCCCGCTTCCTTCCCAGCCTTCTCTTTCTCCCCTTTTCCGTGTTTACTCTGCTTCCTTCTTTTCACTGAAGAATGGTGACCTTTTTCTTCTTGCCCTTGTGGCTGGAGAAGTCGGGGGTTGGGGTTTGTAATGCTGGTCCCCGGAAGCAGGCTGATGTTCATGCCATACTGTGGGTGACCAAGTTACTCTCCAGGGCAAAGGAAAGGGCTGGCCAGGAGCCACAGCCAAGCTCTGGGCCTCGGCAGGACCTGGGCCTGAGTCTCCCCGTCCTTTTTGGAAGGCCACTCTGCTGGTGCTCCATGTAGCTTTGTGTGAGCCATCTGGGTATCTGGGGAGGTGCTTTCTGCAGCTGTGGCTTGAGCTGTGCCCTCTGGGTCCAGCACTGATGGCATTCCACCTCTTAGGTTGTCATCTCACCCTTCCTGCGTGGGCCCAGCTGGTTGCCAGCCTGGGTCTCCCCTGCAGGGATCCGCACCAGCCTCAGGCAGCAGTGCCTCCCATCTTCACCCGGGGCCAGGGGAGCCAGTCCACAAGTGTGGCCAGCCTGTGAGCTTCGGTAGAGTGAAGGCTTTGTGCTCCGTCCCCAGAGTGTACCCCTGGGACCGGCCTCAAGGGTCAAGGCAGCTTAATGAGCGGGCTTGTTGATAATTCACAGCAGCGTCAAGTATCCCACGTCTAACTTTCAAACCTCTGAACCCAGGGCCTCTGCCCAGGTTCCCACCCACCTACACTCCATCGATGAGAAGGAGGAGGCACAAGTTCAGAGAGGGCGAAGGGAACACCTTTTCTGGGTAACACACCTTTGAAACACTGCAGATTCTTCATGCATTTGTTCTAGCCCCTGCCCCAAAGGAGTCCCATGAAAGCATCTGAACCATGATCTTGGGGTAAATGTTGTGATTTGGGGTTGTCAAGTGTCTGGGGGAGAGAGATTCTTTGAGAACTGAGGTGGAGACTGAGACGCTAGGTTCCCCAGGGCAGTCAGGGGCTTGAGACACTGAGAGCGGCCGTGGCCACAGGATAGTACTGCCATGGCCCGCGCTGTCCCATAGCATATCCAACCCTGCAGCCAGGCCCAAGGGGACACACAGTGCAGGGATGGAAAGGCCATCGAGCTCGCCCATCCTAGGTCACCCAGGACCAGGCAGCTGGGTGCTACCAGAGCCCGTGCTGTGCTGTCCTATAGCATATCCAACCCTGCAGCCAGGCCCAAGGGGACACACAGTGCAGGGATGGAAAGGCCATCGAGCTCGCCCATCCTAGGTCACCCAGGACCAGGCAGCTGGGTGCTCTCTGCACATGCTAAAGCCACAGGGGAATTCTTTCTGATGTTTGACTCATTATGTTGCATATTATGGAACAGTTAGTAGAGCATTTCAAACACATCCTGTATTTGCTGCTTGTTTGCCAGGGTGTTTGAATATCAACAGAGAGAAATAGGACATTGTGAGGTGCTGAATGTTTAACTTCTAAATGTGTATTCACAAGTGAAAACACATAATAATAAAAGCCATTCTTCCTGGGATCAAATAGCTCTTATTTGAAGAAAACTTGTATTTACCTATTTCTTTTTTTCTCATAAACTATGCAGTAGAAGAGGTACAAGAACACGGAGCGACTGCAGGCATGTCCACCCAGCAGCTGGCCAGTTCTTTTGCTCATAGAAATGGACCCAACAGAGTGCTGCTTCTTCCCAAATGTCCGACACAAGTACTTCCACAGAGTGTTGAATACTTTGGTCAGTGATGATATGAATTTTTCAGCTGAAGCATTAAAAATAAATTTTGCTCTGGCTAGAAATATTGTTCCGCTCTCCATGTAAATAAAGAGACAGCTGGCTTACTTTGTCATCTGTCACTCCTTTCAGACAGTTATCAATATAAGATAGCAATTTAACCAATGACTTTTGGTTTTAAAATTTTTCATCTTGGGTTACATCATAGCTCATGAAGCCCTTTGTACATTTGGCTTTTTTTTAAATCACTGCATTTATGAAAATTCCATCCGGCAGATCCATCACGAGCTGGCGAGCACACAGACTGCAGCGGCTCAAGCAGCAGGTCTGTTGGGCAGCCAGGTGTGGGGCAGGGCTCCGGCTCTGGGCTCCGCAATGGGTGGCTTCTCCCCTGTGCACTGCCTGAGCTTGTGTGCGAGGGCCCACGATTGGTGCATCAGTGACCAAGGCCGGAGGAGAGAGGTCTGGAAACTGGACCCTGCCGGGAATGCTGCTCCTCGCCACCCCAGATGACAGCTTGCTCCTGTTCCCAGGGGGCAGAGCTCCAGTGGTGAATGAGGAGGTGACCTGCCCTGGTTTATCCACTGCCCTGAGCCCATGCCCATAGACAGCTTGAGTCTATTAGAAGGCATTGTGACATCTCAGTCCAGACCCCCAAACCTCCCTCCCCCACGCAAATCCAACCTGCACTCACACAGGATGCACCACTGGGAACTGGATCTGGACAGGAGAAGCCCCCTCTGAACAGAACCCCGCCTGCGCTTCTCTGAGCTCGTTTCCCTGTGTGATTCGGAGGTGACAAAAAGTCAGAATTTTGTACTGATACAGACCAGCTAGCCCCCACATGCCCACACACACCACGATTGTAACGTAGAAGCTTCTCCAGGGACCCCCACCACACTTAAGCTTCTTGTCAAAGATTTTCCAAAGAATGTCAGCAGGATTTGTGCAGAGAGCTCTCATTGTGGTTTACAGCTTCCTCTTTCTTTCTTATAAAAGTTAGGTCTATAATCAAGTTTGCTGCTGGGCTAAAGATACCATCTCTATTTTCTTGGTAAAAACGTCTGAAACCTCTGTCTGACCTGAAATATGGGACAAAAGGTAACTAACTGCCATGTACCCACCCACTGTCATGTAGTCACCCCACTGAGTATAGATCTAAAAGAATTTCCAGACTCGGGGTCCATGTCTAAGCATGAGCCTCCTCTGAATTGCTGCAGCTTAAAATAAACCTGTTTCCTAAAAATTCCTCAGGGCCCAGGCTCAACTCTCCTACGTCAGCACCTCTAGGCGCTGGTGAACAGTGACTTGTAAAACTGCTGTCCTGATCATGATGTGGACCCAAGAGGGAGAGGAGCTCTGATGGCAGCCGACCGAGGTCCAGCCCGCGCGTCAGCTTGGTCACCACTTGCCTCGCCAGAGCCTGGCCTGTGCTCACGGCTTCAGCAAGGAGAGCGTCCCCAATCCTCACAGCTCCTGGTCCAACAGGTAGGATGACCATGGCCAGTCAGAGAGGCAGGAAGAAGAAGGTAACAGTGGGTCACTCCTCACCACCAGCTGGAGGCCTGAGGTCCACGGAGGTGGATGGTTGTCTGCAGGCTGGGCCTGAAGCCAGGAGCGTCCATGGCCCAGTCTTCCTGGATGTGGTCAACAGCTGCAGAGCGGTGATCTCATGGTACTGTGGGTGGCCAATTCTCCTTCAGAGGCCACACCCTGCACATGAAGACAGAGAACCTTGCCTGGCAGGGACCTTCATCACCAGGCAAAGCCTAGGAGACCCAGCTCACAGAGTCCATCTGAGAGGGACACAAAGTCTGTGTCACAGGCAAGGCTCCATGCCCTGTCCCTTGAACACCTCCAACATTGGGGTCGTGATGGCCTGGGCTTCATTACACACAGTCACCTGTAACGCGGAGTCTTTCCCATGAGTTCTGAGAATCCCAGCAGCTAGGAAGACCAGTCACCTCTGCCAGCCCAGCCGGGAGACCTGCCTCGGTTCTGAACAGAATCCGTTTCCACCTCAGATTACAAACAAAACCCGATTCATTTTCTATCTGCCTGTTTGTAATTGTTTCTTTGCTTTGATTTTGAGGTCAACAAAATATCTCCATCACAATTAAAGAAAATGCATTAATCTATAATATAGTCAACTGGAGAAAATCAGCTTCTCTGTATGTAGAATCCCAGCTGGTCTTTCTCATAAAGATGCAAGAGTCGCTGCCTCTGCGGTGTAGACACTTTCCATATAACACTCTTAGGTGTGCTGTGACTCGAGTTGTCAGCATTTTTCTGCCATTGAAGCATGCCATAATTAACTACATCACTCTTTTTTGCGTCACCTAAATTACTGTTAAATGTGCTTTCTGCGCTCTCTCTCTGAAAAACATGGTGAGTCGATCAGTAGGAACAGAGTGTTATTACTCAGACCAATGCTGCCTGGGAGTGAGCTCTGGGAACCACAGTAGGAGGAGGGAAGCCTCCACCACCCAGCCCGCGAGCTGGGTCCCTCTGCAACCCCGGCTTTTGCCAACCGGACAAACCAGCGGCCGTGATTAGTTCCCCAGTACTGCCCCAAGATGGAAAAGCAGAGCTGGACACACCTGACCATAAGTCATGAAACAGAGAGGTGCGACCCTTCTCATGAAATTGTTTTAGCTTTTTTGGGCAGGTACAGAGCGATGTATTTAATACAGTTAAACCATGTGTCATGGTCAGATCAGGATGATTGGCACAGGCACAGCCTCTAAGGTCCATCATCCCTTTGTGTTGGGAAGATGAATTAAAGCCAGGCGTTAGGGATCTCTGAGACCAGAAGGCACAGTCCATGTCTAACATGATTTCACATGTTCTGAATCTTTCCAACACCAAGGGTTGGTCCTGCTTGGTCTCCCAAGGTCTGGATTAGCAACTCCACAGCCACACTCTCCCTGTCCTGTGGACCTCCTCACTGGACGAGAGAGAAAGCCCAAGCAGCTGGTGCCCAAACAGGGACCTGAGGTCATCCTGTAAGACAGGGTGTGAGAAAGGGGAAAGGCAGAACCTACCTAGTTCCACCACCGACTCGCAGCTGCAAGTGCTGCACACTGGCTGAGATACTAGAGGTTCAACCCTGAACAAGAGAGAAGCCCAGAGGTTCTGGGACATTGTGATGGACACCAGTCCATGGATACGTGCTGCTGATGTTTCTGATCCTAGGATTTGGGACAAGATGATGGCAAATGTGCAGCAAGCCGAAGTGAGGCAGGGGTGTACTTTACCACTACATTTTTTTCCTATTGTGACCGCCATTCAGCAAAGTTTAGGGGGCCCCGCGACAGACCCTTGTCATATAATGATGTCCCTGAGGGAAGATGGGGCTGTGAAAGATAGGTGTAAAAAGGCAGGCGGGACCATCTCCCTCAAAGCAGGCCACCGCAGCCGGCACAGGAAAGCAGGGGCGAGAATCTATCCCAAAGCCAGCAACCCCCACAGCTGCAGGAGGGGGACAGACAGGAAACGGTACCTCTACCTTCATGTGCAGGCAGAGGTGGCCACAGATGGTGCAGGTGCGCCTTCTACAGACAGCAGAGGTCATACCTTCCCTGAGCCATGGCAACTGCCTCCTCACGAGGAATCGCCAAGCCAGCCAGGGACTGTGACAGTCAGAATGGCGAGGCCGCGGGACGGGCCATGGTCTCCCAGAAGCCCATTCCAGGAGGCCAGAGGTCCTTCTGAAGGTCCATGTAGGACAGGAGAGGAGAAGTGGGGTAGGAACACAGCCTTCCCAGTCCACATGGCCCTGCTCTCCTGTGCCTGCTGCGTTGCCTGCGTTGAGGGAGATGGTCGCCCCTGCCTTTTTACACCTGTCTTTCACACACACCCTGCCTTTTTACACCTGTCTTTCACACACACCCTGCCTTTTTACACCTACCTTTCACACACACCCTGCCTTTTTACACCTACCTTTCACACACCACAGTGCCCTGCCACTTGGTACCCACACACCACACGTTGGTACCCTGAAGGAGGTAGAAGGCCATTTGCAGAGCAAATGCTCGAATCACTCAGTCTTGAACTTTATTGCCCTCAAGACTGGGAAGACCAGGCCAGAGCAGCTCTCGAGCCCACATCACATGCTTGTAGAACAGGCCCAACTCAGGAACTCGAGTAGGGCAAACCCTGCAGCTCACCTGAGTCCACCAGTACATATGCAGCTGTGCGTGTGTGCACCTGTCTGTGTGTGTGTGTGTGTGTGTGCACCTGTCTGTGTGTGTGTGTGTGTGTACAGCTCTGGGCCACACAAAGGTGGTGAGAGAGGACATTGTTGCCCTTCTCGGAATCACAGAGGACAAAGTATTGAGCTTCACAATTAAATGGAGGTTGAATTTTGACATTTTGACAAACTCCTCTTTGTTGGCCATGCAGGTGACAGGAGCATAGGTCTGCTTTCCGACCACTGACACGGAGGATCCCTGGACTGGTTTCCATGCCCTGGAGCAGGCTGCACAGGGAATGCACACTGGGCCTCTGCAGGTCACTTTTCAGGCACACTGTCCTCCGGTTGGTGAAACTCATGAGGTTTGCCTTAATGTCCTGAGAGCCCTGAGTGGAGCTTCCTGGACGGTTCTGCCAATGCTGCTGATTTTGGAGGGGTCCTTGGTTGTGGCCTCATGGTGGTGAGCCCTCCTAGGACCAGTGAGAGACTGATCACCATCTGCTCCTCCTTGGAAAAAAGCACACAGAGTAGCTGCTGATTCGATCTGAATTGTTGGTGATACTCTCCCGTGAAATCCCCGGGGCCTGGACCTTTCTCTCATGAGACTTTAACCTAGACATTTGCATTGGCTATTTCATCTTGGGGAGTTGGTTTGTCATTTTTGAGGACTTGATCCGCTTCCCCTAAGGTGTCCGTCCACTTAGCAGCCTGAGGCTGGGTGCTATACCCTTCCCCTCCTACGTGCCTTTCACGTGTCCGGCTCTGACCAGCTGAGTTAAGTTCAGTGAAGGACACCATGCATCTGGACCGGTTTCCCCTGTCGCATGTGAGTGTCACCTTTCAGCACTGCGTTTTGCTGTCCTTTCCCACAGAGGTGCCCTGCAACCTTGTGCCCATTCCATGGCTGATCCCCTCCCCTGGGGGCGTCTCTTCTGTCCCCCAGACCATCTGCCTGTCCTGGATTTTGTGGACTTGCAGTGACATTGGGCCTGGTGGTGCCAGTTCTCAGCACCCTCCCTCTCCTGCTGCCCACCTCCTCCTCTGCCTCTGTCCACTACGTAGACTTCTGTGGGCATCTGTCTTCCCAGAAGCCCTTGAGAATCAGTTGGTTGATACCTACAAATAACTAGCTCTGATTTTTTTAAAAATAACATTTACTTTTCAGTTGTAGTTGGACACAGTACCTTTATTCTATTTGTTTTTATGTGATGCTGAGCATGGAACCAGGGCCTCACACGTGCTGGGTGAGCACTCTGCCCTGAGCCCCAGCCCCAGCCCCTGGCTGTGATTTTGATTGGGACTGGGATTCACCTGGAGATTAAGTTGGGAATCACAGGCCCCATGATGATATGGGTCTTCCTGCCCTCAGCACGGGACGTCTCCCCTGTGCTCAGGCCTTCCTTGATGTCTTCTGCAGGCCTCGGCTCTGGGAGCTCCATCCGCAGGTCTGCTCAGGAGGAGCATTCTTCCCTGGGTGCCTGGGTGACAGCCTGTGGGGACTCCTTATGCCATTGGCTCGAGTGGGGGCACAGGGCTTTGAGGATGGCACTGCAGCACGTGGCCTGCACCAGCGGCCCCTGCCCTGGGCCACGGTCGGGGTCAGGAAGGGCGTGGTGTGCCTCTCCCCGCAGGCTGGGCTGTGGGTGCTGGTGGAGAGCTGGCCTGGGGCACTGTCCGGCACTGCACCTGGGCTCAGGGTGGGATGGGTCCTCCCAGGTCTCTGCTGCACCCTTCCTCCTGGCCGGGCCAGCAGACTTCTCTCAGATTGCTTGTCTGGTCTCTGAGAAGTTCTGGTTCTAGGTTCCGGGGCTCTCTGGTGTGGGAGGTGACCTCGCTGGATGATTCGCATTCGCCACAGTGTGGCCGTAGCAACCTGCGCCCTCCTGAATCATGCCTGACATATCGTTATCCGGAAAAGCAGGCATCTTTACTTCTCATCTTTTTAAATTCAGTATTCATGAATTTCCTTTAATCTCATCCTGGGCAATTTTTTTTGAAGTCTGCTTAAAGCCTGAGTAATTGGCTTCTGTTCACACCGAAACTGCGAGCTACCTTTTATTTTCACCACCTGTTTCTCATACGTTCCTAACGTGAGCTTTAGTCACAGCATTTCAGTTTTTATGGGATTTTAAGCAGTATAGAGCATATAGCCATATATTAAAGTTTTTTTCTTCCATTTTTAGCATGCAGACAAATAAATAAAAAACTAAGCTTCTCACTTGATTTACCTCCCTACCCATTCCGCAAACTGCCGTGATGCTTCAAGCCCTGCACCGGCTGAGAGGAATGAGACTGCTCCGGAGCCTCGGGAGCAAGCGCCTGCGAGATAGGGAAGAAGGATCCTGCAGGCACTGTGAACGGGGTCCCCAGCTCATTAGTAGTAATAAATGCACACTTGATCTTGCGCAGGTCGTCACCAACTGTATTCCTTATGTCCTCACATTTCTGTGCTGTAGAAGTGGTCTCTAAGTCCCTTTCCAAATAGCGATCTTAATATTGACTGTGAATGTGTGAATCGTTGCCTGGCCCAGACCTTTTACTGTCTGTTGACCTGTGTCCATCCCAGCGCCTGGGCATTCATCTGGACACCTGCCCTTGATGCAGCTCCCCAGCATTCACGCAGGATCCTGGGCTGCTCCAGGACCCTCACTGCAAGGTCTCAAAGACCCTCTGCTGCTGTCCTCTGACATGGTCAGCCTCTGCCTGAGCAGCAAGGGCAGCAGTGCAGAACGGGTCCTCGGGGAACCTTGGAAGGAACTGAATCCCATCGCACTTTCCAAGTGAAGCAAGCAACATGGGAAGTGATTTCTAAGGGGCCGGCGTATAGCAAGTGCTGGATGAGTAGTGCCTCAGGTCGCCTCATGTTACGCTGTAATGCAATTGGACTTACAGAGCGAAGACGCGAAAGCACAGCACCCTCCAACGGCACGGAGCCTGTACACAAGACACGGACGCTGCAAGTTTTCCAACAGTCCAGAGGTCTTGAGTCTCTTCACGGTTTTCAGACTTCTCTTCCCCTCCATTGCTCATATGGATTTCATTTATTTATTATTGTCATTCTATTCGTCTATTTATTTATCTATTTATTTTGGCTTTTATTGGGTTCACCAATATTTTGTCCACCTTCCTTTCTTCTGCGGAGCTCAATGATTTTGTTTGTTTGTTGAATTTTGAGTCCTAAAACTGTCACTCGGGGCTTTTCCTGCCCGAGTCGTCCCTCCTGTCTGAGGTTTGCAGTGCTGTTGGGAGCATCTCAAGATGGTACTGTAAGTTGTCAGGCCTCACACCTGTCCCATCCCTAGCCCTTTTGATTTTGAAACAGAGTCTTACTAAGTGGTTTAGGGCCTCCCTGAGTTGCTGGGGCTGTATTTGAACTTGTGATCCTTCTGCCTCAGCCTCGTGTGCTGCTGGGATTACAGGCGTGCACCCAGTTTTCCCCTCTGATCAGTGTGAGACTTCTCCCTGTGTGCACCGTGGCTTTCTACCCAGGCTGGACACTCTGTGTCTGCTGGGGCACTGTGGTCTCAGCCTCCTGCGCTGCTGGGATTACAGGCGTGCACCCAGTTTTTCCCTCTGATCAGTGTGAGACCTTCCCTGTGTGCACTGTGGCTTTCTACCCAGACTGGACACTCTGTGTCTGCTGGGGCACCGTGGTCTCACTCTAGCTGGGGTCCTTCCAGGGCACCCAGCTCAGCACCCTGTCCTCGAGGGGACACTGGAGTCAGGGCTCATGGTGAGGGCCTGCTCCTCCCTCCTCCTGGCCTTGGCTCCGACTCCCTGGCTGAGGGTCTGGAGTGCCAGGGCTGCTCCCAGTGGTCCGCAGCAGCCGGCAGAACCTCAGGGCTCACCAGACTAGAGGGTGGGTTCTGGGACCAGTGCCTTGGCCCTCGCTGGTGTGGGCAGGGAGGTTTGGCTGCTCCTGTGGAGTGTTTGTCGGGGGCATCCGGCACGGCTGCCTGCCCTGTCCTGGGCTGGAGAAAAGAGCTTTCTGTCCCCTTCTGTTGGGGCTTTGAGGCTGCGGCTCCTTCTGCTCCAGGGCTACCCTGAGCTGGGCCAGCAGAAGGCTCCATGGAGGGCAGTTCCTTGGCCCCTGGCCCTGGCTGAGCCTCTTCTCTCCCCCTCTCCTTCTGATGACCTTTACCTGCCTCCTGATGTCCATGGCTTTTAGTTCTCTCAAATCAGGGGTCAAGAAAAGGATTTCTACCTTAGTTCCTCTGAAACAGAAGGATTGAGGCAGGCGTTGAAGGCACAGAGATAAATCTAAAGTCAGTGCAGCAGCATCAGTATCTGCATCATTTCCTGACAGCTTTGAAACTGCTGATTGGACTCACAGAGCTCAACCCAGATCAATTAGTGTGTGTCTAGAGAATGCACACGGCCGTAAATATCAGCTTTGATAAAGGTAATTAGGCACATTTAGCAGCGAAACAAAATGAATCCATTTTAAATTCAAATAGCAATGATTTAGGGATTATCAGCTCTGGGATGAGATGAATAGTCAAAAACTGAAAGTTCTCTGTAATATTTAGAATTACCATTATTTTTTTCAAGACATACTCTCAGATGTGGTTGAGCAGAGGGAAAAATAAAGAACAGAGCTAGTATCCTAAAATGGTCACTACTTTTACTCAGTAAGTTAATAAAATTAGAAAGCCAACATTTGATCTAGAGAGCTGGCTGAACTCAGAATTTTCAGCTGGGTGAACGAGGGTGCCCTGAGCAGAGCGTGTGGGTGGGGGAGCAGCCTCCTGCACACCCGGCCCACAGGGCTGCCGGGTCACCTGTCAGAGTCCAGGACGACGAACTCCCAAGCACCTGGTGCCCCTGGAAGCAAGGAGGAGGCAGGACACCTGTGGCAGGTCATTTCCTGCCCCTGCACAAAGGAAGCAGGCCAAGGGGCTGACACAGCACTCACCACAGAGAATGCAAAGACAGCCCAGGTTCACGACTATTCCTGTTCAAAGTGTTCTTCGTGTGAGGCAAACCATAGTGACTTGATCATATATGCTCTGGATCTTCCCCTGCAAATGCTATGGTTGTAGTATGAAGATAACATGGTGTAACTGGGGCTCATGGAGAAAGATGGTTGTTGCAATTTTTCCTTCACTTTAATAAGACACTACTGCTGACCGAGGATTAAGCTCACCCCTTTTTAAAATTCCAAAGTACTTATTCCCAGGTTCCCTGTGGCTGTCTTCACTTAGCAGACGTGTTCCAGAGAAAGGAAACTGTGGCCAGGACAATCTTACAGCCACAGGTGACCGCAAATGCAGCCACCTTCTACGGCTCCAAAGGACCTCTAGTGGGGAAGGCAGAGAGGCTGCAGAGAGAGAGAGGGGGGCGGAGATCAGAGAGGGGAAGAAAGGGGCAGGAGCTGTAGGGGACCCGGCCGGCCAGCTGGGAGTGACATCTGGGAGCCACAAGACATGCATAACCAGGAAGCAGGTGCTTCTGAGGAGCAGGGAGAGCCCTCTCACTGTGTGAGAGCTGAGCACTTCTACCTAAGTCCTTTAAAATGCTAATATGATGGTGCAGGGGTTCAGCGCCATTTGAAGACTCAACACCACTGCTGAGCTGTGCTTTGAACAGGGGAGACACAGTCTCTCAGCCTGATTAGGAACTCAGGAGGCAGTCGCCATCATCATGCCAACTCGTGGACTGTTCACCTGAAGGTCTACCTCACCACCACTGAGAGGTCGGAGCCTGCAGTGGGAAAAGACCAACCACCAATCTATTGACAGGAAAATGCCTAATGAATGCTTGAAGTAGGATGAATGCAAGTATTTCATCAACAGGGAGTGGTCTCAGCATACGCGTGGCCCCAGTGCTACTTATCAGAACGTCTGAGGCGTGGTTTCTGGAGTATCTACACATAAATCCCCACAGATGCCCAACTCCTTCCTTGTGAAACACTGGGTTATCATAAATAGGATGTGATGCTTGCAGTCCATGCTTGGGTTATTCATTTATTCCAGACATGGGCTTTAATTTGTTTTGCAAGGAAAACAGAAGGTGCAAGGTTGGCTACCTCTTGAAGCGTGGCTCTTGAAGGTGGGTACGGCATCCAGCAAGGGGCTGCCCAGCAGCCCCCCACTCCTCACTGAGCTCTGCATCCTCCTGCACAGAGTCTATGACTTTAGATAACCGTGAGCTGCTGCAAATCATTCACAGAAAAAGCAACAAATTAATGGAAAGCCAATTAAATACTTCTCTTTTCCACTTTGCCCCCCAAATAAGCCAGTGTCGAATGGCAAGAAAACTGCTCAGTACTCCTAACAGTCAGGAGCACACAACCAAAGTTCTCCATTAGGAAAATCCTCAAACTACAGAAGGAAACATGCAGCATGTTTGCAGGTTTGGGGTTTGGGCTGCCCTAACCAGACACCAGCAATCCATTTCCTCCCCAGTTCTGGAGGCTGGGAGCCCAGGGCCTGGTGCCTCTGTGGCCAGGTCTGGTGAGGGACCTGTTCTGGTTTGCAGATTCCCACCCTGTTTGTGTCCTTATGTGGGGTCAAGAGCTGGAGCTGTGGCCTCTTCCTCACCTCACAAAGGCACAATGTCCTCACGATGACCCCACATTCCTGCACTTTTCTCACCCTGAACACCCCAAAGGTCCCCATCACGCCAGGGGCTGGGGCCCCAACCCAGCATTTAGGGAAAGACTCAAACAGTCATCTGTCCTGTGTACGCTCACACTCACAGTAAGACACAGCACGCTCACAGTAAGACACAGCACACGCACAGTAAGACACAGCACACGCACCATTTGGAAATTCTAAGTCAAACAACTTCTCATAAAAATTGATGTTGCATCTTCCAGTACTCTACCATGAGGATGTAAGTATCACCAAACCAGCTATTAATGACCATTTTCAGCAATACAGTGCTGTATTTAGATCCTGTGGGCTAGGTTTAGACCACACGGGCTTTAAGTAAAAGCTCTACCAAGGGAAATATCTGACCTGTCCACAAAGAAATAGCAGGGCTCACAGATGTCCTTAGGAAAGAACCCTGGGCCTGCTGGCCACACTCCAGGAGCACACAGTGCAGAGAGGAGAGCCAGTACGGCCTCTACAGCCCATGGGCATGACCACGCTTCCTGTGGATCAGGAGGATGCTCAGCTGTGTGTGCAGGAGCAGCAGGCACAGGGCCATCCCCAGAGCACATGGCCTGTTTCTTGTAATCTACCTGAGGTGGGGGTGAGAGGGAGATGATAGGTAGATAGGTGGTGGATAGGTGGTGGATAGGTGGTGGATAGGTGGTGCATAGGTGGTAGATAGGTGGTGGATGATAGATAATATACAGACAGCTGTTAGATGATAGATGAATGTAGACGATATATAGGTAGATAGATGATAGTACATAGGTGATAGATAGATGATAGATAAATATTGGTGATAAATAGATGATAGATGATAATGAATTTGGTCCCTATTTGCGTTACATGGTGGAATCTTTGGGTTGGTATAACAAGTCATTATTTTAAGCCAACCTGCAGGAACATAGTATGATATATGGATAGATAGATTGATGTAGATAGTTCTTCCTCTTTTAGGTAGTGGAAATAAGGGCACAGAGGGTTTGGATGGGCAGTTCTATTTATCAGTGCTCTTAAAATGATCATTCTGTTTCTTCAGGAAAAATGTGGAGATGTAAATTTCTTTATTTTAGAGAATTTACTGAAGTATTGCACCATTATCTGTGCTTTTAAAAAAAACAAATATTGCAATAAGAGATATCATTAGATCGTGCAGAGCCTGTTAACTTAGCTGTAACTAATCATCAATTTTATCACTTTTTAAGGGATGATGGATGTCACATCGGAGTCCATTTTGCAGCCACCAGCTTGATAAAGTGAGATGCGTCAGCAGCTCAGGACGCACTGAGCTGAGTGAGACTGTCCTCCTGCGCACCTCAGCCAGGACAGGCGTCTCTGGGCGGGATGGGCAGAGCCTTGGGACCTGGCAGGACAACGGGTTAAGGGGTTCCATCAACAACTCACCAGCCTGGGGTCCTTGTTCCCTGTGGAAACTGGTGGAAAGTGAGAACCTTGAACCCTCAGGAGCACGGTGCCTGGCGTCGGGCGCCTCGTCCTTCCCACGCTCCAGCGCTGTTTGTCAAATTCAACGGGAAGGGCCCTGGCTTTGAGAAACGGAGGGAACTCTGTCCTAGAAGCATGGCCAGCGGCTTTGGTTTCTGGTGGATAGACTGACACTGACTCACAGACATAGATTCCATATAACCAAGGGCAGCTCCTGCACAGTGTGACATCCCCTAAGTCCCCGAAGAAAACAGCTGCTCAGACATCACCATGACTCTAAGAATTAGCTGAACTATGAGTTCTAGCAACGAGGCCCGGCTCCCGTAAGAGTGTGTTTGTCATCTGGAATTTACGTTTTAGGTCAATTCAGTATCATTAAGTGGATTAAGTAAAATACAAAGTGTTCCTTTAAATAACAGGGAAATCAATTCACTCTTCTAAATAATTCAGCCTTATGTCACATCTGGTGGCCACCACACTGAAATTCACATCAGGAAGGCTGAACCTTCTGGAGGAAAACACATCTCATCTTCAACTACAGAAGAGGAAAGAAAGGTCTCCTGTGTGTGGAGCCCATTCTGTCCAGATGTCATGAGAACTCCGTGCACACCAGCTTCTGTTAAATGCCCACTTTTCACACACGACCGTCTATAATACACCTGAGTAGGGTTGAACAGTTAAATTCTTCTTTCTTTGAGGTACAAGATACTTACACACTTAAACTTCATAAATATTCATCCTCATTACATCATGGCATGCAGAAGTGCCAACTTGTTGCCACTTTTTGCAATGTGCAGTTAAACGACTGTCGTGTGGGCTTAAAACACAGACAGACACGGAAGGCGTTTCTTGAGTCACTTAGAATAATGGATATTTTAAATTTGAGGCCCCCAGGAGAAGTGCTTATTCAACTCCTTATCAGACAACTATCAACAAAATAAACGCCATTTTTAAAACTGAAATCATATTGGTGGAGAAGGGCTCTCTAGAGTTTCATCCAAAATCCGTGGATATGATAGCAATTCCTACTTCCTCACATAAAGCCCTTGAAGATATCACCTGTTCATTTTAAGAGCACCTCTCAGATGGACTGCAAAAAAGAGGTTTGGGGATTCAACATAAGCTCCTACCACACAGATATTTAGTTCTAACTTTCTTGCTACATTAAAGGCAATTTCCATTTTGCTTATCCCATTTTTAAGTCACTAGTAGAAATAAAAACCTGCAAAGACACAGCCACTGAGAAGCGGGCAACAGTGTGGCCTGGGCTATAATTGCTTGTGATGACATTGAAAGTGGTTTCTCTTCCAGTGTTGAGGAACTCCGGGGTCCGCGACCTGCCGCACTGCAGGCACCTTCTGATTTCTGTTCCATACGATGAAGATGCACTTTTCCACTGAATTCCCATTATGTCCATTAGCCGCTGTGGCTCTGGGTAAAGCCCTGTCTGTCCATTATGCCCTGCTGTTGGGCGATCACCTCTCCCAGGACA
Organism: Urocitellus parryii; assembly: GCF_045843805.1. NCBI lineage: Eukaryota > Metazoa > Chordata > Mammalia > Rodentia > Sciuridae > Urocitellus > Urocitellus parryii. Next base: position 59,766,469 of record NC_135544.1, on the reverse strand, counting down.
GTGTGCAGAGCTGCCTTCAACAACACCTAAGGCAGTCCTGTCTGTCCCTGCCGTCCAACCACTCACTGCCAGGGCCTGGCACTCACGCAGGACAAGGACGTCTGCAGAGAAGGAGGGGACTTCCTGGTTTTGAGAATGCCCATCTCACCTGATGTGAGACTGCTTTACAGCCAACCAAAAGGATAGGAAGTGGCACAGGCTGGGGGTGGGGACTAGCAAGACAGCAGCCCTCAGCATGGGCAGGAGGGCAAATCGGCCTAGCCTCCACGCACAGCAGTGGGGCAGGTCCTCAGAAAACCCAAACCAGTGCCACTGCATGTCCCATCCACCCCAGCCCTGGGGATACATCCAAAGGACATGAAGCCAGCCTCTCCTATTTCCACAGTGGCCTGGAGTGACAGGGTGACGCTCAGGTCCTGTGGAGGCAGAGGAGGGTTCCCCCCGGGGCCTGTGTGTGGTGACAGCTCTGCGGCGTGACGGCTAGCCCAACTCCTGTCCACGTCATGACTTCAGGGTGTACCCCTCCCTTTCCTGAATCAATGAAAAGCAAACTCTGTAGCAGGCTGGGGGGTGGGTAGCTGGTAAAGGGCCTGCAGGAGGGAGAGCAACAGGAGGAAGGCCACTAAGTGTCCGTGGGCAAGACGGCAGGAGGCCAAGGGGAGGCCAGTGCTGAGGAAGTGGAGGGTCCCTCCTCCCCAGGACCTGCAGCAGGGCCCGCTATGTGACCCGTGAGGCCATTGATGCGTGCAGAGCGTCCCTCCAGTGTGTCCTTCCCTGCTGGGCACCCGACACCCCAAGGGCCATGTGTGTGGACGGCACAGAGGAGACTTGCTGAGCCCACATCACAGGGGCCTGCGACCGTCCTGGAGCCAGCCTCCTGGTGAGCACCCGGGACGCTCGGATCCTCCGAGGTGCTGGGAGAAGCCCCTGCAGCCAGCAGCCTCCCTGGTGTGGGGGAGGCTGACCCTACCCTGGCTCACCTGGGTCGACCTCCCTGACCTCAGTCTTCCCCAGCCATCTCCCCTCCACCTCACCTGAGGCCCGTCAGGAGTCCACTGGGGATTGCCGAGGACTGTCAGGAGTGTCCCCAAGGAGCCCACTCTCCAGGGGGGCTGTTCCACACTGCAGAGAGGTCGTCACCAACTCCCAACCTCATGGTCTTAGAGAAATTTTGTGTCTTCCTTTGACTTTCAAAACTGCTTTCCCAAATGACCACATTTTTAAAAAATGCATAACACTTCCTCCTTCTCCTTAAATTAGATCATCTGATTCTAAAGAGTGAAAATCAATATCTAGAAATTAGGACACAAATACAATGAATGAGAAGCTCACTACAGGGTATTGGAAACCAGGTTTGCATTTGCAGATCTCCCAGGAGCCACGCCTTGGACATACTGACCACTGACTTAAAGGGACAAACATGTCTCCTGAGACATGTCAGCAGAATCCCCTGAGAGGCGTGAAGCTCCATGAATACCAACAGCTTTTATCCGGGTGTTGAGCCTTTCCCTGGCTTCCACACCTGACAGCGGTTCTGGACAGGGCAGAGGGCCGGCTGCAGGGTGAGGGCCCCACTAGGTGTCAGCCACATAGGGGAAGGAGGACCTGGAGGGTGGGGTGAGCTTGAAACATGAACCTTCACCACAAAGCACAAAGCACTTTCACCCTGATGAGGAGACAGCCATCTTCTACAGAGTTCTCAAGCACGCAGGGGATTAGTGGGGCTTCCTTTGCCTGAATTCCAATTTGGGAAGCTTGGCTTTCAATTTTTCTACATTTTGAAGCTGACACAGGAGGTTTCCAGGAGTTCAGTTTGAAATGTCAAGGAGAGATCTTTGGGTCAGTATGGAGCTTTTCTAGAACCCTCCATTGGCTGGGAGGCAGATGTGAGGTCCAGGCAGTGGACGAGAGGTTTCCTGGGGCCTCCTTAACTTTTGCCTTTCTGTCTTCATTTGTCGGCACTGGGTTCCACTTTGGGGACGTTTTTGTGGTATTAAATTATGATCCAGTAGCCAGGGCTTCTGAGCATTCACATGTGACTCTCAGGAACGAACCCAAGTTAACTTCACATGGAAGTCGGGGGTTTCCGGATGTGTCATCTCAATTAGGTGAGCATCTGCTTCGGAGTCAAACGATCACTGCTACCCTATTCGTGTGGATCTGCATGTTTTAAATTTCCTGTGTGCATCAGTCGCTCCATTTATTCCCCTTCAGCGATCAATTCCGTGACCGCAGTACTTAGCAGCATGGCTCTCTTAGGAATTTATTTTCAGGTTGGGCTAACCCAGGTCCTTACACGTGCTGGTCAGGCACCTTGACATGGAGCCACATCCCCAGGCAAATAGCAGGGACCTGGAAACTGATTGAAATGTGTAACACAATCTACCTAAAACGCTAGTTAACGGGGGTGGTTTTTCTTAAGAGAGAGAGGTTTTTTTTGATATTTATTTATTTATTTTTTAGTTATCGGCGGACACAACATCTTTGTTGGTATGTGGTGCTGAGGATCGAACCCGGGCCACACGCATGCCAGGCGAGCGCGCTACCGCTAGAGCCACTTCCCCAGCCCCAACGGGGGTGACTTAACTGGCCTCTATATGTACACAGGTACCTGTTATAAAAGTAGAGACTGCTAATAGCTGAGTGCTCTGATATGTGTACTTCTTTTCCTTACTCAGTATCTGAAAACTTCTCAATATGTGTTTAGAACCACAACCAATTCCTGTTTCTGTTCTGTTTTCTTTTTGCTTGTGAAGGCAGTGTGGTGGACATGGGCATTTGTGTCTGTCCTCTCCTCCCTTCATGGTGCCCACACACAGGCTCCCCATTTGGGTCAGAACTGCACCGTGATGGCCACCTGGGGGCCTGCAGGTGTCCTTTGTGGTTATCAGCCTCCCTGGACAGGAAGGAGGCACACCTGCAAGGACATGGACACTGTCTCCCCCATCCCAGCTCTGACCACCAGGGAACTGGAGCTGGATGCCACAACCCTCACCGTCACGTGTGGCTTCACGTTTAAAGAGTCCTTAGCACACACACAGGCACACAGGAGGTGACCACGGGATAGCATTGCGAGAGTACGCGTGTGTCCCCACTCATCAACTGTACATGCTGAACGCGTGGGGTCTGTATGTGATTCATAACTCTAGCACCTGTTTCTAAAACCGTAATGGATGGGTTCAACAGCACAAAGCAGTGGCCACAGAAAGAACCAGCAAACTTCAAGACACGGCGATGCGAACTCACAGTCTGAATCACGGAGAGAAAAGCAGAATAAAAGTGGTCTCATCTCGTGGCTGTGAGAAAACAGCCACGTGGCCAGCGCTGAGAAGAGCAGAGAGTGTGGAGGGGGCCTGTGAGAGACGAGGACCAAAAAGTGGAGGAAAGCTACACACCTGCAAGTTCACCAAGGAGAGTGGGCTCCAGGCAGGGCTGGGCTGAAGAGACCAGCTGTGGCCACCATCGAGACCTCCCCAGGACCCAGGAGGGGCAGGAGCCAGGGACAGCAGCCAGAAGGAAGGACCTTGACCCAGGGGACAATCTGAGCTGCCGCAGGGTCCCCTCAGAGGCCAGGGCCGGGTCAAGTGCTCCTAGGAAGAGGGCCGCCTGCCCCACGTCCACCGCAGAGCCCTTCTCCCCAGGACACAGCTGACTGCCCAGAGGCCTCTCTGAGAAGGCCACACTGTGCCCATGCAGGAGGAAGTGAGCTGAGCCCTGTAGGAGGAAGCCGGGTAAGAAAGGAGGCAGGGGAAGGAAGTCCCAGCGGCCGCAGGCTCTCCCCTCCTCTGGGCTCCGTGGGTCACAGCCGATGCTGAGGCAGGTAGCCCCGTCTTACCTGGTTCTGAGCAGACGCAGCGGAGACATGTGGTCATGATGCTAAGGAGGGGAGGCCGGGAGGCCTGAGGAGAGGCCAGGTTTCCCTGCGTCACTGAAGTGCAGCCCAGAGGCGCCTGCCCCTGGTGGGGTGTGCATGGAGCGCAGCTCCTAGGCAACCCCAGGAAGCGTGGGGCACCCTGCAGCCCCCTCAGGAGCAAAGCAGGTAAATGTTAATTGTAAAAAGCAAGAGTGGCCCACTAATATCTAACAGGCCGCAGAGCCATCTCGGCAGGGAAGGAGAAGTGGCACCCACCGAGAAGGCAGAGCCACCCTATGTGTGTGCACAGCCACCTGCAGGGGAGGGAAGGGAGGCGGGAAGGACAGCCTGGCAGCTCTGGAGGGGAGGCACATGGGAGGGAGGGGGGAGGAGGGAGGGAGGAGAGAGGAGGGCGAGGAGGGAGGGAGGAGAGAGGGAGGAAGAGGAGAGGAAGGAGGAGAGAGGGAGGAGGGAGGGACAGAAGAGAGGAGAGAGAGGAGAGAGGGAGGGGGAGGAGGGAAGAGAGAAGAGAGAGGAGAGAGGGAGGGGGAGGAGGGAAGAGGGAGGAGGGAGGGAGGGAGGAGAGAGGAGGAGGAGGGAAGAGGGAGGAGGGAGGGAGGGAGGAGAGAGAGGAGGAGGAGGGCAGAGGGAGGAGGGAGGGAGGGAGGAGAGAGGGGGAGGAGGGCAGAGGGAGGAGGGAGGGAGGCCAGGTCCTAAGGACTAGGTAACTGAACACACCCCTGCAGCGCCCCAGCCGCTAAGGGCGGGAGCCTTGACTGTGGGCAGGAAGTGGAGCACTGAGGTCCACTGGGTACTCAGAGCCACCAGCACCTCAGGAGGAGCTTGGGACAGTTTGCTATCAACAGGACTCAGCAGGTGCCTCTGGGCAGAGCGACTCCGCTCCTGGGTGTTTAACCAAGAGAAGGAGTGACCACAGAGGGCCTGCCCGGCCCGCCATGCGGCCCCTTGGGAAGCCCCAGACGGGGTGCGGTGCTTCCACATGTCCTCTGTGGGAGAGGGGAACTTAAAGGCCACAGAGCCCTCCCCTCCAGGTCCCCAGACGGCAGAGCGGCTGCCCGTGGGGCGAGGCCCTTCCTGGGTCACAGGAGCACTCCACCTCCTGTGGGTGGGGGGCCCAGCGGTTGCCAAGGACAGTGGCACTGAGAGCCCTTCGGCCTCGTCACTTACCACCTCAGCACAGAGTCCTAGTGCAGAGGGGCGGCCTGGTGGGGCTGGGTAGGCCCCCAGCACCCCACTCTCTGCCTGTCTGGCCTGAGTCACGTCAGGGTCACAACATCTGAAAGTGCTGATCGCAGCCTGAGGGAGATGAAAAGGACCCGGGGAAGAACGGAGGTAAAGGCATTCTTGTCGAGACTCCTGTGGGCGCGGAGTGGAAACTGAGACATCGGGTTCATGATGTCCTGGAAACCAAGACTGAGAAGGCAGAAAGCAGAAATGAAGACCAGTCCCCCACTGCATCTGGCTGCAATCCACGAGACGTACTTTGAACCGATGAACTCTGAATCCAGCAGGAGAAGAGATCCATGTGCAGGGGATTCTCACATTACCAAGGCCAGAAACACCTGCACTGATGAGACAGGGTGTGAGGAGGAGGTGGAACCAGAGGCACTGGTCAGGGACGTCCACCGCATCTCTAGTGTATCTGATAAATATTCATTAACATTGATTTTTGAAACGTGGCCTTTCTTTCAGCAGGACAGAAGCAGGTCACCTGCATTATCTTTCTATGACGCTGGCTGAGAACAAGCCACACGCCACCACCTGAGGTGGTACTTAAACACTGTCCATGGCGTGGACACCAGGACACGGGGGTTTCCATCTGCTTTGGACAAGGTCAGCCTCCATGAAGGTCGAATCTGCAAATCAAACCTGCGCTTACAGCAAGGAAGGAAAGCAACACCAAACCCATCAGAGCTGAGAGACTCAGGTGCCACAGGACTCTCCACAGCACCTTAGGAAACCCGTCTTCCAGTGGAGCAGGGTGCAGGGAGCAGGTCCTCGTTATAAATGAACAGTGATTCATTCTCCAGGTTCTAAATCATTTCCATCTGCTTAACCCAGTGTTTCCTGTACTCTCAACAGCGTTCCTTCTGCCATTGAAGAATAGACATTTTAGAAAATTATCCTCTGATTGTTTCTTTCAAAATCCTCTTGTGAAACTCCAAATTTTGAATATTTTCCTAGAAATTACTCAGAAAAATCAAGAGTTGAAGAAAGCACATGAGTATTATCAAATCACACTTTCTGCCATCTGAATCAGACACAGCAGGGGCTGGATGTGCGCCTCTTCCTTCCCTGCCTTGGACAGATATGGGAGACCGGACACGCTGGGAGACACCGGACACGCTGGGAGACACCGGACACGCTGGGAGACACCGGACACGCTGGGAGACACCGGACACGCTGGGAGGGCTTGCCGACCCTGGCAGGAGGCCGCCTCAGGGCCTAGACCTGGGAGGGCTGAGCTACAGCCCTGGAGAGGCGCTCCCAACTCATCCTCCCTCCGGCACATCCTCACCCTGGGACCAGGAGGACAGAGGGCTTCAGGCTGGGGACAGTAGCCTCTAAGAGGGGGGAGTGGTTGGTGGGTGACCCTGGGTGGGAGGAGCTGAACAGAGAGGGGCCGACGGATCCTGGGAGGTGTCAGTCTCAGCAGGGCTGCCTTCCTGGGCTGTCTGCGGTCTGGGAGCAGGGGCCTGCCTGCCCCTGGAGGCCTACTGGGCACCACAGTGGCCAGGCCTGGCTCCGGGAGGTGCTGGTGTGAGGGTTAAGGTGAAGCCCATCCCCTGAGGCTGCATTTTGGTCAGCACTGGCCAACCGCTTCACCACCGGCCCTGACACACCTGCACACGCCCCTCTGCACCTGTGTCCAAGGGGCCGTCTCCCCACCACCGTGCCCTGGCCAGATCCATGCCATCTGCTCAAGAGGTGCCACTCTCCTTGGGCCACTGTTGAGCTACACCCTCACCACCTCCCTCCAGTGTAGCTGGGCCAGCAGATGGTGCACAGATGTCACCCAGCTGGGGGAGGCCGTCCCTGTCCTGCAGGGCCTTCCTAGGAGCTGCAGGTGCCGGCACGTCATGGAGGGAGTGGTCTAGACAGGCCCAGGTGAGAGAGTGTGTGGGTGTGTGAGTGTGTGTGCTGTCGACGGTGTGCGCATCTGAGTGTGTGGTGTGTGTGTGAGTAGTGTGTGCTGTCAATGGTGTGTGCTTCTGAGAATGTGTGTCTGGTGTTGCATGTGTGTGCATGTGTGAGTAGTGTGTGCTGTCTATGGTGTGCATTTCTGAGAGTGTGTGGGTGGTGTTTGTATGTGGTGTGTGTTGTCCATGGTATGTGCCTCTGAGAGTGTGGTGTGTGTGTGTGTGTGGTGTGAGTAGTGTGTGCTGTCGATGGTGTGCACATCTGAGAGTGTGGGGTGTGAGTGGGAGTAGTGTGTGTTGTCCATGGTGTGCGCTTCTGAGAGTGAATTGTGTATGTGTGAGGGTGTGTGTGTGAGTAGTGTGTGCTGTTGATGGTTTGCGCATCTGAGAGTGTGTGGTGTGTGTGAGTGTGTGAGGGTGTGTGTGTGAGTAGTGTGTGCATTTCTGAGAGTGGTGTTTGTATGTGGTGTGTTTGTCCATGGTGTGTGCTTCTAAGAGTGTGGTATGTGTGTGTGTGTGTGTGGTGTAAGTAGTGTGTGCATTTCTGAGAGTGTGTGGGTGGTGTTTGTGTGTGTGTGTGCTCTGTTTGCCTGTGAATGTATGTGGTATGTGGGTGAGTGTGAAGTCTCATGTGGTGAGTGTTTCTGGTGTGTGTGTGTGTGTGAGTGTGAGTAGTGTGTGCTGTCAATGGTGTGAGCATCTGAGAGTGTGTGGGTGGTGTTTGTGTGTGTGGCTCTGTTTGCCTGTGAATGTATGTGGTATGTGGGTGAGTGTGAAGTCTGTGTGGTGAGTGTTCCTGGTGTGTGTGTGTGAGTGTGAGCAGGTGTGTGAGCCATCCAGCGGGGAGCCCTTTGTGGCCACAGGTGGGGAGAAGGAGGAGGCAGTGGGAGCAGGAGCCTGGGAACCGGGGGGTGTCCTGCAGCTGGGGTTTCGGGCCTGCTGGGGCCGGCCTCCGAGTGGCCTTTCCCACTGGAGGACAGACCTGCTGGCAGGACTCGGGACGGGACCCACTTATGATGGAAGGGGAGGCTGTCCAGCCCCTGGGCAAGGACTCGATCTGCGGGTGACAGCAGCAATGGAAAGCGGCTTCTCGGAGGTCCTGGAGACGGGGGTCACCACTGTGTCCTGCGCGAGGTCCCACCCCCAGCTGTGGGCATGGGCACAGCCGGCACCCAGCTCCTCCAGATCAGTGGACGCCCTCAGGCAGTCCGACACCGGCCAGCCTTGTTGTTCTGATCCCTACTAGAGCTGTGGGACCTGCAGGCCACTCGTGGGGACAGAGCAGCAGGCTCCAGGGAAGACGCAGGCACCATGCTGGGGGGGGCAGCCACTGCCTGGCATTCCCGTGTCTCAGTCATGTGCCCAAGGTCCTTCCTGTCCCCACTGCACAGTGTCCAGGGCAGAGGACAGACCAGGAAGTTCCACCAAGGAGGGTCCAGGTGCTGCCATAGGCCAGGGCACTGGGGTGCGGACATGGAGCTGCTCTGGCCACAGTTGCTGTTGGTTTAGGATTTTTAAGTGTAGGGGGTGACAGGTGCACATTCTTCCCCAGGAGTCTGGGTTTGCTTTGCAGGACAGCACCTCTGGGCAGACTGCGCTGGGAGCCGCGTCTGATGACATGTGCTGCGTCCTTCCTAGTCCAGTAGGCGACCCTGTTTTCTGCAGAGGACAGGCTGCTTGTTCACAGTGGGTGGGGTGGGAACCACGTAGGTCCCTGCAAGTCCTTGCCCAGGTGACCAGCACTGACCGTGAGCCACCATGCCTCCCGGGCCAGAGCAGGGAAGCCAGAGGAGCTGCACCCACTCTGAGACAGGCTGGGCCTGAGTGGGACGGACTCGGAAGCTGGCTCACCCGAGAGGAGCCAAGGGAGAGCAGCACCTGGGCAGGTCGGGCCACACGGCTGCCAGACCCTGAACCAAGCAGCCAAGACGCTCCCTGTGCTTGACTCTGTTTCTACTAAAATAGACGGAATGTAAAGGATGCAGAGAGGAAAAAGCTGGAGTGGTGAAGAACTGGGAACTCCAGAGAGCCCAGGAAACCCAGGAAGCACACAGCAAGGTGTCTTTGAGGCAACTGAAAAACTTGGCACAAACATAGGAGCACCTCTTCTTTAATACTGAAGGAAGGGCAAGTGGGAGGAATTGCTCCCTTGGAAAAGTCTTCATCTGGAATCACTCTGTCCTTGCAAAGGCATTTTCTGAGTACTGAGGCATTGGAGGGATTGTGTTCTGAACCATGCTGCTGCTTTAGGACTTACAACAGGGCTGCAGGTTAGACAACAGGAGGAACTGGTAGCACAGGAAGACCAGGGCTCCAATCAGGAGGCTTTCTCTCCATCGGTTCATACCTGACAATCCTGCAGCAATGGTTTTCAAGCAGCAGTCGGTCCTGGGCACCTGTGGGGACCGCACAGGTGACCTGCTCTGCAGGCTGACCCCACATTCAGCTTTGTGACTCCACGCTGCTTTCAGGGCCTGACTGTGTGCCTTCCGACTCTCCTGGGTCACTTCCGACTGATGAGCTGGGTCAACCACAGCTCAAGCCGGACCCTAGTTGGCTTCAGGTGGGGTGGTGCCTGGGGCTCAGAACAGGACCAGGAGATGTCCACCCCCAAGTCCAGGTGGTTAGAACCAGTTAGATGCAGCCCTGGGGAGGGGCTGGGGCCTGGGGCCTGATCCACAGCATCTTGGGAACCCTCCACATTGGCTGGGGCACTTGGGGTCTGAGAGGGGCCCAGGGCCAGCTCCCTGGAGACAGGTGGCTCTGGGGGTGACACCAGTCCATCCTGATCCTTTGGAGTCACTTCAGACGGACGAGGTTGTTTGCAATTAGCCAGCTTTGGCTCTGGCCTGTCAGGAGAGGTCATTGACACGAAGAGAAACAACAGGCTTCCCACCCCGAGTCCAGGCGTCAGCAGGCCCGAGCACAGACCCGGTCCAGGCGTCAGCAGGCCCGAGCACAGATCCAGTCCGGGCGTCAGCAGGCCCGAGCACAGATCCAGTCCGGGCGACAGCAGGCCCGAGCACAGACCCGGTCCAGGCGACAGCAGGCCTGAGCCCATCCCCAGTCCGGGCGACAGCAGGCCCGAGCACAGATCCAGTCCGGGCGACAGCAGGCCCGAGCACAGACCCGGGGTCCTACCCGCAGCCCGGCCTCCTGATGACGTGGACTCCTGCTTGCAGCCTGCTTCTGCCTGGGGAAAGCCTCACCCCGGCAGTTCATGCCTTCGGTGGTCCAGAATGATGCTTTGCAAATTTTTCTTCTCTTAAAACTTTGCGAATGTCAGGGAAATGTATCATACAGCATTTAGAGTAAATGGCTGTTTATGAGCTCTTAGGCGACACTTTTTTAAAAATACCAAATAAAGCCATTTTTTAGGAACCTCAAACTTTGGAAGCTCCATTATAGCCATGCTATGGAGTGGACTTGACCTGAGCTGGATTCACGACTGTTCACTGCCCCTTCGTTGGGGCCATTTTCCGGTTTCCGTGTTGTTTTCTTTTGTCTCCTTGCAAATTAATTGTGAAGACATTACTCCCAGCGTAGGTGATTTTACTGGATTAGCTCATTTTTTTTTCACTAGAGTTCCCATTTTAATTCATAACTGAATAATTGAATAGTAAAATTCCTCCAGCAAGATAGGCACTATCTCATCCTTTATTCATAATCTGTTTAATTCAACAATATATGATTTTTGTCTACTAACTTCCTTATTAAAATTAAGTGGGATTTCTAGACAGAAAGTATGCATACATCTGCATAGTTAAATTGGCTTTTGGCAAAATATCACCATGGAAATAAAACGACAGTAAATCTAATCAGTTGATGAATTTTTTTGAATTTTTAAATTCTTAAAGATAAATAAGGGTTGAGTGAATCAGACCTGGGAAGCAGCATGTGGATTAGAGGGGGCTAAACAGCTCATGAGACAGTCAGGATGGCACTCAGCAAAGGTACACAGGGGACGCACGCAACCAGGATAAACCGAAGCAGGACTCGGCGTGCCCAGCCTGGTCACAGAGACCTGAGGAGAAGGATCAAGCCTCCTGGCCTCAGCGCTTTGAGGTAGGACCGGTAACTCACCCACGGTCCCTGGCATTTTTAAGGTGGGCTCAGTCCAGGAGCCTAGTACCACCTTCCTGCTGGTGGTCTGTGGCTCCCAGGAAGACCCCAGGGCTCCCTCCCACTGAGGCATGAACAGGAACCCCTGTCACGGAGCACAGCTGGGGACGTTCTGCCCCCTGCAGCTCTCCTGGAGTGAGTCACTGTGGACACCAGCACTCGGCGTCTCGGTGGAGAGCGTGGATCTGACAAAAGACAGCTTGGTCACTTCTTAGACAGTCCAGTCAGTTCCAGGTCCCCCGAGGTAGCTGGAGGCAGCTGGGCGCTGGGAGCTGGTCCTGAGCAGGAGGTTCTGTCACATTAGTTTCCTCTTTTACACTCAGACTTGCGATCTGAACAGTTCTCTTTTGCCCGCCCCCCACGGCTCTTCTTAAATTTCTAGACCATTTCATTTAACAAGAACAATTACATTTTCTTGGCACCCATAATGTGTAAGACCATGTAAATATAGACATTTATACATTAAATGATCTCTCTCCACTGTACATACTATTGCAATACATATTATTTGTTATCTACTACATTACATGGTGTCTAATTAATTCTATAAAATGACATATTAACGTATATGACAAAATATATTCATTCCTATGCAATCTCCCGAGAGAATGCCCAGTTCTCAGGGGTGAACCCAGGACTCGGAGAACAACTGCTCCAATCCAGGAGTCGGCAGAGCTCTGGGGCCACTGGGGACACAGAATCAGAATTCTTCAGTGTTTCGGAGCGATTCTTCAGTGTTTGATAGACTGGTCCTGCAAATCCTTGCCTTCATTTGGGCTGTTCTGAAAACGAAGCTGACATCTCAACACTGCATTCCTGCTTACATTACGGGTGTGAATATCTGGTATGAAAATCTTAGGAGAGATGATACCCAGGAAATGCATCATTAAATATAAGAAAATTTCCCCCAGAGGCTGACTCTAAAATTATTAAAATGTCTCTCAAGTATTCCTCTCGATGCCAAAGGCCTTCTGGAATCTATCTAGACATTTGATCTTCAACCATTTAAACTCCAGCCGTAACTTGGACTGTTGAACCATCGTGTGCTTCACGGCTCTGAGAGCTCACACTGCCCAGCACTCTCCAGGAAGGGCAGGTGAGGTAGGTTTGCCAACAAGTGGAGTGAGCTGGAGCACACTGCCCAGAGCCCACCTTGAAGAGTGCAGGGTACCGAGAGGGCAGGGACGTGGCACCTCACAGACCTGCAGGTGGAGTCCTCCCGCTGTGTGCAAGAGCATGAGGAGGAGGCTTCACAACCACCTCCGTGCACCCTGCCCCTGTACCTGGGGTCCTGAATCAGACTGTGTGGCCCCAGGTGCTGGGTCTCCTCCAAGCCTCATGTGCTATTCTGACATGCAGCGGGAATGGAGACCACGGGTTCAGGGCACCTCAGCCTGAGTTCTGAGGCATTAATAATACCCGCCCGATTAGGAGTGCAGGGTCTGCCTCGCTGGCGTGCCCTGCACCTCCCCACACTCCCCGACACGGTGCACACTGTGCGCCCGCCATCCTTACAGTTTAAGGAACAGGTCACAGGCTTCACCTCCTAGCAAACTTACACGGTGTCTGCTGCAGAGCGAAGGAACCCAAGGTGGGCTCTGTCCAGTGACCTACTGTCCCCTGCCCAATTCACTAGGCAGCTGTGGTAGGAAACTCGAAGAACACTGCCCAGAATAATGAGTCGCAAAAAGTCGGAAGCCGCGTCGTCTCCTCTCACGTATGTCCTGCTCTCCCTTCTGACCTGAACCCATCACAGACCACGACGTGCGCTGGCTTTGGAGGGGATTTAGTACCAAGTACCACAGGGGCCCTGAGAAGAGCAGCAGCAGAACTGGCCTTGGGCAGCTGTCTGCAGGAAGCAAGGTGGGGCTTTTCCGCGGGATGGAGAGCTGAGCTCACAGCACCGGGGACCCACTGGGCTTTGAACCCCACAAGTTGGAACTGTCTACTCACGCGCTGGCTCCCTGGGAAGCCACTGGTCCTCCTTCACCAACCACTTGGCACACACTTTGTATGTGCCAGATGCCAGATGTTCTGCTGGACACTCGGGACACCCAGATTTGTAAAGGAAGCCAGGAAGGAGAGGCAGCCAGCCGGACGAACACAGCCACACCTGCAGGAAGTGGAAAGCCCTGGACGCGTGGTTTGCACTTAACAGCAGGGACTCGTGGAGACCGATTGAGCAGGGCTCCTCCCTTGCTGGTCACACTGGTCTCCAGCACTCAGGAGCACTCCATGACCTGGGACCCAGGCCCCACTCGGTGCATCGCCCACGTCAGCACAGGCACACGTGGCCCTGTCTCTCACCCAGGGTGACCTGCCGGGCCCATGGAGAGAGCCTGTGCATGGGAGAACGGGCGTGTGCTTGCTATCTGACCTCTTTAGGAAACAAAGATAACTAAAACTTTGTGGAGATAATTTCCATGACTTTACTGACAACCAAATTATCTGTATTTAGACATGAAAGAAGCACCTCGCTCACCACTGCCAGAAGACAGAAGACCGGGCGAGGGCAGAGTGTGCACCGCCCCGGTGCCATTGACGGCTGAGCCACCGTAGGACTCCGCCATAGCCACCTCACTGTCAGGAGCAGGGCGAGCGCAGTGTCCCGTGCTGAGTGTCTGGGCAGACCCTGAGCGCTCCCTGAGTGTTTTACTGGCTGTGGTTGCTTCGTAACCTGAGCAGTTGAAGTTTATGACACAGAAACCAACTCACCTACACACCGGGAACTGCCCAACCCCCCCTCAGGAAGTCTGTGGGAAGCCACTGATCCGGTCACTTGGGCCCGTCCTGGTCTGGGAATGCCTCTAAGAGAACAAGCTGAGTCAGATAAACGTCTTAAATGTCTCCGAACACCCCCTGCTCCATCCAGTCTGATGAGGTTCCTTCCCATGAGCCCCAGGCTGTCTGCAAGGCTGGGGAGGACAGTCCCCAGCACGGACCCCACAGGCTGTGGGCACGGAGGAAGCCGATCTCACTGACTGAACCTGCAAGCGTATTCAACATTCCTAATGGTGTGTGTCTCACCATTCTCCCAGGACAAGGACGCCAGTGTCCTGAACAAGGACACCCGGTGTCCAGCACAATGCTCGGCAGTTAATGGAACCTCAGCAAACACTCATCCAGGAAGTGGTGAGCCGAACTCGAGAAGAGACCTGGAGACTGGATTTGGCCCCAGGTGTGGTGTGAGTGCCCACTCCTCACACCAGCTGAAGGCCTCCAGGACACCCTCCCTGGCACCGCTGTGAGAGTCCATGGGGACCCCAGGGAGGAGGGAGAGTGGGGGAGAGACGCAAAGACCAAGGGAAGAGAAAGAGACCACTGGGCTCCTGGGGTCCAAGGGGCTTTCTGCAAAACCAGCTGCTACAGAAGCCACAATTGGGGGGAGGGTGCTTGGAGAAGTCTGCTGTGTGCATGATGAGCCTCAAGAGTCCCAGTTACATTAACAACCAATGGGTTCACACAGTTTATGGCTCCTAGTCCATAAAATTATTGAAGATATTATGATTCATAAAGCTGCTTAAATGTCCAGCTCAGTACATTGCATGAACTTAGGTGCTCAAAGGAATAAGTGTGTGTGTGTGTGTGTGTGTGTGTGTGTGTGTGTGTGTGTGTCTACTGCTAGAAACAGGAATACATACTGCTAACACTCCTGATCTAACATGACGTGAATTCTATGGAAAGCGGAAAATGGTATTTCCAGGTCTTAAAGTGCACAAAATTGATTTGAATGTGCTGAAAATGGAGACGGGGAATAGATGAGGGCAATCAGCCATTGTTTTAGGAAACCTGGATTTTAAGATCAAGAAGTGAGGTGTTGCCTCAGGGAGGGTGCCCAGGTGGAGAGGATGGGGCATCTCCCTTGGCGCCGTGCTGTGAGGACAACACACATGGCTGCCTCAGTCCAGGGGGCGGAGCCCGTGGATGCAGGCGTGGACGGGGAGAGGGATGCCTTGAGGTGTGCATGGGGTGGGGTGTCCTCAGAGCGAAGTGAAGATGAAGGGACAAATACGTGGTTCATGTGCCCAGAGACTGCTACCGAGAACCGCACTGATTTAAGAAGAGCGTGTGTTCCCCCTGCAACTCAGGGAGCCAGCAGAGAAAGGCAGCACCAACCCAAGGTGGCCGGAGGAGAGGGTCTGGACACTGGTGTGCCCAGCAGGGTGTCCACTCTGACCACATGCAGAGGGCTCATCCCCAGGGACACAGCAAAGTAGCAAAGCCCCTGGCCTGCCTCAGGCTCTGACGGGGCATCAATCCCAACCCCTTTCTGTTCTCCACTGAGAGCACGGAGAAGCTTCCCGAAGGTAGCCAGCCTGTGAGCTCTCTCTGAAGCCAGCCCTGAGAGCAGGAGCTGGCAGCCCTCCCGACTCCAGGCCCCTCCAGGGCTCTGCTGCCGTTATGCTGGAGCCCGACTGGCTGGGAGCACATTCCTGTCACAGCCCACGAACACCTCCAGCAGCCCACAGTGAGCGACGATTAAGATCACTGCTGCTCCTCACATCATAGAGCTGTTGGAGATCCCTTTGTCGTGTTTCTCTGGGCCTGGCGGCTGCTGGTACCCAACAAGGTGCCCATGTGGCTCTCTCCCCTCCTCCAGTAGTTCCTTTTGTTGTTGCTGTTGTTTTGATTAGTTGCACATGATAGTAGGATGCATCTATGCACTTTGATACACCATACAGAGGTGGGGTATGATTTCTCATTTTTCTGAGTGTACAGGTGCAGAATCATAGTGGTCACACAGTCACACAGATACATACAGTGATAATGTCTGCTTCCTTCTACTGTCTTTCCTATCCCCACATCCCCTCCCGTCCCTCCCATCACTGCCCTCTACCTGATCTAAGGTAATGCTATTCTACCCTAGTGTTCCCCGCCCCTATTGTGAATTAGCATCTGCATAGTAGAGAAAACATTTGGCCTTTGTTTTTTGGGATTGGCTTAATTTTCTTAGCATGATATTCTCCAACTCCAACCATTTACTAGCAAATGCCATAATTTCACTCTTCTTTAAAGCAGAGTGATATTCCATTGAGTCTATATGCCACATTTTCTTTATCCATTCATCTGTTGAGGGACACCTAGGCTGGTTCCATAGTCTAGCTATTGTGAATTGAGGTGCTATACACATTGATGTGGCTGCGTCAACATAGTCACTGATTTTAAGTCCTTTTCAGTCGTCACCAAATAAACTTTTGAGTAGCCCGAAGCTGCATATAGCAATAAGAGTTTAACGAGAAGCATAGTTTTTGAAAGATGTTTCTTCCTTGCCCTCTGGGAGTTAAGGAGGTAATCCAGGTGAACTAGGCACCTTCGTTGCTCCGAGTCAGCATCTGAACACCGAAGTAGATTCAGGGCAGCGCCCGTCGGGGAGTACAACCTGCGGCGCCACAGGTGGAAATTAGTCCATGCAAATAGCAAGGAACGTGAGCTGTAAGGTACAGGGCACATATACAAAAAGACGAACCACTGCAATAATTTTTAAAATAGTCATCAGCATGGAAATTTCTCATCAGGGCACAGTAATACTTAAGAGAAACGTTTAAAGCCTTGAATAATGAGAGTTTCACGTTTTCCTTTATGAGTCAGCGTTCATTTGAAAACGTGACATTTGTGAAGTCAAACACTTCCCTGCCGTCCCTCCATCACGACACCATCAGGACACGTCAGAAAGCCATAAAGGGCCATGACAAGGGCAGCCAGGCCCTGTCTGCACAGCCTGCAGGGTCAGCTGTGCAGCAGGGAGCCCATCAAGCCCCACACACAGGTCAGCTGCAGCCCAAGCGGCTGCCTAGCGCCCCCTACTGGCAGGAACCTGGAGAAGCCGGTGGAGGCACTCTGCGGGGCTCCGTCCTCCCCTCCACGAGTCCAGGCAGCAGTCCTCTCTGTTTCCCCAGCGTCCAACCCCAAGAGCCCCATGTGGGTTTTCCTTGGTTCCCGGTAAAGGAAGGAGACAGAAGGCCCATGGTCATCACCCCCACCAACCACAGTCCTCGGGACCTGGGATGGCCACTTCTCCCTGGAGCCAGCCACACAACCTGGGCTCTGTCACTGGGACAGGACAGCATCTCTGGTGGATTACAGTTCCATCTGATACGCACAGACACACAGCAATGAAGACCATAGGAGGTGAGTTCTGATCAGCTCGGCTGCTGCCTGTGAGCTGGCCGTGAGCCACGCCTGCCATCCCAGAGCTGGCCAGCTGATGTCACTGTGACCCCAATACACCTGTGTCCTGTCTCAGAGCTGCCTGCTCAGCCTGGAAGCTTGGAAGGGTCCTGTCCATGCCCCAGATCTCACAGCTGTGTGCACCGAGCCGAGACTTTAGACCCTCCTCCCACCTGACACATTCCATCAACTTCCCTGGATGTGTGACACCAGCCCCTCAACATGCTGGACACCCAGATGGACACCACTGACCACAAGGTGCTGCTTTGGCAAGTGGTGAAGACCTATGTGTCTCAGGGCTTCCGGAGAACGCTGCATCAGGCACATGGGCTGCAGTGCCCACCCCTGCCCCCACCCCATCTGAGAAGCGCAGTCTAGGATTCCACACGGCTCACCTGCCTTGGCTCCTTACAGCAGCACCATGTACCACGGTCCAGCACCACCCCATGCATCACCCCACAGCGCCACCCCCGGCACCACCTACCCTCACACCACCCCATGCACCACCCCCCAGCACCACCCCATGCACCACCCCCCAGCACCACCCCACGCACCACTGCCCACACACCACCCCCACACACATACGGGTTCTCCCTGCAGGAGGAGGGAGTGACCTCAGCACCAGGGGGGCTGCCAGCTGGACTTCACAAGCCAGGATGCTGAGGAGAGATCTGAGCTGGCCCTGGAAGCTGGCCCTGGTCAGGTCCTTGAGCCTGTCTTCCTGCACACCTCTGCTCTGCTGCCACACTGTCCCCTGCAACAGGCCTCGTGCTCCTGGACACGACTGCCCCTGGTCTCTCCCTCTCTGAGGCAGGTTTTCCTGTAAGTATGTCCTCCCCAAGTCACCCTGAGAAGGAAGTCACATTCTTTCTTAGGATCACCTGCTAGATTTTTCAAGGCATTTAATTTCTTGCAATGCTTCTCAATGAAAACATAAAGAATAAAAACTCCATTATCCAAAACCATTGAGGACTTTGTGACTTGTGTGGACAAAGAAAATTTAAGAAAGATGGAAAGATAAATAAAGGAGACTGTAGGACTGGGAGCTCTGGTGTTGGAAGCAACTCCCCAGTAGCAGAAATCCTTTCTCCAGGTCTGATTCACAGGATCATTCAGAAGAGCTGGGGTGGGGTGTGTTTACACCCACCATCACCACTGCCACCCACCACCCACCACCCGCCCCACCACTAGCCACCGTCACAACCCACCAACCGCCCCCACCCACCACCACCACCACCACCATCACCACTGCCACCTGCCACCCACCACCCACCCGCCACCACCTGCCACCACAACCCACCACCCAGCACCCCAACCCGCCATCCACCACCACCACCCACCGCCACCCATCCCACCAGCTCTGAGCTGCCTCCCCTGTGTTCATTTCATATCTGCAAATTCTGCGTGGAAAATTAAAGGCTTAGTCATTTCAAAATCATTCTTAGAATTTTACGTAACTATCTGAGTGTGTTTCAAATGAGTCTTAAAACCATTTGCACCTTAAACCTGAATGAAATGCACGTCGACTTGGAATCCCCGGTGGTAATGGGGAAGTGGGGAAGAGCATGAAGGCCTCCGTCTATCTGTGGCCATCGTCAACACATGGGCTTTTCTAACACAGGCAAAAATCAACCCTAGGAAGGCCATTGCCCGCGGTCAGCACAGGTGTCCAGAGTCCAGGGTCCTCCTAGGTGTCTTACTTGTGGTTCACCTGTGTGTCTGTCTTAATTACGGAGCTTGCTTATTAATAAAGAGAATGCAGAAGACCACATCCCTCAGTCCTCCGTGGGATGAGCCTAGAGACCCGTCGGTCATTCTCTCCACCCAGCCTGCGGCCACTAGCTATCAGCTGTGGCTCTGACTGTGTTCAGGAGAATCCACGTTGGGATGGAAGAAGATGAACACCTCAGTCCCAGAAGAGGTGGAGAGGCTGCTCACCTCTGCATCGCCTTCAGCAGACCCTCAGCTGACAGGACGATGCCACCCGCCCAGTGACAGGGAGCTCCCGAGTCCACGGTGACTCCCAAGCTGGGGCAGCCCAGCCAGTCCGTTGGTGCATGAATTGGCCTTGCAGGCCCTGCCCCGGTGCCAGAGCTCAGCGTGTGCCCTCCCCCCACCCCCGGGGGCTGTGAGGCTGCAGGGACAGGGAGCCCCTCCCAGTCTGGACCCTGCCACTCACTGGACATCTTACCTCTTCAGTGAGCGTCAGTTCAATAAATGATACTATTTCCTTATTTCCTCGACAACATCTGAACAGCCAGCCCTAAGGTGAGCTGCCATGGGGTCAGTCTTGATGTGGTGGGCAGTCCCCCTGCAGGCCCAGCCTGGCCGTCCTGCTAGGCGTCCTCCGTCCATCGCTGCTCCTTTGCAATCCCTTCACGTCCTTTCCTTTCTCCTACTTTAGGACCTCAAACAAGTCAAGATGGGCAAACCACTTCCAGGAAGCCCTGCTCGAAAGCCCTGAGTGGATCCCCCACCTGTCTCACTTTCCACTCCTACTGACCACCCGTTTTCTCCTCCTCCCTGCGCGGTCCCACGCACACAGGCTGAACGGATGGCCATGTTTCCTAGGGAATGTGACTCAGTTATATGACGAGGGCTGGCATTTAGGTGCTTCATGGGGGTCACACCTATTGATGTCAGAGATGACATGATCTGGAGGCAGGAGATTTTTAACTTGATGGCTGAATCTGAAACCTTCTAGCCACGGGACCAAGGCCTCAATTTTATGCTAACAGGAGCTCGTTGGAGCTCATACCTGGTATGCTGATTCCTGCTTGTTCCAATACCCTATGACTTACTGTAAAGTATGAAATATGGTCCAAGAATTATTTCTCAAACATTCATGAATCACATTTAGTATAGCAATTGGATCAAACAAATACATCCATTTGATCCAATTTTCAACAATGCATATTTGAATATTTTATAAAAAGTAAAATAAGTTATCATGGTATTGAGAACTTACTGTTTTGAATAGAATTCATTATCATGTCACCAATCAAATGTTCATTATGAAAAGACTCAGTTCATTTCCCTTAGTCAGATGGACAGGAGAAGTGGTCCATGTGACGACTCTTTCCTACTCCTGGGAACAGGGATCCACCAGTTCAGGATGGGATGGAAAGGGGACTTTGGGCTGTATTCACCCCGGGCTCGTCACACTCAGGAGGAAAAGCTGGACCACCCAGGCCACCCCAACCCCTTCTCAGAACAGAGGCTTTCTTTTGGGAACACCTACGTCGGGTCTCATCACTGCACATGTGGATGCCCAGGTTGCAGCCCACTGTTACCAAGCTGCCTTGTCTGCAGCGTAGGACTCTGGCACGTGGTCAAGGCTCAGAGGACTGGGCTGTGTGGGTCTGTCTGCCGTCTCTCCCTCTGGTCTTCAAGTCTGTCTGGTGTGAGCACCGCACAGCCTCCTCACCAGAGCTCTGTCCTATAACTGAGACCAGGTACTGGTGCCCCGGAGTCACTCTGCTTGCTCAGGATTGCTTGGCTCTTCTGGGTCTCTTTTTCTTCCAAATGAATTTTCTAGCATCTTCTTCAATTCCTTTCTTCAGTGCTGTACAGTTTTCACTGGAGAAGTCCTCATTCCTTGGTAAGGTTAATTCCCAAGGTTTCCTTTTCTCCACCCCCTTCTCCTGTTGGGACTACAGAGAATAGATCTGTTTTCCTGATTTCTTTCTCAGCAGCACTTTATCTCTCACCCTGCACAAAACTCAATTAAAAGTGGATTAAAGACCTGGAATCAGACCTGAAACACTGCAAATGCAGGAAGAAAACGGGGTCAACCCTCCAACATGCGCAGGCACCCACTTCCTTAACAAAACTCCTAGAGCTCAAGAAATAAAACCAAGAATCAATAAGTGGGTTGGCCTCCAATTTAAAAGCTTTGCACAGCCAAGGAAATGATTGGGAGCATAAGAAAGTGCCTACAGAAGGGGAGAAAATCTACTCCTCTGATGGGGATTCATACCTAGAATATACACAGAACTCAAAAAGCTGAACACCAAAATATTTTTAAAAATAAATAATGAGCAAATGATCTAGAAAGACATATCTCAAAAGAAGAAATTACAAATGGCCAAAAAATATGTGGAAAAAAAAAGTTCATCATTCTTAGCCATCAGGGAAATGCAGATGAAAACTACTATGGTGGTTACAATGACAATCAGCCAGAATTCAAATAACAATAATCGCTGCCAAGGATGTGGGGGAAAGATGCACTTTTACATCATTGGTAGGACAGCTAATTGACACAACAACTTTAGGAAAGAGAATGGGGATTTATCAAAGGGTTAGGAATGGAGCCACCATACGCCCAGCTATCCCACTCCTTGATATTTAGCCAAAGAACTGAAACCTGCACATTATTGTGGCACATCCATACAGTGTGGTGCAAGCTACAGTGGCCAAATGGTGGAATCCACCTTGGTGTCCATCAACAGATGGGTGGATAAGGAAAATGTGTTATAGTTACACCATGGAGTTTCAGTCGTTATAAAGAAGACTGAAATCATAGCATCTGACTGTAAATGGATGGAACTGGAGAACATCGGGCTAAGTGAACGAACAGACTCAGAAAATTGAGGCTGAAAAGTTTCCTCTCCTATGTGGAAGCCAAAGAGAGAGGAGGAAGGAATTGTAAAAGAAGAGTGAGGCAAGACCAGTAGAGTAGAGGGAGGGGGCTGGGAGGGACGGGTGGGAGGGCGAGGTGGTACTGGAGAAGGAGAGCTACCAAATCATGCTGTGTCCGTGTACGACCACACCACGGTGAGTCCTGCTTACATACAGCTGTGCTGCACTCACTGAAATCATGACAATAGAAGGGAATCCGTGGAGTAGGCAGGCAGATGAGGGGCAGGAGGGGAGATAGAGAAGACACTGGAGAGTGGCACGGATCAAACATGTTAGGTATGCATGAATATGGAACAATGAATCCCAGGGTCATGTATGATTACAACGCACCAATAGAAAAAAAGAAATGATCTTAAAAGAGGAAAGAGAAGACACATGTATCAGTGACCCTTACTGATGCTTTAAGACCTGAGGCACGACTGATCAAGCCAAGAGAAGACGTTCTCTTTTATGACAACATCCCGTCTCTGTTGGATTTGAAAAGTTTTATGCAATGTATATGTATACTTATACACATTTAAATCTGTTTATATTCATTATTATTTTAAGATTGCAGAGTATGTAACAATGCTAATTTATTTCACATAAATGTGTGATAAGATAAACTGGATACAATCACAGACAAACTAATTAATTCAGTTAGTTTAGAAGAGTTAAAGACATTCAAAATCCTTAATGATGCTTAGAGAAAATATGTGCTTTTACCAATTCTTTATTCCTTTGGGAAGTAAGGCTAACTGCACAGGTAGATTGTAGGTGATTCCAAAATGATCTCTTTTGAAATGTGGGGATAACGTTCCATAGCCCCTTCCCTCCTCAAAATAAATAGTCTTTGAGGACATTAATTGTTATGAAAAAAGACTGACATGCGAATACAATATTAGCCTGAAGCTTGAAGTCCTGTGGACCCTCTCCAATGATGCAGCCTGAACCCAGGCAGAACCATGGGCCACTTGGAAACTGTGGGCGGGTACACATCTCCATCCCTATTTTGTGTTCTATTTAGAGACAACAACTCACTAAGTTGCTAAGCACCTCACCATTGCTGAGGCTGGCTTTGAACCTGAAATCCTCCTGCCTCAGCCTCAAGAGCTACTGGGATTAACAGGTGAGCTCTACCATGCCCAGCAGGTTGTTTTCTTCTTAATATGAGCTTTTATTGGTGTACTGTAATCATACATGACGTCGGGATTCGCTGCCGCGTTCGCACAGGCACTGAGGTGTTTAATACTGTGTCTGAGGAATGTAACGTCAACTGCTTTCTTCTGACTATGACAGAATCATTTTAAGCTGAGCTGGGGCTAAGTCCACTGAGTCCCCTGGTGCACACACAATATGGCTAATGAGAGGTCAGCTGGAGGTTTTCATCCTTAGTATTCAGCACGCAGGAAGCTACCCACAAGTCCTCCAAGTGCCAAAGAATGGCTGCGCACACACAGGATCCCTGTGGCCACCCAGGGCCACACCTGCCTCTGCACTGTCCACCCACCAACCTGGTGCTCACACATCCTGTGCTGGCCTGGTGAAATCTGCGGACATCACCTGCCACACTGCCCAAGGACACTCAGAGCCCAGGAAGGGCAGTCTCCAGCTCCTCTCCGAGGGGAACAGAGAGCAGCCTGTGCAGAGGCAAAGCAATTGCCTCTGGTAGGAAAGGAGGACGGGAAGTTCTGCAGAGAAGGCGAGGGTGTGCAGCCGTGTTGAGAGCCACAACCAAGTCAAGATGGCGCCTGGCATTTTGCCAGGAGTGCTCGAGCAGTAACGCCAGCCAGCCATGAAGATGATGATAATTAAGTTAAGGTGTGTATAATTATTAAGATAATGACTGATTGCTGTAACTGGATGAGGCTAAATTGAAACAAGCTGTGTATTCAGTTGTGTATATAAACCTCTGCTGTCCGGCAATAAGGCGGCTCCTGCTACCTTGGGTGCCCGCTACTTTTGAGTTCTCCCAGAGTTCCCGTTCAGTTCCTGTTGATTCTCGCGGAGTTTCTGTGGAGTTCTAGAGAGTTCCCGTTGGGTTCTGAGAATAAAGTAGTTCCTGTTTGAACCTACAAGTGGCTCGTGGGCAGACAGGAAACCACTCCGGCCTGGAGAGACGTTGGTAAAGGCCCCACACAGCATGGATGGGCACGACCCCACCTTCCCGGGCCTCGAGCAGGGACTGTGGTGCCAGAGGTGAAGAAGAGCTGATTGTTCAGCTTGGGACCTCACACCCACGCAGGAGCAGCTCCCTGAAGCTTCCCCGAACAGAAACCGACGAGTGTTTTCAGTTACGGGTGAGATAGACGAGGCCCTCCACAGGTCCCACATTACGACTTTCCAATATCTGAGAGTCCATTCACGCTCATGGTGAGAACCTTGATCAAAACCAAATTAAAAATCGTTCCTAAGAAACCAAGACATAAGAAATCAGCAGTCTCCATCTCATTCTACAAGTTTCATGTGTTTCTAGCTTAAACCAAATCCTATTTTTGAAGCCTGTTTCTTAACCATAATAATTTACATATTGTCCTAAATTATGTCACCTTTCCTATCAGGCACGAGCTACATTTCAAAAGCTGTTTCATGAAAACAAGAGCTTCTGAATGAAGTAAAATGGAATTTCAGTTTCACCTGCAGCTGTCCGAGGAGGCCACCCTGGAACTTCTGACGGAGTGTGGCCCATGGCAGACCTTGGGACCCACTCCCTCACCCCAGCCCTGCCCTCTGGCTGACGGAGCCACTCACCTCCATCGGCCCAGAGGGCTGCCCCGTGAACTCTGCATTTCCCGATGCTGCAGATCCCTGGGTGCTGATGCTCCTCTAAACACTCTGGGCAGGGCCTCCTTGTGTTTTGGGAGGAAAGCTGGCCCTGAACATGTGTATGAGTCATGAATAACATTGCTTTTGTTTTATTTAACCGAGTTCATTTCAGGGCTCTGGGACCCCAGGATGCTCCCCTGCTGCCTTGGTGGGTCTTAGAATGGAAATTCCTCCTAGTGGTGCTGAATGTAGTAAAGACAAATGTTACTCAATATGCATGTAAATGCTGTGAGAGCCGGATTCCTGACAGGAGCCACCTAGAGGAGGAAAGGGTGATTTGGCTCAGGGTTTCAGAGGATTCTGCCCATGGTCGGCCGGTTCCCAGGCAGAAGCATCGTGGAAGAGCATGGCAGAGAAAACAGATAGCTCAAGGCAGCTGGGAAGCAGAGGGGTGGGGCGAGGGCCAAGGACAAGGAACAGTCCCCAAGGGCATGCTGCCAGTGCCCTCTTCCCCAGGTAGGCTCCCCCTGCATTCAGTCCACACACAGTAGTCCATTCAGATTGTTAATCCACCAGATGGATTAATCCACTGTGTTTTCACCTCTGAGTGTTACTGCATTTCCTAACACACAAGCTTTGGGGGACTTTAAAAAGCCAAACTGTAACAGATGCATTTCCACGGAATTCTCCTAGAGAAGCAGCTAGGCCCATGTCCATGCCCAGGCCGTTTCTCCACCGTGGGCTGTAAACCCTGGAGGTGCCTCCTCTAACCTGGGCGTGAGTCGGCACCTGGGGCTGGAGCATGCAGCTCTGTGCACATCCTGAGCTCTGGGTGCCTCTCCTTGACACCGTCATTATAGCTTCATTTTCAGGCTTTCACGGGTGCTGTTTTTAAGAACCACTTCAGATGGCACCGTGAAACCCCTCTGCAGCCTGTGCTTACAATGAGAATCGATTTGCTCGACTCCCTAGTCACCGTGCAGAGCTATTTCTGGGATTGATGCAATTATCAGATGGATACGTAGAAAACAGAAATCCTCTTCCTGCTGGATTGCTTTTCTCTTTTAAAATGAAGTCTCATACCTTCATTCAAAGCAAGAAAATCAAGTCCCTTTCTAAAAAGTGAGGATCCACACAGGGTGATTCAGTGGTCGATTTCCACCTGATGGAAATACATGAAGGGAATTAGCAGGCCTCTGGTTTGTCTTGTTATTTTAAATACTAATTTTGGCATGAATTGGATTCATAACTGTTTACTGAATAGGATAACAGAGTGAAGCCGTTTTTAGCAGGTACGAGGTTTGAAGATTGTACAGAACATGGATTAGTCCAGGGAGAATTGTGGAAATTTCATACTTACCCACATTCATAGGACACAGCGAGTAGCACTTCTACACAACATGAAAATAAATTTACCCTAAAATATAATAAAATATCATCATTTTAATTAATTAATTCTAAGTTTGAAGTCTTAGATATTACGACTTCTCTGATGAAAATACCTCTTGGTTGTAGAAATTTCATACATACCCACAATAGAGGGCATGCACACTTTTGTAGGTTCTTTCTGATTGGCTCTGTGAGAACACGTGTGTAAGGCTGTGACCTGGAGTGTAGTGACCCTTGCCACGGGCAGGGCAAGGCAGCCTCCTGGAGCCCGGCCTTCACGTGTTCCTTCCCCCACTTCACCAATGACCTCTCATTTAGAGGGTGATTCAGAGCACCCTGTGAAACTGCTGCCTAGTTCCTGGGTGGACATGCACTTTAGTAAGTGGTTGCTTCCCTAGATAATGTGAAAATACAACCGTGGTGGTGTCAGACCTGCCCAGGGTCCTTCTGGACAGATTTGGGAGGATGCATTTAGCCCTGGCTTCACAGGGGAGGACGCTGGGGCCACAGGCATGTCTGAGCCGCTGTGCCTGAATGCCCTGGCTGGCTCATAAAGGGCAGTGTCCCCGCCTCTCTTCACGGGCCACGTTGCCCTCCTCCAGGCCCTGGCCCGCAGCCGAGCGGGGAGTGAGTGCAGACAAGGAGAGCTCGCTGGCTCTGTGTTGCCCTCCTCCAGGCCCTGGCCCAGCAGCGAGTGGGGAGTGAGTGCAGACGGGGAGAGCTCGCTGGCTCTGTGTTGCCCTCCTCCAGGCCCTGGCCCAGCAGCGAGTGGGGAGTGAGTGCAGACGAGGAGAGCTCGCTGGCTCTGTGCGGCGGTCTTCGCTTTGCTCTCTTCAGGTTCCTCTAATTTTAAGCCACTCGCCATAAACGCTCACAGACACAGTCACTATTTACTTTCACTTTTATTATTTGCAGCCCTCGGCTGGATCACACCATCAGGGCTGCAGGAGTGCATCTCCATGCCGTCACATGTCACCTGAGGAAACGCGTCTCCTGGCTGCTGGCTCCAGGCCCTACCCTCCCTTGTCTTGGCAACGTGGGTCTAGAAGGGCGAGAAAGGGGACGGAGGCTCTGGGGGCGTCCACTGCTGGCCAGCTCTGGACAATCCTCCCTCCACAGCTCACGTGCCCACTGCAGAGCTGAGAGAAGCAGACTGAAGACTGAAGTGACAGAGACGCCGGGCTTCCCCAGGCACCCGGTGCTCCCGCAGGCCCAAGCCGAGAGCCGGTGCTGTCCCCGAGGAACCTCGGCCAGGTCATCATCACGGCCCTGCACAGAGGTGCCCTCCACAGCAAAGCCGCGGGGCTGAGCGTGCTCTCCAGCTGCGCAGCCTCCAGAATCCGTGACCTTCAGGATCCTCTGAAGGCAGCAGATGGAAACAGGGAGGCAGGAGGGTCTCCTCTGCTTGACGTTGGAAACCGACCCGCAAGACCCCGTCTGGGTCAAGTGCTACCCCAGGACTCTTGTCGGAGACCTTCTTTGTCCTGTGGAGGCCCATGAAGTGGAAGTTCTTCGCCTCTCGTGGTTGCTCTGGTTGACCACGTGACCTCACATGATGGATCCTTTTAGAAGTAGTTTTAAAATGTCAGATTTTCTGACCTTACGCTCAGGAAACGCGTTTTCCATCGGTTGACGATGCCAAGCAAGCTCAGCAGTCCAGGTGATGTCCAGGTCACTTCCCGCTCAATAATGCTAAAGCCTCTCATGACCTCTGAGAACCATAGACTTAGAACGGTGTCCAGGACATGATGGTGACAGTCAGAGAGGCCGTGTGAGTGACAGGCTTCATGGTATGGAGTTACCTGTGGTTTAGGGGAACGTCCCCATTCCTGTGTATTACGTAGACACAGTACAGTCACCCACACAGGATCAAGCCGCAGGCCACACTGCAGCAGCCACCTTACTCCGGCCTGTAGCACCGGCTCTGGCCTTGACACCCTGCCCTTGGTGGTGTTGGCCCTTGTCCTCCAACACGAGCTAGCCGACCTGGAATCTCCCATCTGTGGGCCCTCGACAGGGTCATGGAATCAAGAGGTCAGCACCCGTGTAGCGGGAGTCTGCGGGGTATCATGGTGACCCCAGGAGGAGGCCCGCAGGGGGTCCTGCAAGAGCCCGGAGGCCTCCACACCTCCAGACAGCTGGGGCTGAGGGCGCGGCTAGTCCAGGGACAGACCTGGAGTCACCTTCCTGGCTCTCTGTGAGGGGGCCCACCACCCAGGGGTGCAGGAGCATATTATTGTTTAAATTTTATCCCATTTTTTAAAAAATTGTGTGTCTTTTGAAACCTATTGTGTATTCAGGGCCTAGCTTCAAATATGTATGTTCACAAATAAATCTCTAAGCTGTGGCTCCTGGAAGCCTTAACGCTGGCCTTATGACCTTTGTCCACCCACCGGCTGCCAAGTGGCCAGCAAAGCCTCAGCAGGTGACACTGGTGTGTGCTGCTCTCAGGCCCCGCAGCTGAGTAGAGAAGACCCCCGCTGGGATGAGCACTGGCCCCGAGCTGCCTGGGAGGCCACCTCCTGGGCCCACGTCCGCCCTGCACACCAGTGAGTCACCTTTGCTTCTTGTCCGTTAGTCCTTTGCCACAAGAAAGCGCTGGCCCTGTGTGCAGACCCAACAGCCACACGGCGCTTTTCTTCACGGTGCAGAATCCTTTGCTGATTCCTGTTTTTACACTTCACATTTCATTACCTGGGACATTTAGAAAGGTGTCCATTTGGCAGAGATTTCTAAATGACACCGACTATGTTTTTTTTACTCCAATTTCCAGTGTGAGCGTTGGCGGGAGCACAGTGACCCTGGCACAGTCTGGCACCGCTGCCTTGACCTGTCCAAACACCGGCTTTGATCTTGCACCACTGAAACAATGGTCACCATGGCAAAAGGACAGATGCCACCCTGGGTTCCAGTCCACTTGACTTTGCCATGGAAGAGAGCTGAGCGCCAGGCTCTGCAGCTCTCCGGCCCTCTGAGGCGTGCCACTGTCCTTAGGGCATTCCCACGCGGTGTTGTAGAGCAGGGCTTATGGGAAGGTCCCTTACAGGAGGCAAACGTCACATCTGGAATTTACTGCAGAAGACTCCACTGCTGAGTGCCTTTGTGCTGTGATGGCTTCCTCTGTGCCTGTCCTAGGTGCTCTTTACTCTCACCAAGGGAGATGACAGGTATCCAGTCAAGCCAAAGCACATGCACCTCAAATGGATTGGAGCACGTCCCTTTTCCAATTCTCGGACTAAAACTGGTCCATCACAAAATGCTGCCATTCATTTCGCATTTTAAAACAAAGATTAGTATTTTTTGAGGCTTTTAATTTCCTGTTGCTCTCTGGGTCCCAGTGGTCCCTAACAAGGGCTAACGGCTCACGGCAACCTGAAGGTCTAGTTTATCTCCCACGGGGAAAGCTCACTGCACCCAAGGCGTGCACGCCATTTTTTGGTTTTGGCTGTGCTGATTATACTGATGGTGGAACAGCAGGGTAGGGAAGAGACCTTTGTTTGGTTATTAACCAGAATCCCAAGACAGTGCACACCATAATTCTGCTGCATATCAGCTGAAAGTATTTTTCGGGTTTTGTACCTTTACCCTGAATTCCATGATGCCGGTGTCTTTTCTGTTCCTGAATTCAGTTAATGAAGGTCATTACACAACAGCACAGAAAGTAAGTCAGGCCTAATTTAGCAATCTGTGCAGAGAATTTCAATAATAAAATTGATCACCAAGTGAATGATAAAGAGAAATAAAAAACAAAGATGAGGAATAAAAAATCTAGAGATGTAAAATACAACACCTCCACATCCATGCCATATTTATTGCAATATATAAAATCAACAGATGATTCTAAATATGGTCTTTGCCCCATGATCTGAATAATTCATGCACACATAATGTTTTATGGCAGCCTCCCTGGGTCCCTGGGCTCATATTTCAAACTGTCATAATTCTCTCTTGAAGAAAGCAGAGCATGGTGGGAAGTGCTGCAGGCCAACCCCGGCCACCTCCAGCAGCTCCACCCTCCTCCCCTGGCTCCTCCCAGCCCCTGCTGAGCTCACCTGGTCCCACCCAGGGCCTCCTCCACTGCCCTCTGCTGAGGAGTCCAGAAGTGAGTTTTCCAACCCCACCGGGGGCAGTCACTATTGCAATTCCCCACCAATTTAATAGATAATGCAGATTTTTTAATGTTGTGATTTTACTCTGTGATTCAGAATGAAAATAAAAGGATTAAAAGATGGCTTTTCACCATCACCCGCAGTCACTGTCCCGACTGTCTTCCCTAAGAGCGTCCGGGTGCTCTTGTGCCCCACCCGGCCATCCGTGGGTCACATGCAGTCTGAGAAGTCTCTCCAGGGTGGTGTGCAGTGCTTGGTGTGCTGGCTGCACACGAGGTCCGGGAACACAGCAAACCCACCTTGGACGGGAAACAGATTTGTGAACCCAGATGGCCATTAAGAACGCCCCCCCAGGCCCTGCATCCAGACCATGCTGCAACCCAGGCGCTCTGGTGCCAGGCTGTGCTCTGAGCCCTGGACACCAAGCTCAGGCATCGCTAAGCACCAGTTTAGTCTCATGCCAACCTGACCTGGAGCAGCTCACAGACTTGCTCAATCTGGTTTTGGAGGTGGCGTGATGTTCTGCTGTTGACACATTTGCCTTCACCACAAAAAGTCTTTTGCTTTGTTTCCAAATATGTGTGAGTTGACATTGATGCCTGTAGGAAGAGTCACTGTGTTCTTGATCCTTGGTTCTGGTCCATTGGGATCTGGACCACAGTTCCTGCTTTAAGCATCTTCCTCAGGGTCATCGGTCCACTCATTGTCCTTGACTGACTGTGTTTGTGTTTCGGAGCTCAGCACCTTGTGGATGTGGCTGAAACCCTTACACATAGCCTTGCACGTGCCCCTGCTTAGCTGGGACATGCCATTCACGCACATTGCACTAAATGACTCTGACAAGGCCATTGATAGGTATCCCATCAACTTTGGAAACTAAAGCAGATTAAACAAGTAGGGAAAATTGAAGGGGAAATTGGTGCATGTTCCTCATGTCGCCGCTGGTCCCTGGAGAATTACCTACTGCCAACCCGTGCCTGGACTGTCTTTCTAGTGGCCAACATGTAAGTGTGCTGGGGCCACATTCAGCGTCATGTGTGACTTCTAGGTCCCGTGGTGCAGCAATTCCCCTAATTCTCCAAGCAAGAGAGGCTGCCGTGAGCCACGTGGGTCCTGGCGATCATATGCTCAGGCGCCAAGAGGGGCAGCACCTGTGAAGTCTGGCTTCCTGGTCCTCGTCACCAACAAATGCTGGAGCCATAAATGCTGTACTGACACTTGATGCCAAAGTGACGTCCTTGCTCACACTCACACCCACAGCTTGAATTTGGCTTCCAGAAATCTTGCATGTTGTTGAATTGGCCGTAACGTCAGAGCACCTCCTCTCTCTCTTACTGAGGTTATTGGAAAACACAAGGTGATAAATGGAAACTCATTCTTACCTGATGATGGAGACAGTCCCCAAGCCCCAAATATAGTTAGCAGAACCACTGAACACTTCTCTTGAACTGGATTGCAAAATGTTCTGTTTGCTTCTAGTTTGTTTTTTTTTTTTCAAATTTCATCACATTAAAATTTTATTTTCTTCTTTATGATTTGACATTAAGCTTTTCCTAAAGCCTAATAAATAATTTTATCTTGTTATTGATGTACAGTTCACTAGAGAATATTTTATGAACATTCCTAAAAGTCAGCGCCAGGCCTTTTATCTGTTTTATAGTTATCTGTATCTAATGTGCATCGAAGCCAAGGAGTGAAGCTCAGGTGGAGGCTGCTTCGACCCACTGGTTCACAGATTTCCTTGACTCCTTTACCCTTTGCAGGGTTTCATTCCGTTCAACAGACGCATGGTGGAGGTCTGTCTCCAGTCTCCTCTGTGCTCCAGGTGAAGGGGGATTCTTGGCCTGGAAAGTGCTCAGGGGGAACTGGGATTTCAGTCCTCATGACTGGGAGACTGAGAAGGTGAGAATAGCTTTCTTCCTAGGATCTCTACGGCGTCAGAACTGGGGAGACAAGGAAGAGGGCGAACAGAGCCACTGCCTGGTGCCAGAGCCAGTTCCTGAGAGGAAAATGCAAAGGCTGAGTGACGTTCCAAGAGTGAGCTGGGGCTGGAGGTGTGCGTCTCAACTCAGACCCCAGAGGCACTCCCCCCAGAACTAGCAGGCCCTGGGGAACAGTGTGCATTGCAAAGAGTGAAACAGCTCACGGCCCTGGGAAACAGTGTGCATTTGTGAGTAGTGAAACAGCTCACGGCCCTGGGAAACAGCGTGCATTGAAGTAGTGAAACAGCTCACGGCCCTGGGAAACAGTGTGCATTGAAGTAGTGAAACACATTTTAAAATCAGACCAAGGAGATCCTGGGAGCTGGTGCCTCCCACAGTCCAGCAGCAGCACATCAGAAGCCCTTTTGAAGTTAGAGAGCACCTCATCTTGACACGATTTTGCCTGGAAAATGTCCAGTACATTATAAAACAATTATATATCTACAAAAAAGAAGAAGGAATTCAATAAATAAATGGAAAAACAGAGACTAGCAACAGGCCTGTATGAGTTTCTGTTATTGGTGTACCAGATATAAACTAAAGTATAATGAGGTTTCTGTACTCACCAAGTTGGAGGAAAAAATAGAATCTAGAAAGTATTTTAGAAAGAACTAGACACTATAAAAAAAAAAACAACCCATTACAACATACAACTTAAAGATATACCAACTAAAATGAATAACCTAACAGGTAAGTTCAGCAGCAGATTAGACAAAGTTGAAGAAACATTTCTATACTGGAAATCAATTCAGAAGAAAATATTCAGAAATAAACAAGAAAATTTTAAAGATGGAAAATAGAGAAGAAAGGGTTTCATATGCAACGAGATCAAATTTGTTACCTATAATTGGTTGAATTATCAAAAGGAGTGGAGAAAAATTATCTAAGTAGAGGAACATTTGAAGAGACAATGCTTATGAATTTTTCAAAAATGCAACAGCCTAAGACAAGCTAATATAATGGAAAGTTTAATGTGTGTGCACAAAATGTGTGTGTGCGTATAAATAGATGGATAGAGACACAGATAGATACAAGATTCATGCACATCCCAAAAGTAAAAAAGAAAGGAAAAAGAGGAAAAGCACATAATGAGCATAACTGAGCCAGCAGAGGAAGAAATCACTCTGTGAGTGACAGTTTTATCTCCGTGCACATATAAATACCCTAAAAAAGCTTTTCCAACTGCATTGAAAGTTGAAAAAAAAAAGAAATTTTTTTTCTCCCAATAGAAAGGCTGGCAACAAAATAGTAAAGAATATATGATTTACAACCATGAAATATAAACCAGGTGAATTGTTTAAAGTAGACTTTGGGGTACAGAACACTATTTGGAATGAATACAGAACTTATAACAAAGATTTCTATTCGCCAGAAACAATTTAGAATCAAAGATAATATGGCCATGACAATATATTTGGCAAAAGTTGATGGTTGTTGAAACTCTCATTTCCACTATCAGAGGCGGGGGTTATACCCAATTTTCTCAGCAACTGACGGGAGCCAGAAGACCCACTGAGACATGGTCCATCAGAACAGTTCTGATAGCAAGCCCAGCAGAGATTTATAGAGCTCCTGTTCCAACACGGGCTGAGCTGACCATGGAGTCAGGATGTAAAGTTCAACAGGTCGGATGGTGCACAATGAACCTTCTCCAACACTGCTCGGGAACCAGAGGCTCTTTGTTTTCCCCCTGACTGACAGCGCAGGGCCCCCGGGCAGAGGCTCTGCCAGCTGGGAAGCCCTGGAGAAGCTGCGCGGCTGCCACCTCCCTGATGGCGCCCGAGGTGCTCTGTTGCTCCCAGGTGCATCCGCCCCGCCTCAGAGCCCACTCGGCAGATAAGAGAGGTTCCTACCTGCCGGACCCCATGAGTTGGCAGGTTCATCTTGGGAGCACTGTGAATCACGCAGACTTAAGTCCCCACGTGTTCAGTGTCCCTTCATTGTCCACTGTGACACTT
Source organism: Urocitellus parryii (assembly GCF_045843805.1). NCBI lineage: Eukaryota > Metazoa > Chordata > Mammalia > Rodentia > Sciuridae > Urocitellus > Urocitellus parryii. The sequence goes on along the minus strand of NC_135544.1, from coordinate 59,732,341 downwards.
TTTCTTGTGTCTACACAGCAGCCGTGTCTACACAGCAGCTGTGCATGGAACACCTGGAGCTCCACAGGCCATGGTCCCTGTCAGCTCTGGCAAAGGAATGTGAGTCCAGAAAGAACCCCACATCTGGAGGAGAGCCCAGGCCCACACATGCCCAGGGGTAGCAGAGAGGTCTGCAGACATCACCAAAGGTGCTGGCACAGGAGGAAGTGAATGACAGTGAATGACCCTTGGCAGGAAGCAAAACACTGCTAAGTAACTCATGGGTAGGAGAAAATCACGATGAGAACAAGAAAATATTTTGAACTGAATTGAAATGAAAATACTAGGTGTGCAGACTGGTAGGATCCCTTGAAGTCCATGCTGGAAAGTGACTCAGAGTCTGAAATGCACGTCAGAGACTGAAAATGGAACGGATTTGTGTGCTGACCATTCATCACAGGATTAAAAGGGAGTGGAGTTTGAGCCTCCCAGAGTGATGGGATTTAAGCCTGAGCAGGAGCGCGCACATCTGGGAGATGAAGGGAAAGGCAGGAGGGCATCCTGGGGAATGCCAGGATCCTTGGGAACGCGGACATCCTGCCTCCGATGTGTCCCAGACCGGGAAGCGCAGAGGCGGGCGGCTCCTGTGCCTGATGGACAAGCGGCCCACCAGTGAGTGGTAGGGGTCAGAGGAGCCCTGTCCTGGGCAGCCTGCAGCCCCGTGCCTGGGCTCGGCCCTCAGGACCTCCCACACCGTTCCCCTGCCTGCTCTGGTCCAGCCCTGCAAGTCCTCCGACAGGTGACAGGTTCCCAGTTCCTCAGTAAGACGTGCTGAGACACCTCCGACTCCCCCAGTGGAGGTGAGGGGTGAAGAAGAAGACTCCTGTGAAGTCCCACCCATCTTTTTGGCTCCTTCAGCGAAGGTCCTGATGTGATGTCAGGCCAGGAGGAGCTGGTGTCCTGCACAGCAGGGAGGCTTCCTCTACCCTCGGGCAGGGACTCAGGGAGCTTTGCAGCCAAGGTCCTGGCCTTGACTACCCATGTGACCCCACCCCGGGTCTCTCCCTTCCTGGTCCTGACTGCCCTGGAATTCAGCTAAGGTAGCACAAGACCCTGTGAGCCTTGCCAGCAGACCTGCCCTGAGCTTCAGAGCCCACACTGTGCCAGCTCTCCTTCTTCTGTCCAGAGAGGACCTCTGCTCCCACAGCACGCCTGTCATGTCCTCCTGAAACTCCGGTGCATCCCCCTTGGTGGGTATCACAGATTCCACCTCCTCCCAGGGCTTTCTCATCCCTGCGCTTAGATCAGGCTAACCCAGGCAGGAGCTGCAGGAATCCCACATCTGCCGCATACAGAGGGTGTGGCCGTCCCCTTAGAGCCAGGGATGGCTTCCCGGGACCTCCATTCAGGTAACAATCCACCTGATGTCTGAGGTCACTTTCCTAGACAACCTTCTGGTTCAGTTTTTCTTACTTTGAGTCAATTAAAAATCAAACATAGTGGACGCAGAGGCATTGGGCATGGGCAGCACTGTTTCGTCTCGGGGCTGCAGCTGCCTGGCTCTTCGTTTCATGACAAACCACCGGGAGGCACTTGATGAGGCAATTCTCTGTGATTCACAAGAAAAAATTAAAACCACTGCCACTGGAGCATTCGGATCTGCATTTCTTCTAGTTCATATTAAATGAAAATGTCCACTTCCAGGAAATACACTAGCTCCTTGCAGGAAAGTAGGCCCAAATGTGAAAGATAGGCATGGTGCACAGGGGTTGACAAGTGAGGGCACTCGAGGACTGGGCAGGAGGCCTGGACCCCACGCCAACCAGGGGTGGCAGCTCTGGAGACACTGCCACCAGGAACTTCCCAACCACACCAGCAGCAGAGGTCCAGCTGCAGCAAAAAGCATTTTGACCCCAAAGGCGACCCCAAGTTGATGGAGCGTTCGGGAAGCTCTTCTGTCCTGCAGGGTGACCAGTGCATCCAACACACTGCTGGCGACCGTCAGAGACAGCAGTCTGTGCTCACTGTGCAGGAGGGGACGCACCGTGCCCAGCTCTGGTGTGTCTGGAGGAGTGAGGAGGACCACAGGCACTGGGCACTCTTCCTTAAGTGCACACGTCCAGTTACAGAGGGAGACGGGAACTGCTCCGCAGGACCAGCCGGAGGCACCCCGGGAAGCCCACCTTGCTGTGGGCGCTCAGGGCAGGGGGCGGCTTCTGGAGATAGCTGCTTCTCAGAACAGCCTGGAAACCCGGGAGCAGAAGGGAGGAGCCTTCACGGTTGGGAGAGCAGGTGAAGTGCTGGGTGGGCTCACACAGGAGAGCTGGCCCTCACCGGGAGGGGAGCCTCGAGCAGGTCCTCCAGCTCCCGCCGTGTGACGCAGCCATGTGGCTGGGAGCGCCTGCCTCCATCTGCCTCGCATCCTGCTAGACTCTTGGGTATGACTGAGACTGTGGGATTTCCACGCCAAGTTCAGGACGGTCCACCCCCCTCAGGCACAAGGGCTTCATGCTTTAAGTGTCTTCCTTTCCTTTCTGAATTTCACACCAGGCTCTGCCTGGGGTTCTTCCTTCCTTTTGGAGCTAGAGGTAGAGACACCAGCTTGCCAGCTTGGACGTCAGCAGCAGACCCTCTGGGGCGTGGGTCCCTCCAGAAGTCATTTCCCGAGTGCAGCCATCTGTGCTGTGCTCTGAGCTGACGTAGAGACGGGACGATACATGATGGGACGTGGTTTCCACTTCCTTACAAGTTCTGAGTGCTCTTAGAGTCACGATCCTTTATTTTTCTTTATTTTATTTGGGTCATTATATAAAACTATATAAATTATATAAAACTATTTTATATAAAATTATATAAAACTATTCTGGGTTTTAGTACCATTAACTAGGCTGACTTTCTTAGGAAAAGTAGTACACTTAACTTTCTCTGTGTTGTGTTGAGACTCCCGTCTTGCCTTGGCCACAGTAGAGTGCAGGCTGGTTATGTAAAATACCCTTGGATGTGAATTTTAATGACTCATTTCTTCTTCTCTGTGAGATTCCTCATACTTTGAACTTGGCTGTCAGAAATTCTGTGCTTTTTTTAAAAAGTAGATCTCTTTAAGTCATTTAAAAATCATTAGAATGCAAATAATAGATACATTATTTAAAATATGGTGTTTGACCTCAAGCAAGATTTATATGTGATTTCTGATGCCTGCAATAATTATGTGCTAAAATAGCTGCAAAAAAGAAATGAATAACCTCTTTTAGTGAGTGGAAGAGTGTCCCCCTAAAATGTCCCAACTCCTGGTTCCTCTGATGGTGACCTCCTGGATTTAAAGTGACTTTACATCTAATGAAAGTACCATCATGAAAGAAAGGAGATGGAGAGTTGAGGTGCTCAGACACCAGAGGAGGCTCTGCCATGCCAGAGGCAGAGACTAGAGCAGCCAGTTCGTGAGCCAAGGAATGCCAAGGACCGCCAGAGACCACGGCATCCAGGAGCAGCTGCAGAGAGGCTCCCTGGGAGCCTTTAGCAGGAACGCAGCCCTGGGACATCTTGACTTTGGACCCCTGGTCTCCAAGACTGTGAGAACATAAGCTTCCTGTGTTCCAAGCCATCAAGTTTATGGTAATGTGTAACAGCTACCTTACAAAACCAATGCACCCATACTCCAACCGGCAGAATTACCGAAAAAACGACGTGGTCAAAAACATTGCTACTGCTGTTAAAGCAACTTTTATTAACGTCATTGAGTTTCCTCAATCACAAACATTGAGAATAATCATAAAAAAATCAGCAATGACCCTGAGTAAAACAGCTAAGTCCCCACCAGTTTCTTTGACTGTAAAATAGCAGCATCAATGCATGAAGCCAGAGTGAGTTTAGCATTGATAACTAAATCAAGCTCTTTTAATTGGATAAATTAAAAATAAGCTGAGAAAAGAAAAAATACAGACCCTATAACTCATCAATACAACTAAGACGACTTCATTTTGGGTAACTCTCAGCCATGCTCTATTTCAACTTGAATCTGAAACGTGATTTGTGGTATCAGTCACCCTATGACGTGTAACAGCTAGATCCCACAAGCTAAATGAGACCTTTTCCTGAAGAAGTGCACACAGTCCAGTGGGTTGAGGACTTCAAGTTTCCTGAGTCTGGGTGTCCACCCTGAGCTCTTTGGGCAGCCAGAACCGTTGTCTTCTTCCACAAACGTTGCCAGATGTGGCACACTGCCACTCTGTGCCACTTCCCCCCTATTATCCAAATAGGCACCTGAGAATAAAACATTGAGATCTTAAAAATAAAAGTAATCTGATATTTTCAAAAGTCTGCTTTTATTTGTTCATTGTTAAGGATCACCCACAAGTATAAATTATTTGAAACTTCTCCATTCCCTGTCAATTTTTAAAAATAAGTTTTATTGCATGTTCTTGTAGTCCACAAATGATATTTTAAGATATGCAAAGAGAGAATAAAATATTTAATGTAGTGAAGCAAATCAACATTCCCATCTTCTTGCAGTGAACAGTTTTCTTTGTTTGCTTTTGTGGCAAGAGCAGCTAAGATCTGCTCATCGGCAGGAATCTGGGCACAGCTCGGTTCTATGAACTGTGGTTCCCATTTGCACATTAGGTCTCTGCCCATGTCCACCCTGCATATCTTCTACTTTTTGTGCTCTGATCCACATCTGTCTTTTTCCTACCCCAAACCACCCTGGCAGCCGCCATTTTGCTCTCTCTCTATATATACAGCTGGCTGTGTGTTTTTATTTATGCATTTATAGGTTCCACACATAAGTGAGATGTACCTGCAATATTTATCTTCCTGAAGCAGTATGGAGATTCCTTGGAAAGCTGGGAATGAAACCACCATTTGACCCAGCTATTCCTCTCCTTGGACTATATCCAAAGACTTAAAAACAGCATACTACCGGGATACAGCCACATCAATGTTTATAGCAGCACAATTCACATAGCTAAACTGTGGAGCCAACCTAAATGCCCTTCAGTGGATGAATGGATAAAAAAAATGTGGCATATATACATATGGAATTTTACTCAGCAATAAAAGAGAATTAAAATCCTGGCATTTGCAGGTAAATGGATGGCGTTGGAGAAGATAATGCTAAGTTAGCCAATTCCTAAAAAACAGATACTGAATGCTTTATCTGATATAAGTAGGTTGATTCATAGTGGGATAGGGAGGGAGATCATGGGAGGAATAGATGAATTCTAGGGGAGAGGGGTGGGAGGGTAAGGGGGAGGGTAAGGGAGTAACAAGGATGGTGGAATGTGATGGACATCATTATACAAAGTACATGTATGAAGACTTGAATTGGATGTCAACATACTTTACATACAAACAGAAATACAAAAAGTGTGGTATTTGTGTGTATCAAGAATTGTAATGCAAAAAAAAATAATTTGGGGATAAGAAAGATAGTAGAATGAGACAGACATTATCACTGTATGTATCTATGTGACTCTATGACCAATGTGATTCTACAATATGTATACTCAGAAAAGTGAGAAATTATATCCCATCTATGTATAATACACCAAAGTGTATAAGTGCATTCTATTGTCATGCATAAATAATTAAAGCAAATTTAAAAAAATAAATAAATAAAAAATTTGTCTTCCTGTATCTGGCTTCTTTCACTTAGCATGATGTCCTCTGTGTTGATGCACTTTAATATGATTGATAGCTCTTCCTTTCGAAGGCTGAGGGTGTGAGGTATGTGCACGTCAAGCTTTCCTTACTCGCTTATTTGCTGACAGACGTGGGCTGAGTCCACTTCTGCGTGGTTGTGAAGGAAGCTGCAGCAAGCGTGGAGTGCAGAGGTCTTCACGGGGTGATTGCGCGTCCCTTGGATGAACGCTGGGTCACATGGCAGATCTGTTTTTAATGTCCTTGGACAGCTGCACACTGCTTTCCCAGGGGCTGCTCCAGTCTACTCTCCAGGACAGGGACAGGGCTCCTTCATGCTCACCCTTGCTGATGGCTGTAGCCTTTTGACTTTGTCCAACACCTGCCTATGGACGTTGGTGGGTGTCCCCGTGGTTTTGACTGGGCTCCCCGACAGGCCAAGATGCCGGGTGCTGTTTCTTACAGCTGTTGGCCTCCCGAGTGTCTTCTCTGCAGAAATGTCTGCTCCGACCCTCTGTCTGTTTTCCATCTGGCCGCTCCTCCTCTGTGCTGCGTTGCAGGAGTTCTTCATCAATCTTGGATATCAACCCTTATCGTTTCAAACGACCTTCCCCATCCACTTCATCTCGCTGATTAATACCTTCTCTGTCCAGGAGAAGCTATGGTCCGACCTATTCCTGGAGGCTTATTTATGCTTTTGTAGCCTGAGCTTTTTGTGTAACATCCAAGAAATATTTCCATTCCAGATGGATGCGAGCCTCTCTGCATGTGTTCTGTGCTTGTCTCCAACCACAGAGAGAGACGGGTATGACATCCGCTGTGGCTCCTTCAGGGACGGAGAGCTGTTGTTCAGTTAAAAGCATAATTCATTTAATTTAGTTCCATCAAACATTCATTGATTGCTAGAGGTCCTCATGTGCTGAAGCTGTGGTCAGCAGATAAAACCTTCCAAAGAGCTGACCAAAGCAAGTAGAGGTGCAAACGCTTCCCTGTGACAGGAGCAGACTGAAATCCCCGGGGGGATGCAGACATGTTCAAGGGCAGCAGCCACACCATGAGGTGCCGAGAAGTGCTCCCCAGTCCAGGAAGCTTGGTGCGTGTTGAGAGACGCAACCTCTTGCCTGTCAAGCATTTAGGACGCGGTGGAGCAGTAGAGTCTCCTGTTTGTGGAGGGATTGCAAAGTCCTGAGAGGATTGCAGCAAAAAATACTCATGATTTTTCATAGTTTAGAAATTCTAGAAAGTAAAGGGAGCAAGCAGATCGTGGGAGTGAGGAGGGAGGAGGAGGGAATGTTCTGGGGGTGGCATGCACCCATCTATGTTATGTGCATGTGCCAAGATGGCAGAATGCATTTCAATACTACGTATAATTATAATGCACCAATGAAAAACAAAAGAGTGACCTAGGATGTTCAGGGTTTTAATGGAGAAAAGAAATTAGGACAAATTGAAAACATGAAAACTTGGAAATTTAATTATAAAATGACTCCCAGAAACTGACTAGTAATCACAAGATTCGAAACTCTATGTCCAAATTTCTGAAGAGAGAGGAGCAGAGCAGCTGGACCGGCCCCCCCTGTGGAAGGGACGGGGGGTGGAAGGACTTTGAAAGCTCGTGGTGTCAGGAGCGTAACTTGGTCCAGCGTGCCCAGGACCACCTCGCCGTGCTGCTCCAACACACCATGGCTGTGCCCTGACGAGGCGGTTTCCTAAAGCGCCCCTGGGTGCTGAGAGTGCCCACTGTCATGGAGAGCTCAGAGAGGCCATTTACCAGGGGCAGGGGCAGGCTCTGTGGGGCCGGGGTGCACCTGGGGAAGAGCCTGGGGCTCAACCCCAGCACTGCGAGAAGGAAGAGGGTGGAGACTAAGGTCCCCACTGACTGAAACCCCACTGCAGAGACTTGTGGTCATGTGACCCTGTCCAGGTTAGTACCTGCTACATGTCCCCCTTTCTCAGGACCAATGCAGCAGAGAGCACAGCCCACGGGACACCGTGTGTTCAATGGACAAAGGGATTGGAAGGACCCTGGTGACGGTGGCGCAGGCTGCGTGGGTCCCCGTCGGCTTCCCCACCCCCAGGACTCAGTCGCGCTCGGCCTTCCTGCCCCGTGTTTGTGCTCCAGCCAGCGGGAGCTTCCCCAGGACAAGGACGTGGGTCCTGCTGACTGACCGCATGATTCTAGAATTTTAATCGTCTCTGATACCTTCCATATATACGAAATATCACAAAGCATGATTCCTTTACCCTCTTCTTTCCAATTCTTTAACTTTCTCTCTTAAATGTTTGCTCTGACTCATTTTTTTTTCCAGAACACAGATAAATAGTGGAACTTAAGTTTAAAAATGCATAGTCTTGTTTTGACCCAGATCTGAATTGTCAACACTTATCTTTCTTTGTATGGTACTGATTTTCAGGGCGACGTAGATTAGTTTTATGTTAACAGTAATCTGTTAATTATGCATAAAGTGCCTCTTTTATTATCAAATAATCATAATTATTAGAATAAAATAGCTGATGTGAACTGAGAACAATACTCTGTTTCCACTCATTGGCCTGTTCTCTCCACACTGTCACATATTTACCTTTATTACCCCTGATTAACAGATAAGCTCTGAGCCACGGAGCCACCTAGGAACTGGGTACTCCTTTGGAAGCCATAAAGCCCAGCGTCAAAGGCAGAAAACTCCAAAGGTGGCGTCCTGACCACCATCCCACGGGCCCTATGATCCAAGGCCACCTTTCACTAACTGCCCGTGCTTCACCGCACCCTGACAGAGGCCCGTGCTTCACCGCACCCTGACAGAGGCCTGTGCTTCACCGCACCCTGACAGAGGCCCGTGCTTCACCGCACCCTGACAGAGGCGGATTCCGTCTCTTTCCAACCAACATTCTGTCACCACATCAGAAATGCACCCCTCCAATGCAGTTCCTGATCCATGTAGGAACTGGCGGGTATTCCGGAGTCTCTGGAGGAGGGGAAAGGGCACCTTCCCAACTGGAGTCATGCCCACCTGCTAAGCAGACCCAGAGGGCTGATTCTGACAAACCCACAGGGCACGGTTTTCCAACTGATTCCTGCCAGAAGCTGAGTAGGAGAATCTGAAGAGATGGAAAGCAAATGTGTCCCAGACGCTGCTCTCCTCGTCCTGGACCCGAGACGTGTGCACTTCAATAAGTATTAACCCCAGCAGTGAAGGTGCCCCCTGTGTGCTGGCCTCGTGTCCCGCCAACCTGGCTGGGTGGAAATGTCCGCCTGAGTCAGGACTGGGCAGCCCCGCCTGGCTAGGTTGACCTATAAATTTAAAGGCACACTGAGTTTGCACAGGGCAAAGGAGACAGGCTTGTTTGTTAAATTACTTGCAAAACAATCTCTTCTAAAGAAAATGTTTAATGTATTTTGGTTTTTAATCTGAAATTAAAATTGTTTCTATTTGAAATTGTGTGTTGAGCCCGAAGAACAAATTCTGTGGAAACCTTTTCAGTCTCTTTTCCAAAATAGCCATCCCTTCTGCATCTGCCGGTTGGGCTCCCTGCTGACTCGGAGACCCTGCAGGCTGACAAGACCCCAGAGTCACCTGACCCTGGGTGCCGGGGCCAAGCAGGCAGATGGCAGCTGGGGGTGGGAAGCCCTTCCCTGGGAGCTGAAGGACTAGCTGGGAAAGAGGGTCCTGCCTTTGGTGACAATGACCTGATAGTGGTGTAAGTGGTGTAAGCAAGATCCAGGGAGTTCCCACCACGGCGGTCCTCCCTGTTGTCAGGGTTCCAGGAGGACAGGGCAGAAGGCTGGAGGAAAGGAGTGGATGGACAGGTAGACAGACGGGTGGATGACAGGTAGGTCTGGAGACCAACAGGTGGCAACATTTCAGGGAGTGGGCCCACCCACTGCAGGAGCTAACAACCCCAGCCCTGTAGGGCAGCAGGCAGACCCAGGTCCCTCTGCCAGCAGAATTCCCCTCCTGCACCAGCACCAGCGAGTGGTGAGGCCCCGCACGTGGGGGGCCACGGTTTAGCTCCACGTCTACTGCAGGAGAGGCTAGTCTCACCTAGGAAGCACCCTGGCAGCAGCAGCCAGACAGGCGCTGGCCCAAGGCGGCCCCAGGCCCTCACCAAGCCCCCAGGATCAGCCATCACCCTGCCTGTCCCTCCCTCAGCTCTGCAGAGCACCTGCCTCTGTCAACCCTGCAGACACAGGAGGGAAGGATGACCCTGCTCCAGAGGGCCCGTGCTCCCACCAGAGGCAGCTGGCAGACGGCAGGAAGAATGTCAGACAAAGGACCTGGCTGTGAGGTCACAGGTGGTGACGGAGAGAGGACAGAGGATTCGAGAGGGCCGGGAGGGAGGACCAGGTGGTTGACCTGCGCCATGAAGACGAGGCAGGACGAGGGGCCTGTCCTGTGTGCGTGGGCTGCTCCTGACCTGGGCTGGGAGTCTCTGGTTCCCAGTGAGTTTGTTGGACTTCCTGACCCCTCACTGAGTCGCTGGCCAGTCAGTGCTGAGACAAAGGGACAGTGGCCATCTGGAGACTTTAAATCAAACCTGGAGGCCAGAGCGGCTGCGCACTGTCTTCCTCTGCTTCTTCCCATGTTGGGGCACAGCAGCCTGCTGCCAGCCCAGCTCTGCAGGGGCCAGCGGCAGCACCCCCTGCAGAACCAGGGCTCTGCCTCTGCTCCTGCTGCAGCCGCTGGGCGCAGCGGCACCTGTGGAAAGCACCAGGCTGAACCCTAACACCCAGCCACGCCACCTGCCTGGTGTCCAACAGGGAAAACAGGCACAGCAGCTGTCTGCGATCGAGGCACCCATGCAACTCCAACAGGACTGTGGCCTGACAGTGCAAGAGGAAGAGCACCCCAGAGCCCCGGGGAGGAGGCTCGGAGTCGGGGATCAGTCATCAGGAGGCCACCCACAGCCCACCCAGGGCCCCTTCCCAGGTGGCTTTGTCCTCACAGCAGACCTCGTCACAGCCACTTCCCCCTGGCTGTCCCCTTTCTTCCAGGGGGAAGCTCTGGGGTAAAGGTTGGTCCCTGGTGGTGGGCTGAGCCCTGCTTGGCCTCTGACCTCGGCAGCTGCCTGTACCCACCTGCCCACTCCCGCTTCCAGAACTTTCTCCAAGTTCTGTGCTCAGTGCTCATCCCAGAAGAAGAGGAGCGTGGAATTTCACACTAACTGCCCCAGACAGCTCTGTGAGCAAGGCTCAGAGAGCCCGCTGTCCACCAGGCACCCTGCAGAGGTGGGGCCAAGAGCTGGGGTGGCCAGTGGGTGGAGCAGGTGCCCTGGGGAAGGAGGACGGAGACCCCTCCCCCTGAGCGCCCCCCCGCAGCTGCTGTCCAGCGGTGGGTCACTGCCTTTCTGTTCAAAGGCCGCCTGTGTGCTCACCCAGGGAGGCAGTGACTCCTTAGCATGCCTTGTGCTTCTCCGCGTGGGGTAGGAAACAGGGTTGCCCCTCCCTCGCTAGGGTGGGGGTCAGCAATCGGGACCACACCTAGGTGGGTTCAGCGCCTCCCTTGAGCCTTCCCTACTGGGGACAAACCTGAGACTCTGGGGTCCTCTGACGTGCAGCACCTGTCCTGCTCAGACCCACCACACAGGACGGACACATGGCTCTCAGTGGCCGTCTCCTTCCCAGGTCACTGCCATCTGGCCACAGGGCACACTGTCTCTAGGGAGAGAGACCCCGCTGCCCTCATTAGAGAAGACAGGACCAGGTGCTCCCAAGACACTGTGGCCGCTACCATGAAAAGGACAGGAAGATGGGGGTCAGGGCGGCCCTGCCACGCCCAGGGCTCCGGGCCTTTCCTCATCTCTTCTTGTAGTCGTTGATGAAAGATGAACTGAGACACAGTAAACGTCAAAGGGCTTACTTGAGCAGAGGACGATTAATGAGCAGAGAAGCACCAGGAGCAGGTCTCGCGGGGTGACCTCAGAAGCCGTTGGCGGGTGGCCGTGAGAAGGCTGCCCTGCTGGCCGGCCCCCGGGTACAGGTGACACTGCTTGCTCATGCAGGAACAAACACTGGGAGCAACTCCTGCACAATGTGCATGTGCACGTGTCTGGAAAGCAGAGCTGGCCCGGGCTGTGCCAGGTGCTGGGGAGGTCAGGGCTGGTCTCGGGCACTCCTGGCATGAGAGCCTCACACAGCCTGCATGTTGCCCCCTCACATTGCCTTCTCCGCAGCACAGAGAAGTACTGCCCCCAGGAACTCTCTGCTCCACAGAATCCTGTGGAACTCTGGATGAACAAAAATCAGTGTGGCTCTCCTCACCTCGTGTGGTCCTGCAGACAGACGGCACCAAGCACAGTCATGGCTGTGGGTCTCCTCTGCACGGCGCCGGAGTTCACGCACTCGCCCACCCCATCTATGTTGGGGTCCCCCTTTGCACAGTGTGCTGAGGTTTTGTGACTTTCTATGCTTTTCATCCTTATTTCAAATTGCCAGAAAATGTTCATTCATGAGGTCACCCAACAAATATTTATCAAACTACTTCCTGGGGCCGTGTACCTAACCAGTGACTCACGTGGTTCTGTGTTTTCTCCTTTCGAAAGTCACTCATTCCCCAAATACGTTTGGAGGAAATGCTCCGTGATGTCCTGTGCTGAGAGATGGGAAAGCAAAGGCAGATGCTGCCGAGACCCTCAAAGTCACTCAGCACTGGAGGAGAAGACCAGTGTCTGTGTCAGGCCCAGGAACGGTGGTCACACAGCCTGGGAGCGCCAGAGAGACGGGGAGCCACCACCCTGGCCATCTTGAGGGATGGGTGGGCTCAAGTGCAGTTTTAGCAGCAGGTGGTGGCAGATGAGGACCTTGCAGACAGTCATTAGGCAAGGAGCCTCCAATTCCAAGGACAAACAACAGGCACTGGGTGACTAAAGCCAAAGACAGCAGACAGGCTTCTGCAGGGACCTCAGAGCAGAGCAGAGCAGACGCATGCTGGGGACTGCGGCCAGTCAGGAGGCCCTTGGAGCCCTGGTGTTGGAGACTGTCTGCCAAGAGTCGTGCCCAGTGTCCTGAATGCCAGGGGCCCTTCTCCCTATAGGTCTTCGTGACGTGCACGTGACCGGCTCCCCCGCAGGGCACAGATCCAACCTCTGCTGCGGCTGGACATGTTGCCCAAGACTCACTGTTGGAAACGTGACCCCCAAATTCCTGTGTGGGGGTTTAGAGGTGGGCCCTGGGGAGGCAACTGGGGTCAGACGAGGGTGTGAGGCTAGGCCCACGGTGGAATCTTGGCTGTAAGGAGGCGGGAAGAGCGCTTGACTGGCTCCGTCTCGCCCTGTGATGCCCCAGCCACGCTCTGGAAATTCCCAGCCTCCAGAACTCCAAGAAATAAGTGTGTTCAACATCAGCCACACAGTCCCAGGTGTGCCGTGGCAGCAGCAGGAAATGGACAGGATCATCTCTCAGTGGTTCTCTCAGAGCAGAATCATAAAGAAGAATCCATGCGACATAGGCACCGGGGCTTCCGTCCACAGCCTCCAGGGCCAGATCCCTGCCTCTGCCCACACTCCCTCCTGATTGGCACTCCCTGTTGTCACTCGCACTGGACGAAGAACGTGGGGTCTGCCTTACAGTGACCGCCCTGCACCCCATGGCCCACCCAGTGGGCCCCAGGGAGGCACCTTGTGCATTCAGGGCGGTCCGCTGTTCTCGCGGCCTCCAGTGCCCTGCTGGGTGCACAGCCGCGGAAGGCATGATGAGTAAAGTGCAGCAGAGTTGCAACAAACTGCAAAATCAGCCTTCAGGGGAGACCACAGGTCATCACACAAGCTCCTTCCCGCTAGGAGCAGTGGACAGAGGCTATCTGGGGGTTCCTGAGAGCTGGACCCTCCCTCTGAGGAGATCCCACAGGTCGCCACGTTTAAGCCTGAGGAAGGGGAACCACTCTCAGGCAAGACCCACCGCCTGCTGCACACCTGGAACACAGCAGCCGGGTCCCGCACTGCACAAACCAGAAAGCAGCACCCGGGGCCACCACCTCACAGGATTCCCAAGGACAGTCACCCCGGGGCCACCACCTCACAGGACTCCCAAGGACAGTCACCCTGGGGCCACCACCTCACAGGACTCCCAAGGACAGTCACCCCGGGCCACCACCTCACAGGACTCCCAAGGACAGTCACCCTGGGGCCACCACCTCACAGGACTCCCAAGGACAGTCACCCCGGGCCACCACCTCACAGGACTCCCAAGGACAGTCACCCTGGGGCCACCACCTCACAGGACTCCCAAGGACAGTCACAGTGTTAACAAGGCCAAACACATTATTAGAGGAACAGGCATAATTATTTGATGTAATTGAAAAATAGATTGAACTCAAGCCAATTCAAGTAAAAACAAGATGCTAGAAAAGTAGGCCAAGTCCCGAAGCCAGGGTAGGCAGCAGCCTGCTCCCTCCCAAGGCCCTGAGGACCGCGGCGTCCTCAGCCTCTGTGAGGCCCCCAGGCAGAGCAGGCCTCCAGCCCCAGCCTCTGATAACAGCCTGGTCCGACAGAACCACATGACCTCACGTTCTGAAGGATCTCACCTTTGACCAGTCACTTGAGACTCACAAAGAATATGTTTCTATTTGAATTTCTTCAAGCACAGATTTTGAAAACTGTTATCTATAATCATGCTGGACGTGACAGTGTCTGAGACACAAACACTGGAAGAAGGTGAGTTGAGACCTAGACGTGAGTTCCAACCTCAGCTCTGTCTGGTGGATTGTAAGATCTCAGGTCATTTGTCTCACGTTTCCCTTCAGCTTGTTTAACGCCCTGCACGACCTGCCTGCCCCCTGCTCCCCACCGTCCTGCGGCGGAGTCCTTCCTGGTCTCTCAGGACCTCCCGGGCTTGGCCTTTCTTTGTACCCTCATTTGGCCTCCTGATCTGCCTCCTGCCACATCTGCTCACCATGCTCACAAAGCCTTTCCTGCCGACCTCCTGTCACTGTGCCTGGCCTCTGTCTGCAAGGCCTGGCCCAGCCAGCAGTCGCCCCCACCACTCACCCTGGCTGGGGCCTCCAGCTCCACCGCAGGTGCTCTCTGAATACGGCCTTCACCTCCTGAGTCTCCCTCCCGTCCTGCAGAAGGCTGGGCTCCGCTGACGCTCTGCAGTCTCTTCACTTCTTCCCCATCTCCTTAAGAGCTGTGTCCTCTGGCAGAGAGACAGACAGACAGAAAAGAGGGACAAGGAAAGGGAAAGACAGGCTTCAAGTGAAGACCCCTGGCCACACCTGAAGAGGCAGACGCAGCCTCTGCTCTGGGGCTCATCACCTCCAGTCTTTTCTGCTGGGAATTCCTGGCTGGCCACCACCGGCCTCCTCTGTAGAGGAGGCTCTCTGCACGAGAGGCAGCTTGGCCACCTTCCCGAGTCTGCTTCCCTGGGGGTGTGACATACATAGGAAGGGGTCTAATTTGTTATGTTTGACAGCAGAGTGCATTACAGATCATATCACACACATAGAGCACAGCTTTTCACATCTCGGGTTGTACACAACGTATATTCACACCACTCATGTCTTCATACATGTACTTTCAAGTAATGATGTCCACCTCATTCCACTGTCTTTCCTACCCCCTGCCCCTCCCTTCCCCTCCCACCCCTCTGCCCTATCTAGAGTTCCTCTAATCCTCCCACACTCCCCTTCCCAACCCCGCTATAGTCAGCCTCCTTATATTAGAGAAAACATTCAGCATTTGGTTTTTTGGGGGATTGGCTAACTTCACTTAGCTTATATTCTCCAGCTTCATCCATTTACCTGCAAATGTCATGATTTTATTCTCTTTTCTTGCTGAGTCATATTCCATTGTGTATAAATGCCACATTTTCTTTATCCATTCATCCACTGAAGGGCATCTAGGTTGGCTTCACAGTTTAGCTATGTGAATTGTGCTGCTAGAAACATTGGTGTCCCTCTTAAGAGCAGAGCAGTATTTGCTTCCAATTTTTGGAAAAGGAACTAGACTGTGAACCCAGGCACGGCACGCAGTGCTGCCCATGGCTCTCTGTGGGTCCTCCAAGTGGGGCTCTCAGGGCACACAGTCCGGGCTGTGGCTTGCCCCCTGCACTCTCTTTACCCTCAGCCCTGGACTGGTTTCCAGACACACCCTGCACAGGGGCAGCGGCTGACAGGCTCCTGTCTGCCTTGCTGATATGAATTCTGGTCTAAATCTCATATGAGAAACGTCCCTTGTCACAGCTGTTTTGTGCTTCAGGGATGTAACTGCATTTGATCCGTAGGCGGTTCTCAAATTGTCTCCTAGTGAGGGCCACTCTGAGACCCCCTGCTCTTCCTCATTCAGGACAAGCACAGGCAGGGCAGCAACCAGCACAGAGCAAACACTGAAGATCAGCTGCCCTTTGGGGGGTCCAGGACCAGCACAAGGCGCAGGGTGATGGTGCACTGGGCCAGGACCTGCTGGGCCCACGGGTCCCAAGTGAGCGTCACAGCCAGGATCACTGGAAACTCTAGGGACAGCCTGAGACCTGCGGCAGCACCCAGGACCCGCCCAGGAACGCCCTCCACCTGGCCTACACAGCTCTGGAAAGGAGGCTGGCCCGTGAGCGCCTGGAGGCCTTACCTCCTACCTCTGGAGGACAGAGACTCTTCACTCACCTCTCAGGACCTGGGGGAGCGCTGGTGCAGTGCAGGGCTGCCTCCAGATCCCCCTCCAACAGACTGAGCCCCAGAGGAAAGAACCCAAGAGCTGTTCTTCCCTCTGCAGGGAGCGCCACCTGCAGGTCTTGGCCGGGAACTGCGGACAAACACGGGAGCCTTTCACTCCAGGAACACTTTTGGGGTTAGCAAACTTTTCACTGCTCTGGGGTCCCTGTGGCAACCATGCCCAATGTCTCCTGTCTAAATGCTTCTTGGGATTCCTGATACAGTATTTATCTGAAGGGATCAGAGCATACTTAGGTTCCGTGGTCTTCTCTAAGATACCGCAAAATGCCTAAAATGCTGTGTGATCTAATAATAAAGAGGTTAGACTGGATTCTGCCTTAATTCCTTTCACCCCGAAAGTTCTGTAACTCAGATACTGGAATTAAGAGATAAAAGAACAGCATAAAAGGAAGCAGGACAGAGCGATACGGACATACAAAATGTTTGCTAGCTTTTCATACCATATAGTAATTTGCATGCTGTCAGAGTAGAGTGGTCTGAGTCTGTCCCATAAATCACCCCTTAGAAATATTTGTACCTCCATCATAAATCTCCAAACTACCTTAATTGACAGCAATTACAGATGCATTATTCATGGAAGCCTTCAGACTTCAGGGAAATGTTTTATTTTACTAAATTATAGTTAAATTGACTTGACCAATTTTGATTTAAAGCTACTAAAAGCCAGGAAAATTACCATTCCATCAAATTTTAAGATGCAAAGTAAAACAGTCTGATTTTAACAAATGAAATGTATCATAACCAACATCATAGCCATTAATTTTTGGTACTTGAAAAGAACAAAGATGTAAAAGTTAAGGCAATGTTTTTTTTGCAAACAGTGATTTTTTAAGAAGAAATGCATGCCTTCCAAGCCATACCCAAAGCCCGACCCAGCTGGCCGGGGCTCTCTCTTTCCCAGGGGGTTGAAGGGACAAAGACCAGCCCCTCACCTCCCCCACGTAATGCTGCACTGGACAGCAGTGTCCTGTGTGCTCTCAAGTTCATTCAGAGCCAGAAAGAAAGCACCTGAGAGTGTTCTGCAAAGCTCACACTCTTCTTCCTAAAGTCCAGAGGAGACTTTTATGTACCTCCATTTTCCAGTTCAACTCCTCAGTACAAAAGCCCCTGCTTGTTTCTTATTAAGCCTCTCAAATCCTAATGCAGATGTCGTGCATATGAATGCTCCTTCGCCCCAGGAAGATGCAATCCCCTGCTAAACGGGAAGCATTCAGAACACGGAGAACTTTCCCAGGGGCCCTGGATGGAGAAATGCAGGCTCAGAAACCTAGGATCTGCTCTGCGGCTTTGATTTCTCACCAGGAAAGAACATTTTATGTTTGATTATCATAGAAATAAATGCAGTTGTCCCTCCACACCCAAGGGTTCCACATCTGCAGATTGGACCAACTGTAGATCTAACTGCAGAGAAACGTTGACTCTGTGCCTGATGCGTGTGGACTTCTCCTCTTGTCACTGTTCCCCGGTCACACAGTGTGACAACCACTCTCGCAGGCTGACCTTGCCGGATGTCAGGTGACCCGGTGATGGAAGGCAGAGGGAGGGGTGTGCGTGGATGATGGGCAGACTCTGCCTTTCCACGGAGGGGTTTGAGCTTCTGCAGATTTTGGTAGCTGGGGGGGGCAGTCCTGGAATGCGTCCCCTGCAGGGACCAAGGGACAACCACCACCAGCATTGCTTTGTAACTTCGGGTGCTCAGTGTCCATCTGGGAACCCATGTCCATCTCTGCACACACACTTGGTGTAAGAGGACACACCTTTAGTCAAAATGAGATCCTCCTTTACGGGGGAAATGGGAATCTCCGGCTTCCACCAAGAACGAGGAACGCACTGGGCGCTCGGCCCTGCTGCTCCTGATTTCTCACAGCCGCTGCCCTGCCTTCAGGAGAGCTCAAAGCCCACCGCAGGCCCCTCGTCCTCCCTCCCAACCCACCCAGACGCCCTCAGTGGTCCAGACCTCCAGTAGCTCCCGGTTTCCCTCCTCGGCGGCCTCAAGGCCCTGCTGTGGCACACTGAGACGCGGCTGAGGCTCTCTGGCAGAGAAGCTGAGTTCCACCCCTTCCTCACTGCCCAGACCAGGCGGGCTGCGCCTGTCTCTGCAGCCCAGGACGGCAGTGCTGCCAGGCGACAGTGAGTCCAGACCCGGCCAACGGCCAGAGCCCGCACGAGCCTGCAGGTGTCCAACCCTGGAGCACCCAGTTCTGACACTCCTGCTGTCCCTGACCACAGCAGTGCCCCAAGGGAAGGGGGTGGGCGGGCGGCACACTACCCCCGTCCAAAGCTGGAAACCCAGGAGCCCTCCCAACTCAGGGACTGTCTATACTTCAGGACGTGACCGGGAGAAATGAGGCTGCCTGTGTCCAGATCACTAATAAATACCAAGGTCACGTCCCCAGAGCCAGGGCCAGCGCGCGTCCGGTGCTCTTCCCCTCTGGGTGGTGTTGCCTACTTCACTGCCCCTAAACGCAGGCCAGGGGCTGCCGCTTCCTCCTGGCCATCCGTCTAGTGTGGTGCAGGCTGTCTGTCTGCCCACAGGCAGGCCCAGGCCCACCTGCCCCACCCTGGTGTCTGGAGGGCACCTGGAGAGGTGGACCTGCACGAGACCCTCTGTCCTGAGTGAGAAGCCTGCACTGCAGTGGCCCCTCTCCAAGGCGCTCTGCATGGTCTCCTGGAAAAGCCCAGAGCCTCACAGGAGTCTCCTGAGCATATCCGGACCCCAGCTGGGTCCTGCTGAGACCTAGAGGGAGCACAGAGGCTTTCCCACTCGTCCAGATTCCACCCTGGGGAAGGGAAGGACACGCAGAGCAAGATACAGGACTTTACAGCATTTGGGGAGTGAACATGTGAACACCAACACAATGAGCCTGCTCTGCTTACGCTGAAGTCCTGGCTGGTTGTGCTGAAGGGCTGGTGAATGCCAGGTGGCGCTTGCAGGAGAGGCCACCCACACTGGGTGGCTGGGGGTGATCTGTCCCCTGGCTGGGGAGGGACTCCCCTTCCACCTGCCATCCCTGGCTCATGCCGGTCTGGAGGGCATAGGGCAGGGACGGAGCCCGTGTCCCTCGGCGGGCATCAGCCCTGCTCGGCAGCCCTCTGCGGCTGGCCATCCCCCACAGCCTGGAGTGAGGGCCAGGGGTCCTGCCTGCGACTTCTGAGGCTCAGGCTCAGACTTCAGACGTTGTTCAGCTGGAGGTTTTATTGTGCTGGTTCCATGAAACTCCCAGAGAGGCCAACAGGACCCTCAAAGGACAGCTGGAGCCGCGTCTGTCTGGGACAGGGAGCCTCTCATGGCCATTCCCATGTCCTCCAGCAAGGCACCTGGGGACGGCGCTGCCCGTCCTTCTGCCCTGGCTGGGAGAGTGCACCTGGGTGAGCGTCAGTCTGCTCAGAGCCAGAGGCCAACAGCTGAAGAACGGTATTGGAGCACTCTCATGCCGCGAGGGCCATCGAGGGCCAGCTGTCCAGCCTATGCGGAAGCCAACACCCTCCTGGGGTCCTGAAAGAGCTTCGCTGTGGGGTCAGGAGTGAAGGCTCAGATCTGCCTCCCCAGGGGGTGGGTGTGTGAGGAGGGAGAGGGCAGCGCCGTCCCTGACTGCAGGCAAAAAGGGCGTGTTGTAGGGAGTCTGGGGCAGGTGCAGACCCATCCCACCTCTCCAAAGTCCCCGTGTTTCTTTTGGGACAGTTCCTGTGGTCTGTCAGGGGATACTGAGCCTGTGACCTCAGCAGGCCACTGGCTGGGCCAACTGGCTTCTTCCTGTGTGTCCATTCTTCAAAAGCTGGCTCAAGCCCACCCTGGAGTGGATTCCAGGCTCTTCCTGAAAGACAGCTGAGGGGCTCTGTCACTTAAGGAGCCTGGGTCCCGTGTGTCCAGTCTCAGCCTGGTTCCCCCAGGAGTTGGGAAAACAAGGGAAGACCAGGGAGAGCCATGGGAACCCAGGGGCAGGCAGGTAAGGGGTGTGACCACACCTCAGCCACAGTGACCCGACTCAAGTCACATGGGGGCCATAGGGAGTCGGCCGTGGGGAGCTGGAGCCGCACCTGCCCGGCTGACCAGGGCTGTTCCCATCAGGTCACACTGGCCACCCCACAGAACCTCACCGGCTCCGTGACCTTCTGGTTGTGGTGCTGGACTTGGGCAGGGTCACTTATGCCCACAGGGCTGCGTCTTCCATGAGCTCTTCCCTCCCTGACCACAGCAGGCCATCCTCTGAGACGCGGAGGGGAGAGGCTTGGCGTGGTCTCAAAGCCTGTCCTTGCTGGGAAAGAAGTCAGGTGAAGGGACCAGACGCTGCACCCAGAGCTCCGGAGGCAGGCCACTCCTCAGGGGCAGAGTGTGCAGATGGCAGCTGCCAGGAGCACAGCAAGCCCACCCCTTCCAGAGCGAGTCCACCCAGGGAAGCCCCCACCACCCTGGACGGCCAGGTGCCTTTCCTACAGCAGCAGCAGGTCACGTGCTCGCCCCGCTCTGCCGGCTTGGCCTCCCTCTGCAGGAGAGTCTCCCAACAGCCTGAGGAGCAGGGCTCCTGCAGTCCAGGCAGTCCAGGAGGGACGGAAGCTGCCCGAGGACCCATGGAAACAGCAGACTGCAGTCTCCAGTGCCGTCCAGAGCCGTGTCCGGGGCCTCCCTAGCTGGCCGTTTTCCTGCGATGGTCCTGAGACAGCCGAACCTCGTGGATTCCTGCCTCAGATGCAGCCTGCAGCTGGAGCACCCGCCCAATGCCCCGGGGGACACAGCCCCTGGGAGGGCTGAAGCTGGGTCTGAATCTCTGGGGTCATTGGGAGACCCAGGGAGCAGTGGCTCTCACAGAGAGGCCAGAAGCGAGGACAGCTGACCCCTTGTTGCCCTTGTGAACCTGAGCGTCAGAGTTCACAAACTGAATGCTCTGTCCAGCCTGGGCCTCCTCATCCTGACTTCCTTTTGCCACAACAACTGTCGCTTTGCATATAGAAAACACGTTGGTGTGTCGCTCGTGCGTCATCCCTCGGGTCCCGTCCTCGGGGATCTGGTCCAGGACGTGGCTCCTGTGGATTCAGAGCCCAGCTACGGGGAGACCCGTCATTCCTAGGACTTCCCTTAACTGCCCAGACGTCAACCTGCTTCTCCCCCACACTTTAACTCCAAGTCCAACCTGCCTACCTGACGCGTTTGTGAATAAATATCTAAGAAGCTAGGTGCTTAAAATCCCACTCACCGCTTGCCCCCGAACACTGTTCTCCTATAGCCATGTGCAGCAGAATATTCAGTGGTGGTCCTGATATAATAGAATGAGGAGTTTTTAAACTTTAAAAAAAGCTACAGCTGTCCACAACAAAACTGTGTGAAAAGTCAGAAATCTCACTTAAGATTAAAGAATATTAGAGCTTCACTCTTGTTGTTCCATTTGTTTTGTTTTGTTGCGGGGGGCGGGGGCAGGGAGGGTTGTGCCTTTTTAAAATCCAAGCGCTATGGTTTCCGTTGGGTTTATCTTTGCCCTGGCAAATGCTCAGTTTTTCCCCGAGCCTCAGAGGACATTTGAAACTCAGCAGCAGATTAAACAACAAGAACTTCTGGCACTTCATAGAAAATGATACACGAAGCAGAAATAAGACAGTTGCTTTCTAAAGACAGGGAGCTAACCACCTGGGTAAGTTTCCAAACTTTCCTGGTAAGAGCACTAGCAATTCCCTGTCTTATTCTTCTTAAAAATGAAAAGAGGAACCAGCAAAGCTTTGTTCTAATTCCCAGATTTCTTCTGCTTGGAACTCGGAAAATACACCACAGACTTAGTATTTAGGTTTCGTTAGAAAGATCTTCCTTTGTTTGGTCCCAAGTGCCAGCTTCAGAAACAGTCCTGAGATGCAAGGAGCGCCCGAGTTCCTGTTACACAACGCCAGAGAAAACTTCAGGGGAGAGCCGCGTTTCCACGTGGCATCCGAGGCCTGGGCATGATGGTGCGAGGACGCCGGGCAGAGGTCAGGGCGGGAGCCTGTGGTCAGGTTCTGCCCTCCCGAGGGCTCGTCCCTGCCCAACCGTGATGAGAACCTGCTCCTTGGAGCCAACTGTAGGCACTCCTCCAGTTCCTCATGGGCTGCCCTTCAAGCTGCATCATGTCAGCTTGTCCTGAGCAGAGCCTGACGCAGGGGATCTAACCAATCAGGTCCAGCGCTGACCCAAGACACACACAGCAAGGGTGGTGGTGGGAACAGAGCAGAGCTCGAATCCACGTAGCTGCACCAGGAAGGAAGGTCCCACGTCCTTGGCCTGTGGCAGAGGCCAATGGCAGAGTGAGGGAAGGCCTGGGGTTTGCACAGTAGGGCCTTCCCAGCCAGAGCAGGTGACCTTGAGCAGGAGGCCTGGGCATCTCTCGGCACTGGTCAGACAGAGCCTTGCACAGACCGCGGGTTGCTGCTTGGGTAGGGGTAGCTTCTCCTCCTCCCGAGATGCTCACCCAGACCTGGGGCTTCGGGACTCCAAGGGCACAAAGGGCAGGGAGACGGCGGCAAACGGAGGCAGAGAGCCGCGGTGTCCAGCCCTGCCTTTCGCCACCTGTCAGACCTTTGCATGAAAAGATGTCGGGTCTAAGTGCCTGTTCCAGCTGCAGGTGAGCCAACACAGAGCAAGCACTGATCCGCGTGGGAGCGCCTCTTTCCTTAGAGAGGGCATCATCGTGGGGACTGGCTCGCCCTCCACAGGGCCCTGGGCAGCAAGGCACCAACTCGAGTCCATCCAGGCGCATGAGGGTGACCTCACATGTCCCTTCAGGTGGAGCCTTCAGGCACAGGGCCCTAACCCCAGCTGCACAGCTGCGAGGCTAAGACGGTGCCTCTGTCTCAGCAAAGGGTGGTCTTTCCCTGGGATTCTTTTAAAAACCATTTCGTTTGTCCTTTTTAGCTACACGTGACAGTAGAATGCATTTGGACAGATTTCCCTCGGACTCTCAGTGTGGTCTGACTGGCACCGTGAGCGTGAGCCTTGATGATTCACACGGTCCCTAAGGAACCAGCCCTGAGACCCAGGGTGGACGCGTCCGGCACTGGAGACGCTCCCGCAGGCCTGCAGCCCACACCCGTTTGCTGACCCCTCCTCGGGCTGCGTGCCTTCTCAGTGTGCTTCTTACCAATGCTTCAGCAGGCGTCTGCAGTGGGCAGAATGTCCGAGGACCTGTGCGTCCACAGATAGTCCTTGCGCTCACACTGGAATGACCCTTGTTGGCCGAGGTTTGAAATTCCAGCTGCTTCTTTTAATCCTTAGAAATATTCTCTGATGTCCTCCCCCTCCCCCTGCTGCTGTCAAGAGCTGTTGGTGACCACTTCTTGCCCTTCAAGAGTCCACTCCTTCTTTCTTGATGCCTTCTCCCAGAACCCTCCTGCTGTCCCCTCTGCTGGGGTGCCCACAGGGTGACCAGGTGTGGTGTCCCCCTTCCCTCCCTGTGAGGGGCCAGACAGGCTTTCCTCAGGCCACCAGGAGTCAGCAGAGGTGGACGTGGGTGACCTTCTTCCAACCTCTGGCTTCAATCAGAGCAGACTCCAACGTGACCAGAGCTTTCTCGATTCGGGTTCAGTCATTACCTTTCTGGCAGCCTCGGCCGCCCTTCTCATCTACTCTAAGTCCCAACTTCCTGGGGGTGGCCTCCCTCAGGCCATCTGTGCTTCCTGGGGGTCCAGCTGCACTGATCCCCTTGTCCTGAGCAGCTGTGGCCCCAGGAGGAGAGGGCCAGCCTCCTCCCTTCACAGTGCAGGGGCTCAGAGGGCGACACCCCAGGCTGGCGCACGACACCCAGGGCCCAGAGCCGCTCGGGACGAGTCTCACCCCCTTGACGAGGACAGAGGAGGCTTGCACATTGTTAGGGCCACCTGGGAGTCCCGTCAGAAGGCAAGGGCACAGGGCCTACACGTCCCCATCTCTCCCTTTTGCACACCCATGGTCACAAGGCCAACTCTGCAGGCAGGAGCAGGGCCTTCCAGCGGCTCTACCTGCATTCCTAGGTGGCCCCTCATGCCTTCTTCTCGGCATGCCCTCGTGCCAGGAGCCACTCTGGAACTCTGCCCGGTGTCCACCAAACATATTCAGATGCACGAAGAAAAATGCCCAGAGAAGACCCCCAGCCAAGATGGCGTCGTTACCCAAGCCCACTTTGTGTAGGAATGCAACAGAGTCCTCCTACCCCCTCACCCTGCTCTGGTTACGTGCTCTAGAAAGTCAGGTTCTTTCTAATTAAGGCCATCGTGCCAGTTTGCAATAAGATAGATTTTAATAAGCAAATTAATTTTAAATTCCACTCTGCTCCAGGGTTTCTTTTCCTAGACGAAAGCAGTTATGAGGCCCTTCTGTGCCGTCAGAGGAAGCACCATCTTAAAATTTCCACTTTAGCTTCACGTGATTTAATATCACACATTGCTGCGGCTTGCAGGAGTCTTTAAAATGAATTTGTATTGATCAACTTGCTTCAGCTCCAGAGGAACAAAAGAGAAAGTCCCCATCTTAATTTTGCTTCATTTATGGTTACTCAGCTGTCACAGGACCCTGACAAAGGCCTTTGCTCCTCCAAGACCGTCCTGCAGACCCGCACAGACGTGGACACTCAGCAACCGCGTGCCGATGAGGGTTTCTTTGTCTCCCCTGTTCCCAGCTGCTCAGCGTCCCAGCAGCTACCACAAAGAGGAGGACAATCTATGCAGGTGGACGCTGCCCTGCAGTCCTGAAAGGGGCAGACCTAGCTGCTCTGTGGGTGAAGGGAAGAGGTGAGCTCAGCCCATCTTCTCTGAAGCCCGCTTCTTCACAGAAACTGAGTTGGGCTTTGAACCTTAGGCAGGAAGAACAAAGAGTTGATCAGGATACCACTGACCAGGCAGGGGCAGGAGGGTCAGCAGGAGGGTGGACTGCTCCACAGAGAGCCTCAGGCCGTCCAGAGCCATGCAGAGACCCATGCCAGCTGGGCCAGTGGGTCAGCGTGACCGTGGGGGCTCAGCAGCCTGCTCAGTGGAACCCTGGACCTGGGACAATGAGGACCTCTGCCAGGGTCAGGGGCAGAACTGGAGTCTGCAGGCCACCACTCAGGTGGCCAAGGAACAGGGCGAAGTACCCAGGGCAGAGCACCCAGGGGACCAGGTAGAGTAGCCCGTGGACTCTGCAGAGAGAACGTTCCTACAGAGCCACGGACGCCCTTGCAGGCCAGCTCAGAACTGGGCACCCAAAACAGGCCCTGCTGGAGCGAGGAGGGCCTCAAGCCACGCGGAACTGCAGAAAAGCTGCCGTCGGCCAGGCTTCGCTTCCCTCGGGAGAAGAAAATGGACATTCACAAAAGAAGGTGACCTGTCTCCTACCAGAAGAAAGAACCACCGACCTCCTGAGGTGACCCCTGTCTGCATAACATAGGAAAAATGCCCACAGAGAGACCCCAGCCAAGATGGCACCATGACCCAATCCACTCCGTGTAGGAATGCAACAGAGTCCTCCTACCCTTCACCCTGCTCTCCAAAGTCAGGTTCTTTCTAATTAAGGCCATCGTGCCAGTTTGCAAACAGGATGCATTTTAATAAGCAAATCAATTTTAAATTTCACTCTGCTCCAGCCCACCAAACTTCAAGTTTGCAGACCTTCCTGGGAGCCAGGACCCCAAGCCCCCGCTCTACACCAACTCCTCCTCCCCCACCCCAGGGCCTGAGCAGGCCCTGCCCACGTCTCCTGGCCAACTCCCTTGTGCACATAAGTGATTAAATCTTAATACTTCTCTTGTTAATCTGCCAAGTTAATTCACAGGGCCCTGAACAGGAACCTAGGAGGGAGGAGGAGAAAAGCTTTCCTCCCGCACCTCTGGGATCCGGAGTTGGTGGGGAGCCCCAGAGGGTGGAACCCTGGGGCTGGGGCCAGCTCCTAAGTCAATAACTGGAACAGCAGCAGGGAGAACTAGAATTTTCTTCTGTACTTAGGACGACTTAGGATTGTCCTTGTGCAGATGAAATGTTCAGGGAAAACACATTTCAAGATATGAACTAGAGAGCCACGCCAGCATTGTTGTCATCGTCATCTTAGTACTCCTTAGATGACCCGGAAACCTGCAGCCCCACACCTGGTTTTGCACTCTTGAGCGTTGAGCTGATTTCAGTGGGTGTTGCCCTGAGCCGGAATGCAAAGCGTCTCTCTCCATCACTTGTCTAGCTGTCAATCACCCTAGTGGTATGTCATAACTGTCAGATGGTCTAGGACAGTCACCGTGTGGGAACCAAAGAATGGAAGCTCATGCTGTCTGACGCGCTGTCCACGGAGTACAAACACCTTCAGCCGCAGCGTCTCCGAGCCCCTGAGGGTGCACTGGGACCTTCCTGGGGCTGATAAAGGCAGGAAAGCTGCCCCCAGGCTGCCGGCACTCCAGTGCCCACTACCCTTGACGGCCTGCTCCCTCCGTCCCTCATCCAGGCGACCTCTTCCTCTCCACTCCCCCACAGGGGCTGGGCTGGAGCCAGGCCCAGGTCCTGCCACACACAGCCAGAAGTGGGCACGGCCCACCCCCAGGTGCCAGGGCCCAGGAGGAGACACTTGAAGACAGAGACGCCTTGGAGGGAGCTCAGGACAGGAGCCTGCGCTCTGCCACGGCGGTTCTCCCTGCGGTCCTCACACTCCAGGTGAGCGGTGGCCTGCGGCTGAGAGCCTTGCCCAGCTGAGGGACCGAGAGAGACGGCAGGAGGAAGGAATGGTGAGAGGACGTTTTAATGTCCATCTAAGGGGAACTTGGAAAGGTCCATTACTACTGGCCCCTGCTGACCAACAGGGTCTGAAGACGTCAGTGGGACTGACCGGTGCCAAGCAGCAGGGAGCTGCACGGGGGCTCTTCCATCTCTGGGTGAACTTGAAGGAGACTCACTGTGCGCCATCTCTGCTCCCTGAGTGCTGGGGCCTCGTCCTGCCTCGCCTCTGGGTCTACAGTCACCAGATGGAGTTTCTGGTCCTCAGGGCTTCTCCCCGTCCCCTGTCAACGCTGACCCAGTGTCTCTGTTCCTTT
This sequence comes from Urocitellus parryii, assembly GCF_045843805.1. Taxonomy (NCBI): domain Eukaryota; kingdom Metazoa; phylum Chordata; class Mammalia; order Rodentia; family Sciuridae; genus Urocitellus; species Urocitellus parryii. The sequence continues at coordinate 59,705,085 of NC_135544.1, read as the reverse complement.
TAGGTGTTAGGGCAGAGCCTTAGAAGCAGCAAGAGGGAGGGAGGTCCCCCGAGGCTCAGTGCCTCGAGCCCTGCAGCTGGGCCACCGCGGCTCCCAGGCAGGGCCAGTGCTGCTGCGCAGGACCCCAGTCTCGGCCCCAGAGAAGCACCCTGTGGGGCAGGAAGGACAGGCAGCCGCAGAGCCGCAGTCAGAGCAGGAGACCAGGGAGGCTCGGCGCTGGACCTAGGAGGACAGCGTGACGACCCCTGGAGGTGGAAAGGAATCGCCGTCTCCCTGTGAGTTTCCAATAACGCAGCCCTTTTCTTTCCAGATTGGGATAACCAAGAAAATTCACAGCACGACTGCTCTGTTCACCTATTTAAATGTAAATAGTCCAAGATTCTTGGGCAGCTCCTCTCATGAACTCTATGCACTGACCAGGACACTCAGATGGAGCCAACACTGCAGGGAGACAGCCACGGGACAGAAGGGTCCAGAGGGGCCCCAGATGAGCCTCTGTGTTAGCAGAATGTCAAACACAGATAGACTTGGCACCCACACAAGAGGTTCTCGGGGAGGGGTGTGCGAGGCATGAGGAGGACATGGGGCACCAGACAGGGCCACCCAGGCCTCAGGGGTCTCTCTGGGTGTTCCAGGAGCTGTGAGCCCCTCATATTTCCTTCCTCCCTAACCCTTTTCCTCCACCCCTCCTCCTTCCCTCCCTCCTTCCTCCTTCCCTCCTCCTTCACTTCCTCCATCCCTCCCTCCCTCTTCCTTCCTTCCCTCCCTTTCTCGTTCTCCCTTTCCTCCCCCCCTTCCTTCCCTCCCTCCTTCCTATGTCCCTCCTCCTTCCCTCCCCCTCCCTCCTCCTTCACTTCTTCCATCCCTCCTCCATCCCTCCCTCCCTCCCTCCTCCTTCCCTCCCTCCTTCTCCCTTCTCTCTCTCCCTCCTCCTTCCCTCCCTCCCTCCTTCCTATATCCCTCTTCCTTCCCTCCCCCCTCCCTCCTCCTTCACTTCTTCCATCCCTCCTCCATCCCTCCCTCCCTCCCCCTTCCCTCCCTCCCTCCTCCTTCCCTCTCTCCCTCCTCCTCCCTCCCTCCCTCCTTCCTCCCTCCCACCTCCTCCTTCCCTCCCTCCTCCCTCCCTCCCTCCCTCCCTCCCACCTCCTCCTTCCTTCCCTCCTCCCTCCTTCCCTCCCTCCCTCCCTCCTTCCTCCCTCCCACCTCCTCCTTCCCTCCCTCCCTCCTCCCTCCTCACCCTCCTCAGCCTCCTCACCCTCTGGTGGTTGAGGGCGTGGGCTGCACTGTGCACAGCTCAGTGGTATCTGTGTCCCTTCGGACTTTGGCCAGTCCACAGAGGGGCACAGTGTTGGAAGGTGGTGGGAGGAGCCTTGCCTGGCTGCGGTGGGCCTGGGCACAGCCCCACACTGTGTGTGCAGGATTCTGACCCTGCTCCCGGGGACTGGCTCCCTCAGCCTTGCTGTGGTCTTGCATCTTGGTGCAGTGGTGAATGGCCACAGGGAGCAGCTGACCGTCTGGGCTGGGTTCAGGGCAGATGGTCATGGCAAAGCCTGAGCCGAGTCTCACATCCAGCCCTGGGAAGCAGGGCACCTGGTGGACTGTGAGGCACAGGACGAGGAGTGACATCGCGTGAGGGGTGGGTACTGCTGCAGCCCCAGCAGGCTGGCCGCTGCCCAGGCAGGGCTCCTCCACGTACCACGTCCCCTCCAGAATCCAGATTGACGAGGGCTCCGCCTTTCCACAGTGAGCACCCACGTCACGTCCCCGTCTGTCCTTGTGCAGAGTGTGTTCAAAGCCCTTCCCTCTGCCCGTCCAGGCTCTCGCCCACCTGTGCCCAGTGCCTGCGGCCTGCCACTGCTCGTCCTGGTCTTGGCCAACTTGCGCAGAGGGAACGGGGAGCTTGGAAACGTAAGGTGGCCCTGGATGCCACCAGAACCTCCCGTCCTCTGAAGAGATCAACAGCCATGGGCTGTGGGGCCTTCCTCGTCGGCCACCGCGTTAGGACATTTGCCGGGAAGCCGGAGAGCCCCCTGGAGAGGCAGGTGGCCAAGGAGGGAGCCGGGAGCTGGGCTGCAGTTGCTCCATCCCCGGGAAAGCCAGGAACTTCAGGAAAGTGGTGATGTGGCCATGGCACACACGTGTGCCTGCAGGCAGCCAGGGAAATGGAGAAGACGGGAACAGGGCCGTGGGCGAAGGGACCTCAGCCACTAGGCACCTTGGTGGTGGTCGTGACCACGCCACGTGTGAAGATAGGGTTTGTCTTGTGTCGTTTGGGGAATCTAAAACTGCACGTGTAGGCTCTCGTTTCGTCCTGGAAACCGCCCTGAGAACACAGGAGGGATATGAGCTTTCCTGATGGCTCCTCACTGACAAAACGCCACACACCATCCACACCATCGCACGCTGCTGGTGGGTCGTGGTGCATTTCAGACGTGGTTGTGCCGATCCTGACTCCACGGGGCTGGCACGACGCTTGGGGCCCCTCTCTGCCCAGAGAGCATGAAGACCTGTGAAGGAGAACCAAATCTCTGATTCACGTCAGAGAATACATCAATCCATTATGTTGTTTTTTAAAAAAAAAAACACACACACACAAGTAACACACACACAAGTGACCCATGGGCTCCTTGGCACTGACAGGAAGAGTGACATTGAAGCAACCCAACACACTGTCCCACAGGCAGGGCAGAACTATCACACAGAGGCCGGAGAAAACCCAAAAAGAGGAAAAACCAAAGAAAAATCGCATTTATTAATAAAATGTGAAGCATAAGTGTTGCTCGATTTGCTGATGTTTATGGGCAAACTTCACTAACCAAAATAGAAGAAAAATCCTTGTGCTGTAAACCCAGCGGCTCAGAAAAAGGCGCGAAGAAGTGCGTGTTCAAAATGCTAATCTGAAGGGTGAGAGCGGCCAGTGGCCTCAGCGGCCCCCAGCTGGTCTCCCCAACGTCAAATGCAAAGTGCACATCACGAAAGGCACCTTCGGAATTTTAAAAAGTGCTTCCCACAAATGACGCTCGGTGTTGTGACGCTTCACAGAAACGCCTGTGGGTGATGGCATTGTTTTTGTGAGCATGTGGCTGTGTGTACCCATGGTCCAGGTGTGTGTGTGTGTGTGTGTGTGTGTGTGTGTGTGTGTGAAGTTGAGCTTCAGGAAAGCTGGGCTGAGGAGACTTAGGGAAAAGGCCATGAGGTCACTGCAGTGCCACCACACGCAGCCTGGCCTGGCACGTGGACAGAGTTCAGTTCTGCTGACACTATGCCATAGCCCCGTAGGAATACGGCGTGGTCCGGGTGCCTGTGTGGTCCTCGGGTGCCGCCCTCCATCCACGGGGAGAGGCAGGCCAAGAAGGCACCGTGGGAGGACCCGGGGACCTGCTGGGCCCCGAGGGAACCTGACACGGGCCCTGCGGTGTCCACGCCACCCATCAGCGGCTTTCTGTGACAGATCCCAGCTGCTGTTTCTAAATCCAGGTGCAGGTGTGTGCGTTTATGTATGGAACTTAGTGTATGCACATGCGTTCTGAACCAGAAACGTGGACGTTTTACCAGTTCTCCTCTCTACCCCACTCAAGTTCACTCAGAGTACAACTGACTGCACACGTCAGATCACTCAGCTCCCCGGTGCAACACGCAGGAAAGGCAGGCGCCCTGCTCGTCAGGGATGTGGGGAGGACCGGCCAGGCACACTGAGGTCCGCTGGCCAGCGAGGTGCCGCTGTGCTGACCCCAGAGCCCTCGGGAACCCTGCCGCATGTTGGTACCACGCCAAAACCACCTCCGTGGGAAGGAGCGGAGTCCAGTGCAGGGCCCAGGAGTCACAGCAAGTCCTCCCTCCCGAGAGGGATCTGTGGGCGTGGTGGACGGGACAGTGCCCTCCTGGGCCACACCCTGCTCATGCAGTGCCACAGTTCCCTGGACGCTCCTCCTTCCACCAGGGCAGGGGAGAGTGCCACCCAGGGAGCCCCCAAGCCCCGCAGGGAGAGGAGTCTCCACAGAACCCCGTCCAGGCCACTTGTTCCTTTAAACAGACATGCCTGTGTGTACCCATGGACCGCGGGTACGTGCCGTGTGCACCCGGGTCTCGTGTTTCTGTCTACGTCTGTTCCGTGTGTATGTGTGGTCTCTGGTACGTGCTGTCCCTGTGGCCCATCTGTGTGTGTGTGCAGTGTGTATCCATGGTGCAGGTGTGTGTGTGTGTGTGTGTGTGTGCTGTATCTGTGGTCAGGGGTGTGTATGTATGTGTGCACATGCTGTGTGTACCTGTGATCCAGGGGTGTGTGTGCACACATGCTGTGTGTACCTGTGGTCCAGATGTGTGGTGTGTGTGTGCACATTCTGTGTGTACCTGTGGTCTGGGTGTGGGGTGGAGGGTGTGTGTGCACATGGTGTGTGTACCTGTGGTCCAGGGGTGTGTGTGCGCACATGCAGTGTGTACCTGTGGTCCAGGGGTGTGTGTATGCACAGGCAGTGTGTACCTGTGATCCAGAGGTGTGTGTGTGTGTGTGTGTGTGTATGTGCGTGAGCACATGCAGTGTGTACCTGTGGTCCAGGAGTGTGGTGTGTGTGTGTGTGTGTGTGCGCACATGCAGTGTGTACTATGGTCCAGGGGTATGTGTGTGTGTGTGCACATGCAATGTGTACCTGTGGTCCAGGGGTGTGTCTCTGTGTGTGTGTGTGTACACATGTGGTGTGTACCTGTGGTCCAGGTGTGTGTGTGCACACATGCAGTGTGTACCTGTGGTCCAGGGGTGTGTGTGTGTGTGTGTGCACACATGCGGTGTGTACCTATGGTCCAGGGGTGTGTGTGTGCACATGCAGTGTGTACCTGTGGTCCAGGGGTGTGTGTGTGTGTGTGTGCACATGCGGTGTATACCTGTGGTCCAGGGGTATGTGTGTGTGTGCACATGCAGTGTGTACCTGTGGTCCAGGGGTGTGTCTCTCTGTGTGTGTGTGTGCACATGTGGTATGTAATTGTGGTCCAGGTGTGTGTGTGCGCACATGCAGTGTGTACCTGTGGTCCAGGGGTGTGTGTGTGTGTGAGCGCACATGCAGTGTGTATCTGAGGTCCAGGGGTGTGCATGTGTGTGTGTGCACATGCGGTGTGTACCTGTGGTCTAGGGGTGTGTGTGTGCACATGTGGTGTGTACCTGTGGTCCAGAGGTGTGTGTGCACATCAGTGTGCATCTGTGGTCCAAGGGTGTGTGTGTGTGTGTGCTCACATGTGGTGTGTACCTGTGGTCCAGGGGTGGGCGTGTGTGTGTGTGCACATGCGGTGTGTACCTGTGGTCCAGGGGTGTGTGTGTGCACATGCAGTGTGTACCTGTGATCCAGGGGTGTGTCTGTGTGTGTGTGTGCACATGCAGTGTGTACCTGTGGTCCAGGGGTGTGTGTGTGCACATGCAGTGTGTACCTGTGGTCCAGGGGTGTGTGTGTGCACATGCAGTGTGTACCTGTGGTCCAGGGGTGTGTGTGCACATGCGGTGTGTACCTGTGGTCCAGGGGTGTGTGTGTGCATATGCGGTGTGTACCTGTGGTCCAGGGGTGTGGGTGCACATGTGGTGTGTACCTGTGGTCCAGGGGTGTGTGTGTGCACATGCGATGTGTACCTGTGGTCCAGGGGTGTGTCTGTGCACATGCAGTGTGTACCTGTGGTCCAGGGGTGTGTGTGTGCACATGCAGTGTGTACCTGTGGTCCAGGGGTGTGTGTGCACATGCGGTGTGTACCTGTGGTCCAGGGGTGTGTGTGTGCATATGCGGTGTGTACCTGTGGTCCAGGGGTGTGGGTGGACATGTGGTGTGTACCTGTGGTCCAGGGGTGTGTGTGTGCACATGCGATGTGTACCTGTGGTCCAGGGGTGTGTCTGTGCACATGCAGTGTGTACCTGTGGTCCAGGGGTGTGTGTGTGCACATGCGGTGTGTACCTGTGATCCAGGGGTGTGTCTGTGTGTGTGTGCGCACATGTGGTGTGTACCTGTGGTCCAGGGGTGTGTGTGCACATGCGGTGTGTACCTGTGGTCCAGGGGTGTGTCTGTGCACATGCAGTGTGTACCTGTGGTCCAGGGGTGTGTGTGTGCACATGCAGTGTGTACCTGTGACCAGGGGTGTGTCTGTGTGTGTGTGCGCACATGTGGTGTGTACCTGTGGTCCAGGGGTGTGCGTGTGTGTGTGTCCACATGCGGTGTGTACCTGTGGTCCAGGGGTGTGTGTGTCCACATGCAGTGTGTACCTGTGGTCCAGGGGTGTGTGTGCACATGCGGTGTGTACCTGTGGTCCAGGGGTGTGTGTGCACATGCGGTGTGTACCTGTGGTCCAGGGGTGTGTGTGCACATGCGGTGTGTACCTGTGGTCCAGGGGTGTGTCTGTGTGTGTGTGCGCACATGTGGTGTGTACCTGTGGTCCAGGGGTGTGTGTGCACATGCGGTGTGTACCTGTGGTCCAGGGGTGTGTGTGTGCACATGCAGTGTGTACCTGTGATCCAGGGGTGTGTCTGTGTGTGTGTGCGCACATGTGGTGTGTACCTGTGGTCCAGGGGTGTGCGTGTGTGTGTGTCCACATGTGGTGTGTACCTGTGGTCCAGGGGTGTGTGTGCACATGCGGTGTGTACCTGTGGTCCAGGGGTGTTTGTGTGCATATGCGGTGTGTACCTGTGGTCCAGGGGTGTTTGTGTGCACATGCGGTGTGTACCTGTGGTCCAGGGGTGTGCGTGTGTGTGTGTCCACATGCGGTGTGTACCTGTGGTCCAGGGGTGTGTGTGCACATGCGGTGTGTACCTGTTGTCCAGGGGTGTGTGTGCACATGCGGTGTGTACCTGTGGTCCAGGGGTGTGTCTGTGTGTGTGTGCGCACATGTGGTGTGTACCTGTGGTCCAGGGGTGTGTGTGCACATGCGGTGTGTACCTGTGGTCCAGGGGTGTTTGTGTGCACATGCAGTGTGTACCTGTGGTCCAGGGGTGTTTGTGTGCACATGCGGTGTGTACCTGTGGTCCAGGGGTGTGCGTGTGTGTGTGTGCACATGCGGTGTGTACCTGTGGTCCAGGGGTGTGTCTGTGTGTGTGTGCGCACATGTGGTGTGTACCTGTGGTCCAGGGGTGTGTGTGCACATGCGGTGTGTACCTGTGGTCCAGGGGTGTGTGTGCACATGCGGTGTGTACCTGTGGTCCAGGGGTGTGTGTGCACATGCAGTGTGTACCTGTGGTCCAGGGGTGTGTGTGTGCACATGCAGTGTGTACCTGTGATCCAGGCGTGTGTCTGTGTGTGTGCGCACATGTGGTGTGTACCTGTGGTCCAGGGGTGTGCGTGTGTGTGTGTCCACATGCGGTGTGTACCTGTGGTCCAGGGGTGTGTGTGCACCGGCCGGAGGGACGTCACTCATGAGCACCGACACTTCTCCGTGAGGTCCTTGGAAACGGCCACTGGGGAGCGGAACCCCTGTGAGTCACACGCTGATCAAGCTGATTCCTTCCATCACTCCACACACTGAGTCCTATACGAAGTCCTAGTGTTAGATCTCATAGGAAATGGAAAATGGTTTTATGGGAAATGGCGACTGGATTCTTTTCACTTTCATTGATCATCTCCTCGGTGGCCGAGCTGTCTTTGATAGGAAGGCTAGTCCTAGGCCCAGGCTTAGCTCTTCCATGATGGGAAATCTGCCCCTTCAGCCCGAGGGTGGCCTGCTGCTGTCGTGGTTGGTGGCGGGCACACAGGCCTGCCCCCCCGGGGCGAGGGGCGTGACGAGTGCAGCCGCCAGGCTGCCTGACCGGGATCCGCGCTGGCTCCAGGGTGTGGGCAGGGCCTGGGGGACGTGTGCCAGGGCTCGGGGTCCCAGCAACGGCCACGGCAATGCACTTCTGCCACGGTGGGCAGCACCACAGCAGGTTCTCACGCCGTAACTGCTCCGAGTGTTTTTCTCAGCTTCCTACATCACAGACCCTCCTCAGAATTCCAAATTCAGAGAGAAAACTCAGTGACTAGAGAGGCTGGCATGAGCTGCCTTAGAGTCCAGGGGTCCAGGGAAGCCGGGGCTGAGAAGCCCACCCTGGGCAGGGGGCTCGCGGAGCTACCCACAGCACTCCGACCCGGGCAGGTCAGTCCGTCCGTGGCCAGCATGGTGCTCACTTGACTCCTCCAGAAAGGACAGGTTCTCCTGAAGCGCTGGCCAACACAGCAGGGAGCAACAGGGAGGGGCGCAGGGCGGGGTGGCTGTGGACTGCAGCGCTCCAGGGGACACAGGGGACACACAGAGAGCCACACTACAGGGGCAGGCCCCATGTGGCCCTTCAGAGTGCACGGCTGAGCCTTGACCCCGCTTCCAGGATGCCGTTTGGAGGTGGGGCCTTTGGGGTGTGGAGGCTCTGTTAGGGGGGAGCCCACGGAGGGAACAGTGTCCTTACCAGAAGGGGAAGAGACCAGAGCCCTCACCGCCACCTGAAGACACACAAGAAGCCGACACCTGCAACCAGGACCAGGGCCCTCCAGAAACACGACATGCTGGCCTCGACCTGGACCCAGCCTCCAGGACTGTGAGAAATGAGTCCTTGGTTCAAGTCCCCGGACTGTGGCCTTTGGGCATCCCAGCCCCAGCTGCCTAAGACCCGTGTTTCAGGGAAGGACACGGCAGGCTCCGGGGGGCTCGGGCTGTGCTCCCTAACTCATCTTTGGCTGTGCTGGGGAGACAGGCAGGGCTCTGCCTGCAGGCCTGGACCCCGGCTGGAAAGCCCTAGCTCCCAAATGTAGGCCTCGCTGGGATTCAGAGAAGCAGCACCTGTGTCAGTGGGGTGCTCAAGGCCTGGCCATGTGGGTCTCTTCCCGTGGCTGACCGTTCCGCAGTGGGCTTGGTGGACTGTCCTCGGGCTTTGCTCGACTTACTTTTCAGTGTGAGTTGCTTTCCATTGGGCGTGTTTTCTCTCCTGGGAGAAGAGCGTAATCATCGCAGGTTAAATGAGACTTCCAACGTCAGAAGCCAAGGAGCACTGCTGGTCATCCTATGGCACTTCCTCATTCTTCTGTTCAGAGTGGCGTTGAGTGCTCACTAGAGTCTCTGCGGCCTGACTGATTCCATGTAAGATAACAGAGCACCATTTCACAGAAGCAGGCCTGTGCTCTCCTAACGTGTCACCTCTCGAGTGGAGTGTATGGCAGTGGCAACTGGCAACCAATAACTGAGGGACGTGTCTGCAGCAGGAGCTCATGTAGGCCAGCAGAGTGTCTGTCAGCCGACTAAGAGCTCTGAAGTTAGTCCAGGACATGAGGTGACACAGGCCACAAGTGCATCCTGGGACTCCAAGACTGAGTGCTGGGTAGAGGCAAGGTGGACGGACACTGGCCATACAGCCACACAGCCAGGGGCTCGGCACAAGCTCTGGAGCCAGGAGCCAGGACCCAGGAGCCCCTCAGGACACAGGACCCAGGGCTCAGTACCCAGGACCTAGGACCCAGGACCAAGGACCTAGTACCTAGGACCCAGGACCTAGAATCCAGGACCCAGGAGCCAGGAGACCCTCAGGACACAAAACCCAGGGCTCAGTACCCAGGACCCAGGACCCAGGACCAAGGACCTAGTACCTAGAATCCAGGACCTAGAATCCAGGACCCAGGAGCCAGGAGACCCTCAGGACCCAGGAGTCCCAGGTGCTCTCCAGACCCCAACCCAATCACATTCTTCAAGACTTCACCCCCTTCTACTACAGCTTGTTCTGAAACCACTGCAGGTTGGTTCCTAGGGAGAGACTCGATGTGAGCGTAGTAAGACTGCATGGCAGAGATCCTCCCTCTGGGTTTGTGAGCCTCTGTCCTGCCCCCTCGGGTGGCCTGGGGACCTGGCCTGCGTGGGTCTGCGTGGGCTGCTGCTCCACGGGGTGTGCAGGAGGCCACACAGAGGCCCAGGACGTGTCCTGCTCCCAGGGCAGGTCCAACAGCAGGTCCAGCTCCTCGTGTCCAGCCACACTGCTCTTCTGGTTCCCACGGCTCAGGTGAACACAGGAAATGACAATGACCCCTCGTCCACCAGCCGCCTCCTACGCAGGCTCTTCCTGAGCTTTGTAAGTGTCGGAGCCAGAGAAACCCTGACAAGAAGTGAAGAGGACCGGTCGCCACCCCGACGTCTAAGGAGATTCAGCTGAGAGTGTGGTCAGTTCCAATGGTGTCTGCACTGGAAAGGAATGAGTTTTCATAACAGAACATAGTGAATAGGCTTCTTGACAAACAGTGACTTAGAAAATGAGGCTTCACCAAACTGCTCCGTTGGACTCCTCTGCTTGACATGGAGATCTGCTTCCTTTATATGAATATTTCAGTGGAGGATTCATAGAATATTAAATTCCACTTCATAATATAAGAAAGAAATAGAGAAGGACCACGAAGCCACTGCTCCTCATCCTCTACACTAGTTTAAAAACGAATCCCATGAGACATTCTTTTTAGAAAAAGAAATGTTTAATTCATTCAGATCAACCTGCAACCAAATTAAGTCGGTCGGCTCCATTTCTGTGATCCGTCTTCACTCTGCGCAGTCAGGGCTGGGCCCCGATTGACCGTGACACCTCCCTAGGAGGGAAGCGGGCCAGGACCCGACAGTCAGTCCAGGGAAACGCAGACTCCCAGCCTCACTCGGGGCTACCCTGCAGGCCTGCCCCTCCACGGGCACGGGACCCCCCTCGACTGTGTTCCCAGAGAGGTTCAGGACCTGGGCCCCGGGACCCCGAGTCTTTCATCTACTAATTGAACAGGGGCCAAGGGTCAGGACAGAGCACAGTTTTTAAGGACTCATGACTTATTAAATCAAAAAAATGGAATTACCTCGGTGATTGAGACATTAAACCTAAGATTTGAGAAAACAAACAGATCTCACAGTTTAATAAAATTCCAAATATTAGAGTTATTTGTTTTGGGAGTATGACATTATATCTGACTTTAATGGGAGACTGGAAAAGTTTGTAAAGAGTTTAAATAAGAAGCTAAGTAGAGGGCTGGGTTGTGGCTCAGTGGTAGAGCACTTGCCCAGCATGTGTGAGGCACTGGGTTCAATTCTCAGCCCCACATGTAAATAAATAAATAAATAAAGGTCCATCAGTAACTAGTAAAAATATTTAAAACAAACAGCAACAAAACAAGCTAAGTAGAGACCACGTTAAGTCATTAGGAACCACAGCATGGTATTCCCCATGCAGCTGTGTCTGCTCGTACCTTGGAGAACATGGCTAGCCTGCCTAACACTGACCATGTCCATCACCTGACAATGGGTGAGTTATATGGAGCAATCCCCAAAATGCCCAAGGGACAGACAGGAGAGTGGGGACTTACAAAGCCATTCAGTGTAACGATTTACTCCACTGAATGTTTCACACCAAATTATTCTGGAAATTTGTCCTCCCTGGAGGAGGGAGGAGGAAGGGAGGAATCAGAGAGTGTGATTCCCATGCCTTATCTTAGGCTGGCGGAGTCCGGAGCCAGCCAGACGGCCCCCCACAACATGCACTGTACCCGTGCCGTCATCCGTCCACCTTAGCCGAGGACCAGGCCAGTCTCGGGCTCTGCAGAGCACACTCCGGCTATCTGGCTATCTAGACTACAGGGCCAGCAGGGTCCATCAAGCGCAGGCAGGTCAGGGCGGCCACAAGCTGCACATAAGTGAGACCCAACCTGGCAGGCGGGGACAGTGCTGAGAAGGCCCAGAGCTCATGTCCAGAGCAGCCAGAAACAGCCTCGGATGTGGGCAGACGTGTCTAGGCACAGTGGCAATTAGATGAGTTTTCAGTTCTCAGTAAAAATATTCATGAGTTGAATTTCTTCCTTCTTTTACGGGTAGAAATTTATTCCATTTCTAAAATAACTGCTAAGCAGCTCACCAACTAATTCTTCACTGATTTATTCATCTCCTTAAGGTTAAAGGATGAAAAATTTCCTCCTGAGAGATTTAAGTGCAGCAAATCCACCAAAGTTTTCACGCAGGAGTTGGAAAAGAGAACTGTGCTCCACCACGTGCTAAGGAAGACTGGGAAGTCCTGTAGGTAATTACCCAGTCCTGGGAGACGGGGACAATGTGGGGACAGCTCACGAGGGATGTTTTAGGTTTCTTCCACTGGAAAACCAGAACAAAAAGCCTTAGTTATGTCTTCCATCTGATAATGGACTTTTTGCCTTTTTCATGGGCTCCTGAGTCATACAGTACAGTGGAATCATTTTGATGTAACGAGCGAGTCCAACATGACTTCCCTGTGTACATATATGATAACAGATATTTCTGTTTAAAATATTAAAAGAAGCAACTTGGTCACCCAAGTTCTGTCCTTACAAATGTGTCCCCTCTGCTGGGGCGGAGGCGGGGAGGAGGGCTGCAGGTGAGTGGGAGGTTGTGGAAGGCGGAGGGAAACCCAGAGTGGAGGTGAGAGGCCGTGGGGGACTCGGGCAGCAGGGCCGCCCTCAAGTACAGACGCTCAGCCCTCCCTTGGCCAGGGGTAAACCTGCCCCCAAAAGAAACAGGGCCTTGGAAAACTCGCCAGGAGCGGGAAGGAGAAGGGATCACATTCTGGACAACCAGAAACAGCAGCGACCCATTAGGAACGGGAAAGCCAGAGGCCGCCAGCGGTGCAGGGTGCACGGGCTCCTGCTGGGGAAAGAGAAGGTTGGGGGAAGCATCCCCCCCACCATCTTGACAGGGAGGAGCCGCCGTCCACAGGGCTGCAGGACGCTCCTCACTCACCACAGGAAGGACCTTCCGTCCTGGCTTCCGTTCCCAGCAAGGTCTGCAGGGTCCCAGCAGCATCCGGCTCTCAGTGGGGCGGCACCAGTGTGTCTGCCCCAGGTGGCCCCCCTGCCTGGGAGGCCAGGACTCCCCTTCTCCCAACACGGCCCTCCCCTGGCCATTTCCCTCACCCAGGGACACTGCCGCCTGGCGGGTACCTGTGTAGGAAGCCTGTTCCCTCCACGGTGGGCCTGGGGCTCAGGGTGCTCCCGTCCCGGGGCTTGGCCACTGGGAATGGCTGAGGCCCCTCCCGGAGCCTCTCCAACCTTCCCCTCTGCTAAGCTCACTGGGGAGCCCACGTCGGGTCCTGCCGTCCGGGTCTGGGCTGGGTCTGAATTCCCGAGGCTGGCAGAGAGGCTCGTTCTCCTGTGTCCCTGACCCTCAACAGAGGAGAAAACTGGAGGACCCCACTGAGCCACGCTCCTGGTCTGAGCGTCAGTGGGCCTGGTGGCTTTCCCCTAGGGACCTGTGTCTCTGGAAGCAGCCCTTGCTTACAAGTCCATGGAAGTGCCTCCTCTTCTTCTAAGAGCATTCCTGTTTCATTTTTTCGTTAGCTAAGAGCCACCTGGCACTGATTTTGAGAGTGGTGTGAAGTGGGGTCAAGCGTCATCTCAGTCTCCACATGAAATAGCCACTGTGTGCCAGGCACACAGTACTGGGTGCTGAGTCCCATGCACTATGTACTCTGCACTATGCACCATGGCCTGGACACTGTGTCGTTAGAAGTCTGCAAAAAGGGCACTGTATGCTGTGCACTCTGTACTGGGTGCTGAGCACCATGCATTGTGTACTCTGCATGACACACTGTGAGCCTGCAGCAAGTACCATGTACTGCGCTCTGTGTGCTGAGCACCCTGCACTGTGTGCTTCTCACTGTGTCTGTGAAATCTGTGCTTTGCACTGTGATGTGTGCTGATACCATGTGGATGGTGCACTGTGTCCTGTGCTGTGCGCTCTGCCCAGTGGATGAGTCGTGACAATGACAATAATGACTGTCACAGTGCAGACACAATTAATATTATCTGCAATTATCATTGTCCTCAGTCATTTCTTAATTACACTCTCTAATAATTGATATGCTCAGATATTTTACAGAATGAAGAGAGCAGAACGTTAGCATAACCATGTTCTTGTTCCCATTTCTCTGTCAACTATTCTAAGTAAACACGGAGCGCTTGCATCAGCACATGATTTGTGAGTACTTTTCCCACTGTACCTTGTCTTTTCACTTGATGATCATTTTCTTTGCTGTAGAAACTTTTTAGGTTGATGAACTGCATTTGCCTAATGTGGGGTCTTGTGTCTCCTCCAAAAGTCATCACCCAAATCAGTGTCAAGCTGTCTTTTCTCTATGAACCTTCAAGGAGTTTTATGTCTCAGGCCTTGCCTTTAAGTCTTTAGTCTACGTTGGACTTGGGGTACGGTGTGAGACAATGATACCATTTTGTTCTTTTGTGTGTGGACACCAATTTCCCCAGCACCACTTATTGCTCCCACTGTCCTTTCCCTGGTACGTGTTCTGGGCGGCCTGTTGAGAATCAGTTGACCATACATGTGTAGGTGATTCTGGGCTCTCCCTCCTGTTCTTGAGCCTGTGAGCTTCGGCTTCTGTGCCAGGGCCGGCTCCGTAACAGCTGGAAACAAGGAGGGGGAGCCTCCATTGTGCTGGGTCTTTGTCATCTTTTGTGGTTGATGTGAACATTAGGATTGGTTTTGGTTTCTGTGAATAATTCCACTTGGGTTTTGATGGGAGTTTGTATTAATTCATAAGTCAGTTTGAGTTTCCGGGTATTTTCATACCATCTCTTCTGACCCATGAACACGGGCCACCTTTCCATTTATTCCTGTCTTCTTCAGCTTATTTCCTCAATGTCTGGTTGTTCTGAGCGTACAGATCTTTAATCTCCTTGGTAAATTTGTGCTTATGCTTTTTGTCCTTTTTTGGTGCTATGATAAATGGGGTTGCTCCTTATTTTCATTTTTATGGAGTTTATTGTTAATGTATAGGAGCACAACTGACTTTTTCATATTGATTCTATATCCTGAAACTTTACTAAATTTGTCTATTATTTCCAAAATTTTTGACAAACCTTTAGGGTTTTCTATGTGTAAAATTATGCCATCAGCAAACACAGATAATTTTACTTATTCTTTTTTTTAATCTTAATGTATCTTTAATTAATGTTTTTATTTATTTTTTGCTGTGCTCCAATAACGAAGATCCAACCCAGGAGCCTGAACATTCTACACGAGTGCTTACCACTGACAGAAACCAGAGCCCTTATGGTTCTATCAGATTCAGATTCTTAATTCTTTTCTCTAATTGCTTCACCTAGGACTTCCAACACTATGTTAATAGAGGTAGAAGCAGTGGAAATCTCTGGTTCGTTCCTGATCATAGAAAAATCTTTCCTTCAGCAACATTAGCCATGGGCTGCTCAAATCTGGTCTTTTCACCTGGAGACACAGTCCTTCTGTGCCTCCTTTGTTCCGTGATTGTCGTAAAGGGGTGATGGAGTTTGCCAACTCTTTTCCTCCACCCACTGAAGGAGTCTCTAGCTCCAGTCTCCCCTCGGTTACTGTGGAGTCCTGCATTGAAGAACCCCACTCGCCCCTGTTGTAAAGCAGCCCTAGGGTGATGGCTCCCCTCCAGCTGGTTTCTCTGAGGAACACTTGCTAATCCGTCCTCTGTTGTTAAGGACAGTTGTGCCATATCAGTGATCTTGGTTGGGAAGGTCTTGGTTTTCTTTCTGTACTTTCTTTCTGTACTGCCTCCTGCCCTCAAAGTTTTAGGGGAGATTCCTACTGATAGGCCTCTGGGAATTGTCTCTGCCTTCAGAGACATCTCTTCATCTTTGACTCCTGGCATTTAACTGTGTGCATCAGTGTAGACTCCTTTAGTTCCATATACTTGGGTCCTTTAATCCTGTAAATCTGGATGTCAGTTTTCCTTCCGAGACTTGAAGACATTTGATCTGCTCTTTCTTTCAAGAAGCTTCCGTCCTGTATCTTCTCCTCCTGGGACCCCCATGTGCCTGTGTCGGTTCCTTTGATGGTGCCCCGTGAGTCCCATGGACTTTTTCATTCTTCTTCTCTTTTGTTGTTCTGACTGATAATCTCAAATGGTCTGTCTTTGAGCTCACGGATGCTTCTTCTCCTTGATGAAGTCAAGGCACGTGTACTCCCACCCTTCTTCCTGCCCCTCGCTGCCTTCAGATGACTCTGCCATGACCCCCAGTGTCCTGCGTGGAGTAGGACAGATGTGGGTTCAAGGGCCAGCATCCTACACAACTGGGTCAGCGGGTGCTCACCTCCCTCCACCTGCCCCATGGCAGGAATCACAGGCCAAGTGGATAAGCAGGAGCTGTGCCCACCTGGGGGAGGGCTCAGGCGGATCAGGTTTACCTTCTCTTACCTCTTCGGGGTGTCCACTCTCAGACACTTGCTTCACCAGAGTTCTGAGACCTCAGCTAGACTCTGGGGATTCCACAAAGGTAGGTTGATCTGGGGGTGTGGCCACACTGTGGCAGGATGGGAGCCAGAACCTCCTATCTGCCATCTTGGTGACATCACAGTCAGGTAAAGGACCTTAGGTAAACTCTAGGTCTGGAAGCAGCTCCACTAAGTCTTCCTGCAGAGATGGGATGACCTTCAGGAATCCTGTGGGAAGGGAAGCTGGCCTGCTTGATATCTCAAGTCGATCCCACCCACCCTCTTCTTGGCCTTCCAGCGACAGTACTGCCAGCCTTCCAAGAGGGCATGCACGCCCTAGGGAAGGTATGTTCCTGCCGTACCAGGACACATTTGTAAGTCTGTGGGGGACTACGGCAACCCAGGGTGCTTGGCCTCAGTCCCGCTCCCTGGGCACGCAGCATACCATGGACAGTCTTGCAGCAACTCTCGGGTCCTGAGTGTGTCTGTGGAACAGGTACAGTGGCCATTGGCAGAACACGGGGCTGGCTTCTTGATAATTGTCTATGGAGGGAGAGGCCAAGTGGAAGCCAAGTTCCCGTTCCCCGTCGGACTGTGAATCAACAGCCACACGTGTGGCGGGGAACTGCAGACCAACAGACTCTCAGTGTGCAGGGTGTTTCCTTCTGTGGTCACCCTCTGTGCCCTTGGTCCATCTGTGAAGACCCGTGTCCCTCGTAGGCTCCTGCCTTGGCACAGGATCCCTGCCTGCTGTTGCGCTGTTTCCAGACCTTCTCCTCTTCACCAAAGCCGCCAGGTCCTCCTGCGGTGCCTGCACAAGGCTTCAAACCCAGCAGCGACATCTTCCTACCATGATGAACAGAGGGAGGGCATGAGAATTTTTTTTAATCCTTCATTTAGCAAGAATAGCAGTGGCTCTCTGTCACCTCTGGGTACAAGTGATTTTCCAATATGAACTTCAGGGTTTCTCCAAAATCTGAGTTCCTATGATTCCAGACTGAACATAAGCTGATTATATCATGGTCTCTAACTGCTTCCTGGAATAATTCACATTATTTTCATCACAACTGACAGCAACTTTTCAAATAAAGGTTAATGAATACAAATGTGTGAAGATCACAGCCAGGATGCAGGGGAAGCGCGTCAGGAAGGCTGGGGGCCTAATGACCTTCAGACCTCGGCTCAGATGGGACAATTACCAAGTCCCTCTCACCAGCTTTCTCTCTCCTGCATGAATTGGGTGAAGACTGCGTAACTATCACTTTCAAAAGGAGGATAAATGGTATTTCAGGGTAAGGTTCTGAATCTGTTTTTGATCATCAACTTCATCATATCTGAGATGGAAATATTGCATCCAAACTATTCATGGCTTGTCTACCAGTCTCTAAAAAAAAAAAAAAAACGTGAAATGGACAATTGATTTGGAGCATGATATGTAAGATTGATTTTTCCTCTCTCAACCTTGTGTGTTGTCAAAGCCTTCATTCATTTTTTCTCAAACAAGTCCAATTTTGACCCTAAAAACTTTGAAATAAAGTCCCAAAACACAAATGCTACCAGAATTTCGGGCAAGCCAGCAGCACACCGGCGAGAGCCAGGACCCCCTGGGAGGGTGAGCGGCCTTCACCCTCCAGACACGGGGCTGTGGTGCATGGGCATGATGGACCCCATCGTGCCACAGCCTCGGCAGGCTCCGGTTGTTGGATATCAAGTTCCTGAAGGAAAGGAAAGAGATTTCCTCAGACGGGAGATTTGTCCTCTAAGAGAATACTAATTAATCTGGGAAAACCAGACATGCTATAATGAAAATCAATGAAAGCTCTCTAAAAACTACAGGCTCAGGGATTGGAATTGTCCAATGTTTCTTGGTATGTTGAATGGATTCTCCAATTCATGATCACTAATCAATATTGAATCCTTCACTTATTTATCAACTCACAGTATGAGATGTCAGACCCCATATATTTTTATGGCGACATTTTAGAAGTGGTCTGTTTGTGGATTGTGAAAGGGTCTCTTAAATAGATAGTAAACAAAAATGAATACGAAATCCTTGCCTGATGAAGATTTTTTGAAATCCTGAATAGCGACATATTATGATATAGCTGAATCTGCTTTGAAGATAGCACTGTTGACTTATTCAGCAAGTGGTCATTGAAGACGATGTCAGTCCACACCTGCTGCTGTAACAAAATACCTCCCACTGGGTCATTTGCTAAGAACACAGCTGTGAGGCTGAAGTACAAGACCAAGGTGCAGGCAGCTCCAGGGTCTGGGGAGGGTGCTCTCTGCCTCTGGGATGCCACCTTTGTGTGTCCCCACCTGACAGCAGGTGGCAGGCACCAAATGGCCTGTTTCCTAAAAACCCCTTTCTCAAGGGTTGAGCCCTGGGGACCATCGCCTCCCCTGGCCCCGGCTCCCGCACCACCACCTGGTGACAGATCTCCATACCTGCATTTTGGGGGAACACATAAGTCAACACCTTGGCAAACGCCTCCTGTTCACTAGGCACGATGCTATCCATTGGGTATCCAGAAAAGCCAAAAGCCATGGTTCTGAACTAGACTCAGCAGGGAAGGGAAAAGGAAGAGATGGAGAATGTATTACAAAGTGTTTTAGGAAAAGAGGTAAACAAGGCATGGGAGTAAGACCGGGAGGGAAGAGGAAGGGAAGACCTGGACCAGGAGAGACAGGTGTCTGAGGTTCCGCCAGGCAGCCCCGCGTGCTCACAAGGGTGGACGCTGCACGTGGGGGGCCTTCGCCCATCTGTCCATCATCCCCGCAGTGGAACACCTATAAAAACTAGAACATGGTTTGTCATATATAGTTACCTAATGCATGACGGGGTTATGTGACATCTCATATGATCCCAAGAAAATAGCACGGCATAAGCATATCCATTTGATTAATATAACAATATGTAAGTTCTAGATTATGATTTCCAACCTATTTTAATGAACCTGTGTCAATTATGGGGGAGTTTGTGCAAAGTAAAAATTAGGGACTTAACGGGTTAAAGGATTAAATGAGAGCCAACACCGCTCAGTTTAAGAGCTAGGAGATTCTGGCGTAGGAACCTCCACCCTTGTCCTGGCCTCCTCACCGGCACACCTCCACCAGGAGGCTGAACTTCCATCTTGTGCTTTGTTCTCCTCTGCTTTGGTCTGTTTGTGCCACCAAAGCAGAGTACCTGAGACTGGGTAACTGATAAATGACAGAACCCCATTTCCCCCAGCTCTGGAGTGAAGGCCCAAGACCAGGGCAGGCAGGTTTGGTGCCTGGGGAGGTCCTGACCGCTGCTTCCGAGCCGTGCCTTCAGCACTGACCTCACATGGTGGAAGGCAGGAGGGCAAGAGGCGTGTTGAGTCCATTAATCATGAAATTCCCAAAAGGAAAAATCACATACAGCGCACCGCAAGGCATTCCTACAGAATGTGTGTGAATATCTGTGCTGTGGGTGTGACCACGTCATGCATATTAGAGGCTCACACGGAGACACGGGTCTGGTACTGAATCCTGATTCCATTATCAACTGGTGATGTGAAGTTTCTGAGTATGATTTAGTACCTCAAAAGGGCCCTAATGTGGACGCCTATACTACTGCAGAGCCTCTGAAAGATACACACAGTTCTTTGCTAGTTCTGCTGGCCTCCCCTGATGGGCTACTGCATTTACGGTCGGTGCAGCTTCCTTACGAACTTCACCCGACTCCCTTCTCACACTCAGCCTGACTTGTTTTTGTCATTTTATGCTATAAACCCATAAATAATTAAATCTTTCTTTGACTTTGAAAAATATGATGAGTCATTTATACAAACATTTATAAGATTGATCGCTGAGGCAGCTCATAAATAATTTCTGGCCCATGCTCCTTTTGTCTCCCCATTACTTATGGCCAATTTGGCACTTATTAAATAATCCCATGCCTCATCATTAACCTTGAGTGAGACCAGCATGACCTTTCCCATGAGAATGCTGGGAATTTCTAGACCCACTGTTCCTAGTTCATCCGCTCATTTAAACTCCTGGGAAATGGCTGTTTGGAGCACCTTATTATTGCATCCTGTTTTGCAATAATTCCAAGAGGACATTGCAGACTTATCTAAGAGGTGACAAATACTATGTAAAAACATGATATTTTTAAGGATTTTAATATTTTAAAATCTGATGTCAGAGAAAATAGCAATGGAAGGCTATCATTTAAACTTTTTAAAAGTGCACATATTCATAGGACCTCATAATTGCGTAGTTCAACCAAATGACTATTTTGCTTAGGGCACAAGGACCAGGATGTTCTAGAGAGTGCCAGATCAATCAACCTCAGAACTGTCAACTCAAATCAAAGGGCAGAATCACTATCATTAGTTTTGAAATATGAGAGAATACAGCTTGAGTTTTCAGATAGCAGGTTAAAACTTCAGAGAAAAATCCTCTAATTTGTAAGCTAATGTTGGAAATTAGATTCCAGTTCAGGGTATGAATGTATTTGCACATGAATACACTGAGTATCGGAGTTATTCTTCCTGGTCTCCCAGGGCCAGGTGGAGAGCTTTCCCGTGCATGGTTGCCCTCACACAAGCCAGCCCCACCAGGTACTAGGGATGGTTGGTGCCACGAATAACTAATAGCCAAGACATTGTGGGTAAGAGCCAGCAAGGAACCTTCCGGCATGCACCTGTAAACCAGCCACCAAGGAGGTGGAGGCAAGAGGAGGGCAAGTTCAAGGCAACACGGGCCATTTAGCAAGACTGCCTCAAGATAAAACACGGCCTCAGAGGCACAGAGTGTGTGCCTAGCACGTGCAAGACCCTTCCCTCTGTGCATTCTGGGAGTCCCTGCCCCTCGCGTCCTCTGAGAATCACAGGAATACTCTCCAGGGAAACCAGAAAAGGACCCTTCTCACTGCACGGAAGCACGTGCGCATTGTGAATCTACAATCTGAACCCAACACCTAAGGGAAGGATGGGTTTCCCCACCTCGTGCCCTAGCAGGCCTCAGTGCGCCCTGGGTTTTTGGAGAAAGGCACCGAGTTCTGTATCTGCCTCCCTACTGAGTCGACACACTGTGAGCCAAGGCACAGGTTCTTGGTGACTCGTTGGGGAAAGGTCTGGGACACAGAGGTTTGCAAGAGCTTGCTGCCCCCATTGCCCTCCTCCCCGCCACCGTGCTGTGCAGGGTCTTCTTGGCGGGAAGCTGGGAGGTCGGGCACAGGCTCCCCTCACACCCGTCTCTCCCGCCCCAGGTCCTGGCCAGCTTCTCCTTGCGCTGGGCTGCCCAGGTGCACTCTCTGAACAGCCTGTGGTCTCACTTCGCCTCCCTCGTGCACTGAGCCCTGGTTTAGAGAGTCCAACAGCCAGGCCTCCTCCCCTCCTCTGCTGACAGCGGACGCCCTCCCCAGGGCAGCAGCTGTGCTGACCTCCTATCACAGAGGACAGGCCCCTGTCCATCACTCATCAGTTAGACTGAACCCTTCTCTCAGCACCCCAGCAGTCTCTCTCCGTCTTCCTGTAGCAGCTCTCCCTGATGCCACAGCTCTCTGTGTCCATGGGTTCCAGGATTTGGACCCATCAGATTACCCAGGAATGCCCACAGTTGTTTATAAGAAGACAACTGGACCCACGCCCATGTCCTGAGTCGGGATGTCCGGGCAGAGACAAGGGAGCAGCGGCAGGGAACCAGCCCTATGACCTGGGCACCTCTCTCCTGCCCCACCTCATTCCTGGTCAGCCACTCAGGGCAATCAGGATGCCAGAGCCCGGGAGCCTGGCCACACCCCACTCCCCTGGGGCTGTTCTGCACCAGATCCAGCACAGCCCAGAAGCACCCTGCGTCTCCCCCTCACAGTAAGTCCCCCTGCTGCCTGCTGTGCCTCTCTGGACTCCCTGAGGGCTCCCACTTTGCATCCCAGAGGCCCTCCCATCTCCCGTGGGCCCCCAGGTTGTGGCTGCTGATCCTCTTCCTGCTCTGTGGGTACCAGTCTTGGTTCCTCGGAGTTCTGCTTCCCTTCCTGGTGACTTGGTTCTCTCTCAGGCTGACAGATACCACGAATGTCCCTCAGTGCTCGGTTTATACTCAGGAACGAGCCTTGAGGAACTTGGTCAAGGGCAGATTGTGGCCGTGGTCCCCTGCACAGGTACGCTGGTGTCTCCTTGGGGCCTCCGCTATGGCAGCGCTCTCTGCACCTTCCCGCCTCCCCACTTTCCTGCAGAGGCTGTGGTCATCCTTCCCAGGGGTCTGTGCCCACTGCAGGTGTCCTGCCAGCTGGTGGCCAGCACACAGGTCTGCAGCCAGCACCTGCTGCTCCACAGGACCCGGCTGCCCTGGTGTGGTGTGGAGACAGCCTGTGAGCATGGAGTGGGGAGAGAGAGGGTCCTCGCCGCCCGTCCCGCCGTCAGCGGAGGGACCCGGCTCCCACTGTGCTGCCTGGCAAGGGGCCGTCTGGCCACTTCTCTGTGTGCTGTCAGGGTTTCTCCTATGGCCTTCTCTGGCTGATGATGTCGTTACCATTCTTTATTTTTATTAATTGACATTGTTTGGTAAAAAATGACTAAGTATATTATTTAAATTATCATGTATTGAAATGACAAAATCACAATAAGAAGTGGAATAAGAAATGGTATGATTTCCAAAGTTTGAACGGCAAGCACACATACCATGCCATCTATTTTTTTATTATTTTATTGGTTCCTTTTAGTTACACATGAGAGCAGAATCCATTTTGATATAATATTTATAGCAGCACAATTTACAATAGCCGAGCTACGGAACTGCCCTGGGTGCCCTTCAACAGATGAATGGGTTGAAAGCTGTGGCTGATACACAATGGAGCACCTCATCCACAAGGAGGAGCTGACCACAGGCCCTTGGCTGATGATGGGTGGATCTGGAACCCGTCGTGCTGACGGAAACCAGCAATCTTCATCCCCCACTTTCTCTGTTCTTAGATGCTTATTAAAGCAGTGGGTTTCTTTAATCAAAGTTTTCTCGTTTTGCTTCGATTCTGTAGTTCTGGGGTCACTGCAGACGGGCCTTGAAGGGGATTCTGGCCCCCGGATGCTCTTTCTCGACTCCCCTGCTCACACACGCTCTCCTCGTGCCACGGGCCCACACCATGGAATCCCCAGATCCTGGATGTGGGGATGGCTCCGGGTTCCTCCTTTAGAAGATGTGACATTTTACTTGCCTTGGCCACGTGGACCCTACTCAAGAAGTCTCCGATGCCTTCAGACCCGGTCCCCGTCACTGTGCAGCAGCCAGTCCTTCTTGATTTGGCCCACGTGGTCACGGTAACAGTTCTTGGTTTTCTTCCACCCTTTTTCAGGAGAGCGCCTCCCAGTTCTGTTTTTGAGGTTGCATTTCTGCTGAAATAGGTAAATGGAGTCAAGGAAACTGTTGTCTCCCTAGAGGACATAAGGAAGGAAAACTAAAGGACACATCCCCTGCGAGGTGACCCAGGAGGGCCATCTGCTTCCGGGGAGTCTCTGGACTGAAGCCCTCAGACAGCCCGGCTGCTGGCTGAGCCGATCACTTTCCACATGGGCAAATCACACCCTTTGCTCCTCAGTCAGAATCCCTGAGCATAGGAAATAGCTTTCTTCTTTTCTTGCCAAATTCCTAAGAATACACAGAGAAATCTCAAGCAATTGCAAAGACTCTTGAGCAAGACGGAAAGGACAAACCATGAGATTTTAAGCTGGTTTGGAAATTCACATTCAGACTGTTGATTGACATCGACGCAAAGAGAAGCAAATTATGTCCTTGTTACGACGCAGCTTATTTTCTGGCTCCTCGTCCAGTGCAAAGGAATTATATTCTGACTTGGCTTTCTTTTGCCTACCAGGAAAATACATAAAAACCCTTATTTAACAATGTTTGGGAACGAATAGGATTTAGTTCCTTTGAAATTATATAGTTGATTTTTTAAAATTTATGTATCTTAGTTTGCACATTTTAATAGATTGCTTTCACGGTTCTATTTCATGGGTTTGTTGTTTCATGGTGGAAAAGGATTAGAGCTATCAGCCACTAAGGGAGATGTATCCCTTTTGCACTCTTTGAAGGGAATGGTATAAAGTTAGTATTTCCATTTTGTACTTTTAGAAAAAGTTCTTATTTATCATCTGAGATTGCAGATTCCCGTCAACGGCTCGTGTAATGGGCATCTGGGGAAATCCACCTGGAGAGTGGCTCAGGGGCACATAAAGGCATTCTTTCCACTGATGGACAGGTAACTGCCCCCACACTCCCCTCACAAAGAGCATATTCTAAAAATTGATGTCTACGTGTTCATTGAAAACCTATAAAGACACGAAGAAACCAAGAACAGCAAGGCAGTGTCCGTAGCAGCAAAGCTCTGCCTTGAATTTCCACCACCAACCCTCTGTCTGGAATGGTCCAGGAGGCCCCTGGACCAGGCCCAGGACAACACCTCAAAAATGGCTTCTTGATTCAGAAGTGACCCTCAGAAGTGGCCTGGTGTGATGTCCATGTCATCCTGTGGGGAAATAATCATTTTCCATTAAATTTTATCAACAAATAATTTTGTTAGATATTTAAATATGAAAAACTTGAGTCATTTCCAACAATCATGGGTACCAAGCCCCTCTTCCTGCTCCTCTCATGGGAAGAGCAGCAGCGCAGCACTAGGGCTGGGGCTCGGCTGGTCCACATCAGCCTTCCTCGGGGCTGCAAGGTGGCTGTCACAACGGGGACCTCTCCTGTGACAGTCTAAGAGAGTCCTCCAGCACCGGCAGCGTCACCCAGACCCGAGGAGCCTCACACCGTGGCTCCACCATCACAGCCCACGATCCCACAGGTCCCAGGTCGCACAAAGCACCAGCTGAAAGGCGAGTGACTCACCCAAGGTGGAAATTCAACCAAGAGGTTTTCTTGGGGGCTGTCGGAAGGGGAAGGAGAGGAGAGCAGCGAGCAGCAGCCTGAGCCTGCAGGCTTCAGCTCACAAAGGGGTGCTTAGGTGGTGGCGGCTGCTGACCGGCCGGGTGACTCAGGAACGGACAAGCAGACACTGTGTTGGGGGGGGGGGACTTTTGACTTTGGCGCCCTTCAGAGCGGAGGGGGAGGGGTAAGGGATTATGTGAAACTTAACTTCAGCAGGGAGAACCCGAGGGGGGAAATAAACCAAAGGCAAGGTCTCCCCACCCCCAGCAGCAGCCCTGCCACCACCTGTGGCTCTCGATGACATAAGAGTAGCCAGGCTGAGCCTGAACCAAGGGAGTGGGAATGTGGGGAGTGTCGGGATCTCTGCCAACAGGAGAGCAAGTGCAGTGACTCTCCACCCCTCGGCCCTCCCCGGGCACAGGTAGGGGGAGCAATGGTGGGCAGGAGCACGTCCTGTAGGCGACCCCCAGGGCTGGACCCCCACGCTGTCCATCCTTCACTTCTACATGACCTGGGGGGCCATTGAGGTCCGAGACCTCCAACTGCTCATCTGTGAAGGGAAGGTGTGTGACACCCACTTCTGGGTCTGGGGGAGCAGCCAAAGTTGGGCTCTGAGGACAGGTGCAGGACCTCTGCACACCCACTGAGCTCTGGCTGGTGCCATGAGGGGGCGTCCCACAGAGACCCATGGCACCACTTACAAGCAGGAAGTAGGAAGTCCACGCACGGTTTGGCATTTCCTCCATGACATCACCATCAGGATCTCCATCAAGCACCACCTCGGGGTGAGAACCAAGTGCAGGGCGCCCGGTCGGAGTGGGTGTGGCCTCCCAGGTGCCCCCCCAGGAAGAGCTGGGAGAAATCCCGGTGCACACCCACAGACAGGCGCCCACATGCCCACGGAGGTACTAGCAGGGATGCTGGTTCCACAAAAGCAAGAGTGTCCTCGGAGACCAACATCTGCTGAGAGCAGTTCAGTCTTCCCATGAGAACAGTCAGAAGATGGCGTGACCAAGCAAAGGCCTCTGTCCCCCTCGGGACGCCCTGGCCTTAGGGAGGGCACGCGTTTGCTGCAATCCATGTAAACTCCAGGGAAGTGGACCACAGACCCCTGCACCTGCCCAGTCCCACCCTCAGGAGTCCCAGAACTCCCAGAACTGGATTGTCATGGGCATCCGGGAGGGCAGAAAATGCCATGCTAACCTGCTTTCTGCAGCCTGAGGGACCCTGGAAGACCACAGCTCTGTCAGGGCCCCTGGAGGACCACAGCTCTGTCAGGGCCCCTGGAGGACCACAGCTCTGTCAGGGACCATGGAGGACCACAGCTCTGTCAGGGACCATGGAGGACCACAGCTCTGTCAGGGCCCTGGAGGACCACAGCTCTGTCAGGGCCCTGGAGGACCACAGGTCTGTCAGGGCCCTGGAGGACCACAGCTCTGTCACGGCCCTGGAGGACCACAGCTCTGTCAGGGCCCTGGAGGACCACAGCTCTGTCAGGGCCCTGGAGGACCACAGGTCTGTCAGGGCCCTGGAGGACCACAGCTCTGTCAGGGACCATGGAGGACCACAGCTCTGTCAGGGCCCTGGAGGACCACAGCTCTGTCAGGGACCCTGGAGGACCACAGGTCTGTCAGGGCCCTGGAGGACCACAGCTCTGTCAGGGCCCTGGAGGACCACAGCTCTGTCAGGGCCCTGGAGGACCACAGCTCTGTCAGGGCCCTGGAGGACCACAGCTCTGTCAGGGCCCTGGAGGACCACAGCTCTGTCAGGGCCCTGGAGGACCACAGCTCTGTCAGGGCCCTGGAGGACCACAGCTCTGTCAGGGCCCTGGAGGACCACAGCTCTGTCAGGGACCCTGGAGGACCACAGCTCTGTCAGGGCCCTGGAGGATCACAACTCTGTCAGGGCTCTGGAGGACCACAGGTCTGTCAGGGCCCTGGAGGACCACAGCTCTGTCAGGGCCCTGGAGGACCACAGCTCTGTCAGGGACCATGGAGGACCACAGCTCTGTCAGGGCCCTGGAGGACCACAGGTCTGTCAGGGCCCCTGGAGGACCACAGGCCTGTCGGCTGCTCCTTTCAATAAACAGCGTTGCTCATCTTCAGGACTCGGTCAGGGAAATGTTTTCTTTCAAGTTCTACGCACTTTGGTGAAGCAGAACACATCTGGAGAAACTTATCAGAAGATCATTTGAATGTAAAAGGCTACAACCATGAAAAAAATCATCAATTCTGTAAACAGAAAAGAGTAGGTATTTTTCAAAAAATATTATACTATTATTTAAATAATATCAAATAAAAGCTTTTTATACTGCCTCAAGTCATGTGAATAATATACAAAGGACACATCAAAGAGCCGGGTCCAGTGGCACACCTCTTTGGTCCCAGAGATGGGAGGATGGTAAGTTCAAGGCCAGCCTGGGTCACAAGGCCGTATCTTGGGAAAAAAATTTAAAAAGAAAGAAAGAAAACATTCAGAAATATTTAAATATAAACTGAATCCTCTTGAAAGCCATTGCTACAGTTCATTAGTAAACAGTACCTCTTTCACAGAGCTATTATTATTATCATCATTATTACGTTGCTTTGCTGGGGATGGAACCCAGGGCCTCTCCATGTGAGGCAAGGCTCCACTGCGGAGCTGCACCCCAAGTCCTACGAAAAGTGACTGTTAATAAAAGACCTATTAAAACACATCATTCATGTCTACGTTCTTCCAAACAAGAGTTCAGAACTAATAATCTGAGAAACAGTTCAAACAGTTTCTCCTGCAATCACTTAGCACTCTTTACACTCCACTGGACCTTCCCAGAGAGGGCCACCGCACCTCCCAGCGGTACAGCCGCACACCAGCCACCCTGACCACTGCCCCAGGTAAAGCCCCTCCCCTGCCCGCCGTCCTCATCTGTGGACATTCAGTATCGTGAAAAGTCACTGCTGCTTCTGCGGCTGCTGTCGATGCAGGTGGTTCGCCAGCAGGCTTATTTCTAAATGCGCTTTGCTTCTTCTGAATGTCCTTGTTTCCATCTGGGGTCATTTTTCTTGTATCAAAGAACAACGTTTAATATCTTTTGATAGTCCCTTACCAAAGGTCTGTCGATGAACTGGTTTTTCTTCTTCTTTTTTTTTCCATTTTTCTCTAAAGGTTCTTTGCTTTGCCTTATTTATACAGTTTTTCTGGGCACGGGACATGACATGGCGAGTGTTTCCTTAGGAAGAGGTTGTTCCATGTGTTCTTGCTTCAACGGCTGCTGCTTTGAAAGTCGGCTGTCAGCAGGAGCACTGCAGCTGCTGCTTGGCCACTTTTAAGCATTGTGCCTCCCCCTCCAGTGGCACTGAGGTCTTTTCTCTGACTGTGGGACAGCGTATGGTGGTGATGTGCTTACGTGCAATGCCTCTCTGCTTGCTGGACGTGAGGTTGCAGACTTCCTGCATTACAGAGCTTCAGAATTTGGTAAATTGTCTTCAGCAAAACGTTAAATCCCATTCCCTCGTTATTCTGGTGTCTTCAACTTTACAGTTTTTTCTTACTTCTTAATAGGTCTCAGCAGGAGTGTTGGTCTGCATGAACTACTTCATGGGAAAGAGAAGTGCAGTTCCTAACCATCTCATCTTATTAACCAAATATTTTTAAGGATTTTATTACATCTTTGCTTTCAAATTACAAAAGACAATCTTTTACTATTTTATATCCTTATTTCTGCACCTGACAGAAGACAAATTCATAATGATCAGAAAAATCATGAAGATAAATGACACCATCTGAAATACTTGAGTACATTGGCAAAATTCCCTTACTTTGAACATTTTTCCTTTTTGCCAAAGAGAATGTAAATTACACCTTTAAATGGGAGTTTCTTTTCACACCGTCATTCTTGAAAAGATGTGAATGACAAGTTCTTGATCTAAAATATCAAAGACACGATTATCCCTGGATTTTCAATAGGATAAATAGCACATTTTATAAATTTGTTTATCTCCAAAAAATCCATATAATAAACGGTTGTTAAAAATTCCAAACTAACCAAACACAGCCCATGACAATATCATTTTAGCTTGCTCTGAGCTGCATGAGATTATCAAGACTCAGTTTTTGAAGTTTTATCTCTCAGAGGTTTTTAAGCTACAGCCTATTTCTGTTGAAGAATTCAGGCTAAAAGTCTCCAAAGATAAAATGAAATACCAAGGAGGTAAAGATAGTGGTGGGACAAAGAGAGACTTTTAAAGCTCATCAGCTCAAAATCCATTTATTTCTTTATAGATGAAAACATTTAAAAAAATAAAGCCACAAAACAGTCACACAACTGCCGGCATTGACCTTTAAAGAAGGATTACACTAAGGTTTGGAGAGACTTTGGAACAACAATCACACTGGTTTTTTGGTTTAGTGTGTGTGTCTACTAAGGAACTTTGTGTGATGGACCTTCTTAAAGACAGACCACGAAAACTCTCTCCCTGAGAGAGCATCTGCATGTGGACCCCTTCCTGTATCCTCCTTCCTCCTCAGGCCCTTCCTGTCTCCTTCCTTCTCAGGTCCTTCCTGTCTCCTCCTTCCTCCTCAGGCCCTTCCTGTCTCCTCCTTCCTCCTCAGGTCCTTCCTGTCCCCCTTCCTTCCTAATCAGGCCCTTCCTGTCTCCTCCTTCCTCCTCAGGTCCTTCCTGTCTCCTCCTTCCTCCTCAGCTCCTTCCTGTCTCCTTCCTCCTAAGGCCCTTCCTGTCTCCTCCTTCCTCATCAGGCCCTTCCTGTCTCCTCCTCCCTCCTCAGGCCCTTCCTGTCTCCTCCCTCCTCAGGCCCTTCCTGTCTCCCCTTCCTCCCCAGCCTCCTTCCTGTCTCCTCCTTCCTCCTCAGGCCCTTCCTGTCTCCTCCTTCCTCCTCAGGTCCTTCCTGTCTCCTCCTTCCTCCTCAGGTCCTTCCTGTCTCCCCCTTCCTCCTCAGGCCCTTTCCTGTCTCCTCCTTCCTCCTCAGGTCCTTCCTGTCTCCTCCTTCCTCCTCAGGTCCTTCCTGTCTCCTCCTTCCTCCTCAGGTCCTTCCTGTCTCCTCCTTCCTCCTCAGGTCCTTCCTGTCTCCTCCTTCCTCCTCAGGCCCTTCCTGTCTCCTCCTTCCTCCTCAGGTCCTTCCTGTCTCCTCCTTCCTCCTCAGGTCCTTCCTGTCTCCTCCTTCCTCCTCAGGTCCTTCCTGTCTCCTCCTTCCTCCTCAGGTCCTTCCTGTCTCCTCCTTCCTCCTCAGCCTCCTTCCTGTCTCCTCCTTCCTCCTCAGGCCCTTCCTGTCTCCTCCTTCCTCCTCAGGCCCTTCCTGTCTCTTTCCTCCTCAGGCCCTTCCTGTCTCCTCCTTCCTCCTCAGGCCCTTTCCTGTCTCCTCCTTCCTCCTCAGCCTCCTTCCTGTCTCCTTCCTCCTCAGGCACTTCCTGTCTCCTTCTTCCTCCTCAGGCCCCTTGCTGTCTTCTCCTTCCTCCTCAGGCCCTTCCTGCCTCCTCCTCCCTCCTCAGGCCCTTCCTGTCTCCTTCCTCCTCAGGCCCTTCCTGTCTCCTCCTTCCTTTTCAGGCCCTTCCTGTCTCCTCCTCTCTCCTAAGGCCCTTCCTGTCTCCTCCTCCCTCCTCAGGCCCTTCCTGTCTCCTTCCTCCTCAGGCCCTTCCTGTCTCCTCCTTCCTTTTCAGGCCCTTCCTGTCTCCTCCTCCCTCCTAAGGCCCTTCCTGTCTCCTCCTCCCTCCTCAGACCCTTCCTGTCTCCTCCTTCCTTTTCAGGCCCTTCCTGTCTCCTCCTCCCTCCTAAGGCCCTTCCTGTCTCCTCCTCCCTCCTAAGGCCCTTCCTGTCTCCTCCTTCCTTTTCAGGCCCTTCCTGTCTCCTCCTCCCTCCTAAGGCCCTTCCTGTCTCCTCCTCCCTCCTCAGGCCCTTCCTGTCTCCTTCCTCCTCAGGCCCTTCCTGTCTCCTCCTTCCTTTTCAGGCCCTTCCTGTCTCCTCCTCCCTCCTAAGGCCCTTCCTGTCTCCTCCTCCCTCCTCAGACCCTTCCTGTCTCCTTCCTCCTCAGGCCCTTCCTGTCTCCTCCTTCCTTTTCAGGCCCTTCCTGTCTCCTCCTCCCTCCTAAGGCCCTTCCTGTCTCCTCCTCCCTCCTCAGGCCCTTCCTGTCTCCTTCCTCCTCAGGCCCTTCCTGTCTCCTCCTTCCTTTTCAGGCCCTTCCTGTCTCCTCCTCTCTCCTAAGGCCCTTCCTGTCTCCTCTTTCCTCCTAAGGCCCTTCCTGTCTCTTCCTTCCTCCTCAGCCTCCTTCCTGTCTCCTCCTTCCTCCTCAGCCTCCTTCCTGTCTCCTCCTTCCTTTGCAGGTCCTACATGTCTCCTCTTTTCTCCTCAGGCCCCTTTCTGTCTCCCTTCTCCTCAGGCCCTTCCTGTCTCATCCCACTCCTCAGTCTCTTCCTGTCTTCTCCTTCCTACTCAGCTCCTTCCCATGTCCTCTTTCCTCCTCAGGATTCTTCCCATGTCCTCCTTCCCATCACTTCCTTCCTTCTCAGGCTCCTTCCCATGTCCTCCTTTCTTCTCAGGCTCCTCCTCTCGACTCCTTCCTCCTTGGGCTTCTTCCCATCACCTCCTTCCTAATTGGGCTCCTTCGTCTCCAGGGACCTCGTAGTGCCAGGGGACCTGGGAAGTCACATGTTCTTGCTGACGTCCTCAGTTCAGTGGGTCATCTGTGTTTTCCATCAAACTCTTTTTGCTCAGACTCTCTGTAGTCATCTTCTGTCAGGGTAAGGCAGCCTCTGGCACTGGAAGTTCTTTTTTATTAAGAAGTGTCACATTTTATGTCACATTTTACCCTGTTAGAGAGCTGAATAGCTTCTAACATTTTTCTACTATTTATCCATGTTTCCATCAGGAACAAACTTTGAGATTTGCATATTTTAATATAATGTTGACTGGCTGAGATTTTCTCATGACCTTTGGGTTTCTGGAATTGTGTGTGGTTGACTTGTGCTGTCAGGTTCTTCTCTGGAACTGTCCTTGTGGTTTGGCATCAAGATGGTGAGGGCTCATTAAACTAGGTGAGTAAAATGCTCCCTCTTTTTTTCTCTCTGTATAAATTGGAATTGTCTTTGAAAGCTCTGTAGAAGTCATCCATAAAATTATCTGAGTGTGATAGCACTCGCCTGTAAAATTACCTGGGACTGGGACATTCCTTTGGGAATATTTAAGCTACTAACTTAATTTCTTTAATAAGATTATTTAGACCTCCCCACTCCTAAATCACTTTTGGCAAGGAATATGAGCTGGCAACTTTTCTACTGTTATCTCATATTTGTACTTTATCTGACATTTACAAAATATTCTATTTGATCTAAGATTATAAATAGTTTTGACATAAAATTATTTATACTGCTTCCTAATTTAAGTATCCAACACATCTGTTATGATGCCAACAATTTATTTTCCAGTATTGTCATCTGCCTTTTCCCTTATTCAGCTTGATCAGCCATACCAAATCAGGTTTACTGTATGTATTTTTTTAAAATCCCTTTCATATAGGCAGGAGCACTATTGGCTTGTTTATGAAAACACAGAAATATGCAAAGATCTCTGTGGAATCTGGGTTCACTTATCAAACAGCACAGAGAGGTGCTCACCCTGGCACACTTGGGCTCCTCTGTCCCTGCGGCTTCTCCCGGGCCCAGGTGGGCTGGCAAGGCTGGGCCTCCAGCGCTGTCACAGGGCCGGTCCTGGGGCTGTTGGGTACCTGATGGAGGGCGAGGCCTCTGCAGGCAGAGCACTGTACAGTCGCTCGTCACCTCCCCTCACCAAAACGTGCTTCGCTCCATGAGCATTGGGCTGGAAGATGAATCTGCTGTTAGACATAATATCACAAACCAAAAGAAGTGAGAGAATACAGACCAGCACAGCATGGAAAGTAGCTGAGTTTGTTTAGGAAGTTGCTTCTGCTTGGAGTTGCTGTTAATGGTCTCAAAACAGCCAAAATCAGAGGCTTCTTTGATATCAGACAGCATCACATTGGATTGCTTCTCCTCTGTAGTAAAGATGTATGACTTTGCACGCGGAGCTGCTTTTCAACATCCTTGGGGACTGAGTGCAAGTGGCTGGGGTTTAGACACCTAGCAGCCTTTGGAAAGACGTGATAACAGGAGAGGGAAGCATCCTGTCCAACCAGTGAGGCTTTGGGGGCCAAATTTAAGAGAAATGACCCACAGACAATTAACCTTATATCAATGCAGGACATCCATCCTGTCATTCCCATGAGGGTTCTGTCTGATGTCGGGGTCCTGAAGTCATGGGGTGTGCTCCAGCCCATCTGCCTGTGAGGTGCCTTCAGAACACAATCTCCATGGAAATGGAGGGAGACCCTCATTACTATACAAAATGACATACAAGAGGTTGCGAGGGGAAGGGGAAAATAAACAAGGAGAGAAATGAATTACAGTAGATGGGGTAGAGAGAGAAGATGGGAGGGGAGGGGAGGGGGGATAGTAGGGGATAGGAAAGGTAGCAGAATACAACAGTTACTAATAGGGCATCATGTAAATTGTGGATGTGTAACCGACGTGATTCTGCAATCTGCATTTGGGGTAAAATTGGGAGTTCATAACCTACTTCAATCTAATGTATGAAATATGATATGTCAAGAGCTTTGTTATGTTGTGAACAACCAATAAAAATAAATAAATAAATAAAAAAGAACACAATCTGCTGCAGCTCACAGGCTCTCAACATCTTCACGTATCCATCCAATCACCCTGACCCACCCGGGAGACAAGCTGCCCCACTGCAGGTTCCAGGAACACCAAGTCAACCCCAGGAGGTGCCCAGGGGCAACGAGGATGGAGAACAGAATAGGGACCCAAGAACAGCACCATCAGAACAAGGTCCAGGAGACCACCACGCCCCTCGGCATGGGCTGGAGCCTGGCCGCAGTGGGCAGGGAGACTTGCTTCCACACCACCCTTTCTGTAAGTCACCTGTCCCCATGCCCAGGTGCCCGAGCCTGCCTCCCTGGGCAAGCACGTGGTCCAAAGGCACCCCTGTCTTGCTCTTGACCCCTCTCCTCTCTACCCCTTGTAGGACAGCGATGGATGGACTGAAAAGAGGAGCCAGAGACTCCACGGCTGAGCCTCCATGGAATTCCCCAGTTAAGAAAGAGGCTCTGGGACGTTCGCAAGCACCACGGGTTGGAGAGCAGGTGCTGGTTCTGAGGCCTGTTCTGGGGCGAATCCCATGGAGACATTCCTAACAAGACTGTCCAACTGGTCTCAGAAAAGGCAGATAAGGAAGAAAGAATTAATGGCTCCAGCCACTGATGGCAACATCAGATTGCCTCTCCCCAAGCTGCAGGGCTTCCCCAGCAACCCACCCACCCTGTATAGCCACGAGTAGCCTCAGATGGCTCACGCCCCAGCCAACCCCTGACGGGTGCCTGTATCATTCTCAGATTCTACCCATCAAGCAGGTCTTAAGAGTCCAAGGAAAGAGTAAGACAGATCAATGTGAATCTGTCCCATCTCCTTCCTCAACCAGTCCACCTCCTGCAGGGTGCTAAGGAGCCACAGATGGACACAGGCCAGCTGCCATACAGGAATCACAGGAGAAAGATGGAGGATAATGGGCAAACTCGAGAGAGATTAATTACCAACGATACTGATTTTCCTTGGGTCGATTAGTTATCAAATGACTTCACCCTGCCATTAGCGGGATGGCTGTGTCCTCAGTCAGAGGTACACACAGTGGACTGCGTTTTTTCACATGACAGTTTGCCCTTCCTTTTGCGTGAAGGAGAGACAGGGTGCAATCCATCCTGCAGGACTGCGGTGCCCCAGCATCTCTGTCCATGGGACGCTCTGAAGACTACAGGAAAATGCAGGCTCTGACTCCAAGAGTCCGAATGCAGGCCACGTGTGTGTGTCTGTGGTCTCTGAGCTGCAGCACCAAACAAAGATCTGGCAGCTTCCAACCCATCCTTATGTGGTCCGTGTCTCCAAAGCGTGGGTAGGGTGAGTGCATGAGCAGGTCACGGGAAGGGTGGCATGGAGCCTCACCAGTCTCCGTTTATAAGGGCAGACTCCTGCAGGCAGATCCTGAGTCCATGAGGAGTCCTTGATGAGGGTCTGGTATGACTCCATGGAGCACTGGGTACAGGAGGAGCTCCCCTGGGGTGGGGACGTGTCTGCAGACCACCAACTCCATGGAGCACTGGGTACAGGGGGAGCTCCCCTGGGGTGGGGACGTGTCTGCAGACCACTGACTCCATGGAGCACTGGGAGGCTACCTCTCCTCGCCTGCCTATGTCCAGGATCGTGAGATCTGGATCATGAGATTCACAGGTGTCATTGGTTCCAGGACTGAAGTGTTTTAAATAAGTTTCTCAAAACCAATGAAATGAAGTCAGAATTAGAGAAAATGTTTGCTGTTGGTACAAAGTTGACATTGACATACTCATAGCGCCACCTGCTGCAATTCTGAAGCCTATGTGGTGCTGTTGATCAGAAAGGGTGGGTGACAGATCACACAGGTCTTCATGTCACCTTTGTCTCCAAGGAAATCATGCTCTGGGGTTTCAAATGATTACAATTCGAATTGGATAGAGAAATGCCCCAAAATCCTTATCCAGAATTCATCTTTTCAATCAAAATTTAAATTTTGGACAAAGACCCTGAGCATGTTAATTTTTACTCCTGCTGTTTGTAAAACACATCAAGGAGGAACTTGAAATTTTTCTTCATGTTTTAAAAGGACCAGAAATGGACGCACTAGTCTTTTGAAAATGGAGCTTCAAGGTATACCACAATTCATGTAGCGGCGTAGGCCAAGGCCCATCACCCCCATTTGAAGCTGCTGGTGTAGGAGGTGGATCTCCAGGACCTCGGGCTGACCTGGAAGGGGCACAGGAGCTCATGTTGCTGGCCACAGTGCATGACTTGGGCTGGCGGAGGTGAGGTCATGTCCGCCAGGTGATCTCCAGGTGGAGGCCCAGCTGCGTGACTCAAGTGCCTACAAATCAACCCCCCGCAGGTTGTCTGTACCACCCATATCCCTACCCCTTCAGCAGGCCTCTGCCAAGTCCTGAGGCCTGGAGCTGCTGACCACTGAGGCTTCCAGTGACCCCCTTTAGGGGACAGGCACCCCCAGAGCCCTGGCAAGCCCCAAGGGTGTCCCTAGCAACCCTCCAGTTTAGACCCAAGCTCCAGGCCAAGGGTGAGTGGATCGCAGCTGCACCATTCTGCACGCCGCCTTTCAGTGTCTTTGTTTAAAAGAAAAGCGTAAAAACTGGACCTCAGCACCTGACCAGTCATCCGCAGCTCAGTCTGCGCAGTGGCCCTTCTGAAGCACGTGCCCACCCAGCAGCTCTGCATGCGCCCTCACATGGCCTCAGCCCAGGATCGGGAACTGCAAAAGACAAGGAGATGGTTTCAGGTGCATGTTTGGAAAAATCTTCCCTGAATATGTAAAAGTGTCCTGGACCAAAACAGTCTGCCCAGAACAGGGCCAGTACAGCTGTCCCCAAGTCCTTTGAAATCGCTGCCCCTATGGCACATTGAAACACCTCATAGTGCTGGGAAGTCCCTCAGATAAGGTCAGTGCTCACATTGTGGGTGCGTGGCAGGGGTGGGCTGAGCAGACTGCCGCCAAGGACTTCCGACTGGCGCCTTCTGAGGCTGAGCTCTTCTGAGGCTGGTGGCCTTCCCAGTGAGTGTCCAGGGAGGCCGTGAGCACCCTCTCCTGGACACACGGATTCCACGAGTGAAGTCGTCTGTGTCAGATC
Organism: Urocitellus parryii; assembly: GCF_045843805.1. NCBI lineage: Eukaryota > Metazoa > Chordata > Mammalia > Rodentia > Sciuridae > Urocitellus > Urocitellus parryii. Next base: position 59,668,264 of record NC_135544.1, on the reverse strand, counting down.
CACACAAGTTATCAGCATCCAGAGCAAGTAGTCGCCAACAGGCCCCGGTCATGTTCTGAGCACCTGTCCCTTAATTTCAGTTAACAGGACCTTCAGGAAGTAAAGACCATCATCGGGATTTTGAAGAAACTGGGAATTTGCAGAAAAAATCAAGTTGCAAAACTTGATATATACAAGAAAAAAAATTATGTTTACAAAAACAAAACGAAAAATGTGCTTCTCGATGGACATAACGCAGCTTCACCAGGGCCAAGTTCAGGCCCCTCTGCGACAGGGGCAACGGCCAAGAGACCCCAAGGCTCGTTTCACAGAAATGAAATTCAACATCGCCAAGGTCCCAGTGGAAGCCCCAACAGAGACGTCCAGCTTTGGGGATAGATAGCAGAGGACACCTTCTGATGACCCTCCTGGACCCTGGGCTTTGGACCGTCAAGGACGCTGGGCCAGGGGAAGCCTTGCGAGGAGGCTCCAGGGCTCCACGAGGTCAGGCGGCCTCCCCAACCCGGGCAGGCGCTGCTGCGTTCAGGCGGCTCCCAAAGCCATGGCCTGGTGTGTGGCTCAGGTCCCGTGTCCCAGCAGTGCTGGGCAGGGTCAGAGGGTGCCCAGCCTGAGTCCTGCAGCCAAGGGCCCCAGGGGATGGTTCTAAAGGCAGGCACGTCCGCTCTGCAGGGCACCCAGGGCTCCGCAGCCACACCCTTGAGTTGCAGAAGTTCTCTCTGCTGGTCTCAGACGTCATTTAGTGTCAACACCCCAGTCTTATAACTCAGTCTTACAGACACTCACACGCTGCTGTGGCCAGCCTGTCACCCAGCCCCAGAACAGGCAGTCTGACCCTGGGTCTCCGTATACATGAAGTGGGTGGGAACCTACTGGTGGTGTGCAGTGCACCAGTCGGACACCAGCAGGACACCAGCAGGACAGCAGCAGGACACCACGCAGGCCTCTCCCTGGGCCTCCACGCACGAGCCAGGCCCTGCTGTCCCTCCGGTGGGTCTGGGGGGCACTGCTTCGTCAGAGGCAGGAGCCAGAGGGTGGAGAACTGCTCCCCTGAGCCACAGGGGTGTGTGAAGCACGTGGGTAAAGCACTGAGCCAGCGGCAGTGCCCGGAAGCCTGGGAACTAGCAGGAGACCCAGCCCCTCCCATTTGCAGCAACAGGGGGTGTGATCAGGTGGTGCCTCGAGGTCTCTGTCCCCTCACAGGGGTGTCAGACGCCTCTTTGTGGATTGACCAAATGGGGAGGACACGCTCCACCAGGAGTCCTCCAGAGGGCCCCGTCTGTGGGAGGAGCACCACACACAGGTCTAAGGGAGAGGCAGGGTGCTAGGCTCAGGGGACTCCCAGGGCAGGGGCAAGGCTGTGGGGGAGGAAGGGAGAGAGAGAGAGAGACAGAGACAGAAGCACGCGGATTGAGGGCTGCCCTCCAGCTGCCAGCAGCCCGTAGTCCTGAGGGCTGAGGGCTGGGATGGTTTTGAATTCCCGCTGAAGCCACAGTAGCTCAAAGCCACGAGTCCTCTTTCTTCTCTTCTCCAACTTTCACCAGTCTCTGTCCTTGGCCCTTGGACTGGAGACCTCCCCAGTGTGTGCACCCTCCGTCACACCAGCAAGGCAGAGGCGACACTTCTGGCTCACCATCCTTGATTCATGTCCCATCGCACCCTGGCTGCCCAGGAGCCACTGGTCAGGCCTTGGAGACTGCTGTCCTGTCCCCAGCATTGCAGCCTGGCCAGTGGGTTCTAAGATCACCTCCCTGAGGGACGGTGAGGGGTGGAGGGCCGGTGGGCCTGCCGTGGAGGACGGGCTGAGCCTGTCTGTGTTCACTCTGTGGCCTGCCCGTGGCTGTGTGGTGGACACCCGGGGGGGCACTCGTGTTTACGGATCATCTGGACACACTGGCGGGGTTGAAATGGTCAGCCCAGCACATTTCCAATAGGAGTAGGCGTGGACAGGAAGCTGCCTTGAACAGCCGTTTCCATAATTGACAATTAGCATCTTCTCCGTATTAGAAGCTGAGTTTTTTAAAACCTACCATTTGGGGAAACTTTATGAGAAAAAAATAAAATGAACAATTATGAATGAGGGCAGCTAACTATGGTAAAGGATGAGGTCAGCCTTGGGAATCGGAGCTGTCTCTGAGCGGGTGTGTCCTGAGCGTGGGGGTCACGGTCGGCCAGCAGTGGCCAGGTGGTGGCGGCTGACCTGAGGAGCCTGCGGCACTCCGTCTTGGCGGAGACTCTTAGCCCCAGCACCCCCTGGAGCCTGAAACACTGGCTGAAATGGCAAACAAATTCAATTACCCTGCGATTTTAATTAGCACAAAAAATAACCTCTTTGTTAACAAGAAAGAAATTGATTCGGAACACACAGGTACAGTTGAAAAACCAGCACGCTGAGGTGACTGCAGAGAGCCAGGTGCCCTGCGTGGCCTGGTTTACAGTAATCCGTATTTACAAAATAGTTATTGCTTTTTTTTTTTTTTAAAGAAAGAGTGAGAGAGAGTGATAAAGAGGGAGAGAGAGAACTTTAATATTTATTTTTCAGTATTCGGCGGACACAGCATCTTTGTATGTGGTGCTGAGGATCGAACCCCGGCCGCACGCATGCCAGGCGAGCACGCTACCACTTGAGCCACATCCCCAGCCCCAAAATAGTTATTGTTTAAATTCCTCTTTTCGATAAATATTTTAAAGGAGTCGCTTTCCCCTAATTAAAATTTAAGGATAAGGTTCATTATTTTAACAGTTTCTATTTGGGCCTAACACATCACATTGGAAAGCTGCCCTCTGCCTCACGTGATTTATCCCTTCCACTACCCAGATGCAAATTACACTTTGCTTGCTAAACTAAGGACTCAAAAGCCCCCGATGGCTTTTTGTAGCCCTTTCTGACACAGCCAGAGAATTCAATGCCCTTCCCCATAGAAACAACTAAGCGCCTTCTCCTAACTGGAGGTCCGCTACAGCGAAACCTCCCGTATAAAAGGCAAATGAGAGGGCAGCGTCCCCTTTAACTCCCGCCCATCACGCCGGCAGCATCCAATCACTTTTCTCTGTGGCGCGGCCGGGGCCTAGGACTGGCTCCGAGGAGGACCGGCGCGAGACCAGCGCGCATGGGCGGAGCACAGAGATTTGTCTGTCCTGTGCGGTCGCCGGGCCTCCCAGCCTAGCTGAGCGCCCGGCCGGGCTGGCTGGGGGGCGGGGCCCGAGAGCTGCTGCGCCTGCGTGGTGGGCGTTCTCGGGGAGCAGGTGCTGCCGCCGCCGCCGCCGACTCCGCCAGCACCACCACCGCCGCCGCCGCTGCGTTCGGGTGTAAAATTCGGAGTTCCTGAAGCCGAGTTGGAACGTGCCGGCTTTCCTCAGCAAGCTGTGGACGTTTGTGGAGGAAACCCACACCAACGAGTTCACCACCTGGAGCCAGGTATGGTCGGGGCACCGCGGCCTCCGAACCGCCTCCTCCCGCTTCCTCCCGCGGGGTGGTCCCTCGCGGCCTGCGGCTCGCCGCTCCCTGCCAGGCGCGCGGCGGCTGTGGGCACCGCGCGCGGCCTCTGCGCGCAGCCTCTAGAGGACCCCTGGTATGGCTCACGAGGGGAGCTGGGGCCCCGCCGCGCCGCGCGCCGGGGTGGGGGCGGGGCGGCCCGTAACGGTCGGCCGGGTCGCGTTCGGAACCGGCCCCGCGCAGCCTGGGCAGACGACGGACCTCGGGCGCGGGAGCCGCGTTATTGCCCACTCATCCTCCATCCGGCTCGGGTAGGGATCGGGACCGGAGACCCAGGCCGGGCTCTTGGGCGCGGGGTTAGCGACCTGACCACACGCACACAGCCCTCGCTTTGCCTCTGGCATCTTTTCTGAGGAGAGCTGTCGGGGGAGTAGGCAGACGTTCCAACGCCGGCTGTTGCTCATCAGTGGCTTTTTCAAACATTAAATAGAAAATGGCAAAGTGTTCTTTGGAGACGGCCATGTGTGTAGTCGGGTATTTTGTAATTATGATGATGGAAGTGCTAATAGACGGGGTTGAGTAACTTGATGAGGGGCTAAGGGTGAGTTACCGAATTTCCCCAAACAGTGGCCCGCAGAATGGTGTCTGGGTGCCTAGAGTATTTGATCATGACTCTGCTTCCAAACAAGGATGACCCCTCTCCAGCCTCTTATCCAGTCTGCTCTAAGTTTCTCTGTGATAGGATGCATGGACGGATGGGTTGCCTCCATGGCCCGAGACCCTTTCTAGTTCCAAACACACAGATTCTAGACAGGATGATTATTAACATCGACACCACATTTACTTTAGTAGGCACTTGGATTATTGGAATCAATTCATGAGGCATTTGGGGTTTTTCTTGAGGTAGATGATCACTTAGTTGGGAATATTTTCAGGTGTGGAGTTTTTGATAATGTCTGACACCTGTTACTGCTAGCGCCGGCCGGGCTGGCTGGGGGGCAGGGCCGAGGGCTGCTGCGCCTGCGTGGTGGGCGTTCTCGGGGAGCAGCTGCTGCCGCCGCCTCCGGCAGCGCCGCCGCCTCCGGACGCCGCGGCGGCTCAACGCTCCCTGCCAGGCGCGCGGCGGCTGTGCGGCACCGCGCCCGGCCTCTGCGCGCAGCCTCTAGAGGACCCCTGGTATGGCTCACGAGGGGAGCTGGGGCCCGGCTGCGCCGCTCGCCTTGCGCCGGGGTGGGGGCGGGGCGGCCCGTAACGGTCGGCCGGGTCGCGTTCGGAACCGGCCCCGCGCAGCCTGGGCAGGCGACGGACCTCCGGCGCGGGAGCCGCGTTATTGCACACTCATCCTCCATCCGGCTCGGGTAGGGATCGGAACCCTGAGACCCAGGCCGGGCTCTTGGGCGCGGGGTTAGCAACCTGACCACACGCACACCTGCAGTATCAATTGCAGAGTTTCATACTCATCCACAAATACTTAATTTCATGAATTTTAAGGCAAAGAAATAAGACAGTAATTTTTTATTCCATTATTAAATTATTAAGTCAGCTTTTTTTTTTCTGCACAGGGGATTGAACCCACAGGCATTTAATTGCTAAGCCATATCCCCAGCCCTTTTTATTTTTTATTTTGAGACTGGGTCTCAAAAGTTGCTGAAGCTGGCTTTGAATTTGCAGCCCTCCTCCCTCAGCCTCCTGAGTCACTGGGATTACAGGCGTGGGACACTGTGCCCAGATTAGTGTATATTTTATTTTATTTTATTTTATTTTTTTAAATTTTATTTTATTTTTTTTTAGTGTATATTTTAACTACTCATTTTTCTAATATACCAGTAGGAAAATGAAAATGAACTCAGGTCTGTGTCTGTGCCAGAGTTACAATAAGTGTTTAGTGTTTGATGAATGAGTGAAATCCCTGTGCTAGTGGTAGAAATGATAAAGAACATTTGAAAAGAATTTTAGAGATCATCTAGTTTAACTCCATCTCACCCACCATAATTGAGGATTCTAGGCTTAGACAGGTTGGATTACTCAGCTATAGTTACACAGCTAGTCAAGATTGGAGATCAGCCTCTTAACATGGATTTCTGATCCCCAAGGTCAATCTTCTAACATAGATTTCTGAGCTCCACCAACTGTACTAAAGTTAATATAGAGATTAGCACCATATTTAATTTTTATTTTATTTCTTTGGTACCGAGTATTGAACCCAGAAGCACTCAACTGCTGAAGCACATCCCCAGTCCTATTTTGTAATTTATTTAAAGACAAGGTCTCACTGAGTTGCCTAGTGGCTCACTGTTGCTGAGGCTGGCTTTGAACTCAAGATCCTCCTGCCTCAGCCTCCTGCGCCGCTGGGATTACAGGTGTGCTCCATCATGCCTGGTTCCATGTTTAATTGTATACGAAAATGATGTCCATGGGGCTGGGGATGTGGCTTAAGTGGTAGTGCTCACCTGGCATGTGTGCGGCCCGGGTTCGATCCTTAGCACCACGTACAAACAAAGATGTTGTGTCCGCTGATAACTAAAAAATAAATATTAAAATTCTCTCTCTCCCCTCTCTCTGTTTAAAAAAAAATGATATCCTTCACAAGTTAGTGGATAAATCTGGATAAATGTTATCTAGTACTAACCTAGTAGCTTAGTGCACCTGCCTATCTTCAATCATGCTGTCACACATATTTTCTAAAAGCAGTGCTGACACTGAAAGGTAAAACTTTTAAACAGTGATGTTAGTTGAAAAACCAAAATAAGTTACCCACATCTTTCAAAAGTTGCTATTTATAGTTGTTTCTGTTTTATTTATTTATTTTCCCATACTTGTACTGCACTTCTGTTGAGGTAATTTAGCATTTATAGTATCTGATTGAAAATCGTATTAAGGCCTTTTCGAAGAAGCAGATGTTTTGGGAACCAATCAATCTTTTAGGCATTTTTTTCCCCCAGTGGCGGAAAATAATCTCTAACTTGAGTGTAAGGCAAGGACAGAAAACTCACCAGCTGCAGTTTGGAAAATTTGGCTTAACAGTTCTAAAGACTTACGTAACTTTAGTTTTTCTTGAAATTTGACAAAATTAAGTGAAATAATCCTCTCTTCATTAAACAGAAATAATATTGTGAATGATCAAAATTATACTAAATTTGTTACTGACTCAAAATTTTTAATAAGTCTTTAGATCCAAGGTCTTTAAGAAAAACACACTATACATATTTCAGTTTTTCCTTTATTCTCTCCCCAAACAAAAAGTTGTCTTTTTTTTTTTTTAAACATTTCCCATAACTTCAAAATTTCATATAATAGTTCTTTGTTCAGGTAAACAATTTATTTCCACAGTCAAGAAAAGAGATAGTATTTTCAGACAACCTAAAGCATGTTTTTAAATGTAATATATCCTAAAGAGAAGGACACATGTTTAGCTAGGAAGAAACTGGGGAAACCTGATATACAGAGACAAGAGGTTATGGAGGTTAAATGAAAGTTCTTGTCATTGATAGTGAAGAACAGCTTTTACTGCTATTGACTGTTGATAATTATTATAAAGTACCATAAAAGAAGGAAATTACTATAAGGTCAGTGTTCTTACCTTTGTCTCTGTTTCTCAAATTGCTTGAGAAGGATGCACGATTTCACTAGAGACCTCATACCCATTTGTTCCACTTTTTTGTGCCTTTTGGCAATTCTCTAGTATTCTCAAATCAGCACAGATGAATAAAGAAATAGGAGTTGGAGGGAGCAAACCAGAAAACTGTAGTGTTTTCTAGCTGTTTTGAAGGAATTTGAATATCCTGGCAACCATTGCATTGTTTCGATGTTCTAGAGTGAAACACAAACATGGCAAAGTAAGGGTAAAATCCAAGTTAGATGGGCCTGCAAAAAAGTTGGAAGACTCATTTGCAAATTATTTTTATTTGTATATGTAAAAGAGGAGTTAAAGACTTAAGAAATAATTGGTGAACATTGAGAAGTTACAGACTTGTTAAAGTTGCACATTTATATTCTGGAAATTGTTTTCAGTGATCCTAAAGTATTAGATTATTTGTAAGAACATTTTGAGCATTCTACACTAAGAGTGCCAAAAGTTTAATTTAGGCATTAGCAATGGCTACTGACTACTTTTGGAAAGTTTGCCAACATTTATGGGTAAGGATGGAGGAGAAGGTACCAATCTCTTGTCCCACTCAGTAATGGCTTTCTGACCCTTGTAAAATGTTTAGGGAGAAGGGAGAATTCACTGTTGAATTGCTTGAGCCTCATGGGTTTATGGCAATAAGGTTGAATTTTTGTACTCAAAGATGTAATTTATTAATTTTAGAGTAGAGACTGAAGGAATACCAAAGTAGAGACACAGAATGATAGGAGTGAATGAGGGCTTTGTGTGAGGAAGACAATGCAAATTCAAATAAGAAACTTTCATCTTTATTTGATATTATCCAAGAGTTGAGATTCGACAGATATGATTGAGTTTATTGAACTAAAGATTCATTTAGTAAGTTAATCATAAATATTTGTTGTGGACCTGTTAATGCCCAGTATGCTAGGTACTAGGAATTTATTCAGTAGTGAACCAAAGTGCTTTTGTTCGTGGAGTTTACATTCTAGTAGAAGGTACTGATAGATAAAATAAGCCAATATGAATAACTGAGCAGTGATAAGTACCATAAAGGAGAGCAAACAGGTTAACAGTCTGTCAGTTATGATCCAATCAAAAGACAACATCCTAAGAATATTTTCAATAGGGAAAGTTTAATAGAATTACTATTTCATAGGAATTGGAGTAAAGAAAACTCTAAAGAATATAGGAGTAGTTAGTAGGAACAGGCAGTGTTGGTATAGCTATGATAATGCCATAGTAGGGACACTTCCCTCAAAGCTAGGATCCTGGCCTTGTTGGGGAAAGTGTGGCCATATTTCACTGAATGGAAGAGAAGTCATTTGTGTTGGACTGGTGGAACTTACTGGAAATCTGACATTTAGAACTCTGAGCAAGGATTGATAAACTACAGCCCAAATGCCAGTCATCTGTTTTATGAATTTAATCGGAACATAGCCGTGATCAGTCTATTTCTATGTTGCCTATAGCTGCTTGTTTTGTTACACAGAGAAAATCTTGGGATTACAGGCTTGGGCCCCCTCACCTGGCCACTGTTAACTTTCAGTGTTAATGTAGTAAACATATAGCTTAGAGTTTTGCAGTTGATTTGTAATCAGTGCATCTTAGTATAGTGTCTACTACAGATACTGATAAAATGTGTTTCCTTTTAATTTATCTTATTTATTTTATTGTTATACAGATAGCAGAAATGGTCTATTTTTCTTATTTAATGGAAATGCTAATGATATAATGCAGTATTTGGTGTCAGGTAGATATCAAAAAATTTAATTGCAGTTTGGCACTTACTTGCAATTTGTTGTTGTTGCCATTATCAGGAATAGAATTTTGATTTGAAGGTATCATGGAAGGACTGGTCAGGACAGGTTTGGGATTCATATATATGAGTGTGCCAGAGAACCTTAACTAATTGACCTTTTCTGGTTTTCTTTAGAATGGCCAAAGTTTTCTGGTCTTGGATGAACAAAGATTTGCAAAAGAAATTCTTCCAAAATACTTCAAGCACAATAACATGGCAAGCTTTGTAAGGCAACTAAATATGTGTAAGTATGGACAGCAGTTTATTTGTTCTGCTAACCAATTACTGATTAAACCATTTTTTTCTCATTAAGCTGATAAAGGAAAATTCCACACAAGCAGTGTGACTTTTTTTTTTTTTTTTTTTTTTAAAGAGAGAGTGAGAGAGGAGAGATAGAGAGACAGAGAGAATTTTTAATATTTATTGTTTAGTTCTCGGCGGACACAACATCTTTGTTGGTATGTGGTGCTGAGGATCGAACCCGGGCCGCACGCATGCCAGGCGAGCGCGCTACCGCTTGAGCCACATCCCCAGCCCCCAGTGTGACTTTTTGACTGTTGCCTAATTCCAGTCTGAGTAAATTTTCAATCTTTTTCAGATGGTTTCCGTAAAGTAGTACATACTGACTCTGGAATAGTAAAGCAGGAAAGAGATGGTCCTGTTGAATTTCAGCATCCTTACTTCAAACAAGGCCAGGATGACTTGTTGGAGAACATTAAAAGGAAGGTGAGTTGTTGTTAACATTATTTAGCTAAGATTTTGACATGTATGATTGACCAATGAGCAGTTTTAGCTATTGTAATGCAGAATGTACAGAAAATACACAGGTGTTCTTTGTTAGAATGAATCAGACCAATAAAACTTTAATTAAGTTTTCTATCCTCCACCTTTCCCTGTGTTCATCTGTAGTGAGAGCTCATTCTTCATTTTCTTGATGAAAGGAAAATGCTTACAACATTCTGATTGAGGATGAAGAGTCATTATTATAATAGGAAGGTTCATTCCTGTGTTGACTGAAAAAAAGTCCTCACTGTAGGACTTTTTTTGTTGTTTACTGATATATATCCATTGTACAGAATAAGTCCTTTGTACATGATAGGCATTAATTGTTACATTTTTGAATGAATATCTTTTGCTGAAATAAGATATTTTTACTAAATCCATAAAAGGGCTGTAAACCATGAAAGAAAATGACCTGCCATGTAGCCATTACTGTATAAATTTAATTAAAAGTGGAATGTGGTAATAAAAAGGCTTGAGAAATTTACAGGGAATTTGGCAGAAGAAAAAGAAAAAAACCCTAAGATGTTACTGCTCATGGAAACTTAAAGAAATTTTTTTTTTTGTTTTGTTTTCTGATTATTTCTTGCTTTCTCTCTGGATGAGCTGTGAAGTGTATTCTTTTCCTAGAATTCCACCCTGGGCTTTTAGAACAAAATCTCCCTTTGAGTAGATCACAAAAAATTCTTATAATAGGGAAGCTTTGAATTATAATCATGGGTGTGCCGTGTATTTTTGATTTTCTAAATTTGCTTTTTGGAAGGTTTCGTCTTCAAAACCAGAAGAAAAGAAAATTCGCCAGGAAGATTTAACAAAAATTATAAGTAGTGCTCAGAAGGTTCAAGTAAAACAGGAAACAATTGAGTCCGGACTTTCAGAATTAAAAAGGTAAGCCATTCTTCCAAATATAATACTAATGTGTTGGGTGTTGGAGTTGTCTGGTGCATTGGTTCTTATTACTTTTGATTTGTAGTCATAGACTTAACTTTAATAATATGTTTTAATTGTGATGGTCAGGATCACGTATGAACCTAAGAACATCAAAACAATTTGATAAACAAATATTACTGAAGAAACAATAAGTCTTTAGTGTAGGAAATACATTTCTACTTAGGTGTTCACAAACAAAAGAGGGCACATACAGAAAATCTTATATATTACTCATCCTTTTTTTTTTTTTTTCCCCTTCTCCTCCTTTAAAATTCTTCCATGAGTTCTATTAGGAAAAAACAGGACACAAAAAGTTGGGAATAAAAGAACCCAAGAGATTTGCCCTACTTGATATTTGTTCTGCATAGGTGTGGGAGAATGTTATTTAAACCTTTTTCTTCAAAAAGATGCTTTGTTTTGTTTTATGACATTACTTGATAGGTTTTCCTAACTTACCAAAGTAATAAGTTTATATATATATATAAAATAGAGGGGGGGAGAGGGGGGAGAGAGAGAGAGAGAGAGGTATTTTACTACTCTTAGGAAGCAGCTGAGATTTTTCCCTTTAATAGTTTCCAAGGGCTTGAGAGTAGTTCCTTGATGTATTCTTTACCCATTTCAGATATGGACTGATTTGCATATTCCTAACTATATTTTAAAGTAACCTTGGGCTTTGGTTCTTTTTTTGAATAAATATAAATTTCTCCATTTTGCATATTTTATTTAATCACTGAGGATGTGTCTGTTGGCTATACTTTGACCTAATTCTTTGAATCTCAGTTTAGCTCCCCAGATCATCCTTTAAGTGTTAGAGGCAATGATCTCCTCCTTTAGTAGGCAGATAATAGCATCTTTAAAGGTGTGTCTGAAAAAATATAGCAGTTATTCAGTAAGTAAGTATTAAAGAAAATCTCCTTTTCATATACCTCTGTATTTAAATCCACATTTCTTTTTGTAATAATTCAGACTGAGAAAAATAGCTTTTGTGGAGATTAACAAAAGTTGAAAATTATTTAATTGGTAGATTATCTTTTATATCTTCTCACCATTTTCACTCTGCTAATGACAGTGCAGTTTCAATTAAGAAACAGCAAAGGAAAAAAATCTTAGTATTGGGCAAGTTATTGGTTTGACATTGTTGAATATTCCATCTTTTAACAAAATAAAACAGTGGCTTGCATATGCTTGTTTGAGACAGTTATCAAGGTAGTTTGAGAGTCTCACTTTAGTTTGGCTTTAACAGTTATAGAATTATCTGTGTGACACTGGGCAGGTTCCCACAAATTCTCTGTACCTCAATGTCCTAATCTTTCAAGACAATTCTTCCTTACTTGGCTGATTTTAGAGAAATTTAAATGCTTAATTGAAACGTTTAGCATAGTTCCTGAAGCACATCAATTGTTCAGTAAATGTCACTTTTTTTTCCTAAGGTGATTCACAAAGTCTAACCTCACTTAAGTGATGAACATTAAAAAAAGTAGTGAACCACATTATCAAAAGGAGTAAATTGCTTGCTACTATATGGATATAGAAGTGTGTTTTAAGTGTTTTTTTTTTTTTTTTTTTGTATATTTTGCCATGAATAGCAGATAATACATTTAAGAAGGAATGATTCAAAAAAAAAAAAAAAAAAAAAAAGGAATGATTCTGGAGTTGTGTTGAGATAGTTGTCATTCCTGTATTATTGAACCAGCTTTCTAGTCTCATAAAAATACATATCATAGTGAAAACAAACATAGTTAAGTTCTCTAGGTTTGTGTTTTTTTAATTCTCTAGTATTCTTAATTAAGATACTGGGGTTTGGTTTTCTGACTAAATCTTATTTATTTATTTATTTTTTAATTATAATAGTGAGAATGAGTCCCTTTGGAAGGAGGTGTCTGAATTAAGAGCAAAGCATGCACAGCAGCAACAAGTTATTCGAAAGGTAAGAAGCTCTTTTCCTTGTGACTATCATTTGCATTTGTTTAATGAATTATGTGTGTAACACAAAAAAACCTGTGTTGAGTAGTTAGTAATTGATCTTAGTTTTTTATGTATTAAATTCACAAAAGTAAAATTTTGAAGACAAATTAAGCCAAGTGTTATATATCCTTTTTAACAACAGCAGAAACATTTCTCATAGCTAATGATGATTGTTCTATACTCTCATATAATATCTCAGTAGCTTTTACCTGGCATAACAATTTTGAGATACTTTATTCTTGGGAGCTTAATTAATACACTAGCCAATTTCTTAGCACTTTTTATTATTATTATTATTATTATTATTATTATTGTTATTATAAAACACTCTTACTGTGTTTTGTGGGAGATTTCCCCTTACTTTTTACTATAATAGGCATAGTTAATTTTTAAATAATTTGACCCAATTAGGAATTCAAAAGGATTTTTCAGTGGATGCCATTATTAGTTTCTGCATAAAGTCATAATATAATGATTACCATAATAAAATAAAATCATTAATGCTGTAAAATGAATCTTGGATTTTATATTGAACCTAAAATGTGTTCTTCTGATTTAATGTTTGCATATCAACTTTCATTTGTTAATAAGAGATGAAATATAGAAATAATTAAGGTAGCTATTTTTTACTTATGAGTAAATGGACTCTAAGCTGCAGGTTTTTTAATGGGAAGATGGGGGAGAGCTTCAGCTTGTTCCTACTTGGAAGGCCCTTGAACTAAAAATAGGTCTGTGACTGACAGGATCTGGGTCTAGTGGAGCAAACTTAGAGCAGAAATAAATAGTAATTGCAGCCTTTGGCCTGTAGTCAAAATAGATTCTTTTTTTTTTTTTTTTTTTTAATCAGTGTGCAAATTAAGGTTGAGTATAGGAGAATTCAAATCTAAGTGTTTAGTTTAAATATGTGTTTTAAACATTTATATCGGGGTCTCTAATGCATACCCCTGTTAAGAATATCTGATTTAAAAGAAGACATGTATTTTAATATGTACTTAAATATTTTTCAGAAAACACAATTTTGATTAAATGTTAACTAAAAATACACCTTCATCTGTAGGGTTTTTTTTTTTAAACAAGAATTATTAGTATAATAGTTACATTGCATTTTTTCATGAACACTAATATTTTTTCATCAAATTTATATTTACATATATGTGTATTGGTGAGTGGATTTGCATAATTCATGATGACAAACACTGATTTTTAATGTGCCCCTGGAATTGGCTCGTAAGTTTGCTATTTAATGTTGGCTTTTGATTAACTTAGTATATATAAGTATATTGAGGTACCAGTTATAGGAGTTGTCAAGTACAGAAGTTAAATGATAAAAATGTTAAATGTTGCTGGGCAAAGTGGTGGATGCCTGTAATTCAGCTACTCAGGAGGTTGAGGCAAAAAAGTTTGCAGCCAACCTGGGCAACTTAGGGAGACCTGTCTCAAAATTGAAAATAAAGGGCTGAGAACATAACTCAATCAATAGTACTGTTTTTTTTGTTTTTTGTTTTTTAAAGTCTGGTGCCTATCTGCTTCAGAGAAAAAGCACTATACAACATGATGCCAGTGTCAAGAGAACTGAGGAACTGAGGTGTAGAAAGAATTTTGGGCAGTGATTTTTTTTTTTATTTATTTATTGATACCAGAGATTGAACCCAAGAGGTGCTCCACCACTGAGCCATATCACCAGCCCTTCTTATTTTTAATTTTGAGACAGGTCGCTTTAAGTTGCTGAGACTAGCTTTGAACTTGGGATCTTCTGCCTCAGCCTCCTGAGACACTAGGTTATAGGCATGCCACCACCATGCCTGGCTAGTGATTTGTTTTTTCTGAAATTCAGTCACTGATGTTTTTAGAAACCTGTGATAATATTTATTTTATGAATTCAAAAAATTGAAGTTGAATTGTTCCATAGATATCTTTAACCTTCAATGTTGCATTTTCACTGGCTGTTAGCATTTTTTTTTAAATAAACAAATTAATGTCTTTGTCATAGACTCTAATGCTGACTTAACTCTTCAGTTAAAATGTTTTAATATTTGTTCATTGAAAAGCTGATATTGATTGTAAAGCATACTACTTTGTAGCCATTTTTTTGGAGATGGGGTCACACGGCATTACATGTTGCCCTGGGTGGGCTCTAACACCTGGACTCCAGTTATCCTCTACCTCAGCCTCCTGCGTAGGTGGAACTGCAAGTGCCAGGCTGGTATGTAGAACTTCCAGCATTCTTGATAAATTGTCCTTTTAATTGAGTTGCCCTAACCTGCTCCAACATTATTTCTAGCCTTTATTATTTAGTGTCTGGGATGGAGATATATATATTTCTATATTACCAATTAATAACTATATTTACACACATGGTATTTGTTACTCATCTGGGAAAGATGTCGATTCTTCTAACTCCACCAATGCAAATTTCCAGGATGATTTCACCCCACTGCACCATTCAACAAGAATTATAGGGTAAGAATGAAGCCCAAACATGCCACTTCAGAATGCACCCTCTATATTTTATTATATATATAATAAAATATATGATGTGTGTGTATAAAATATATAAAATTTTACCATTTATTGATGGATTTATATGTTGGTCATGAAATGCGTATATTGACAGCATCTTTATCTATTGACAAATTAAATATTTTCCTTGCTATAATTCTTCTTGGAGTGCTTAACACTTATCGAGGGAGGTGGGATAGAGGGAAGTTAAATTTAAAACATTCCTTTATTTTTTAATAATTTTATATTGCTGGTAGTAGTATATGATAATTCATGCATTTTCTCTATTAGTTTTAAAATAATATTGTAACAAAAATTTTACTTATCTACCCAACTTTCTAAAGATATGGATAATATATATACGGTTGCATATGGGATCCACTTTAAAAAACTAATAATTGGGATAGCTTATGTTTATTACTTTTTTTAAAAAAAAAACAGAATAAGTAGAGTTATTGCAAATTTTTGAATATTTTGGTAAATTTTTATCTTCTGCTTTCTCACTTCGATTGCTTTGTTTCATTTTAATTTTAAATAATTACCAAATATAACAATGGACTAATAACTTTTTTAATGATAGCAATTTAACAAACTTCAGAATTACTTCCCTGTTTCTATGACTAACAAGTTCTCTGTCTATGATAATTTTGTCTGGCTCATTCTTCAGTTTCCAAACTGAAACAATTTTGGTTTGGAAGTTAATTGTGGGAATGAAGATAGGATTGATGTTGGTCTTTCTGAGAATCAATGATCTGTGATTACAGGACCCCCCCCCCCAAAAAAAAAAAAAGCAGTTGGGGGAGATAAGTGTGTGTATAGAGAAAGTGTTTACTATGTTAATTAACATTAAGGGAAGTTTTTATGAGGTAGGTGCTTAATCTTGTGATAGAGACTGGGTGTATTCAAGCATGATCTTGTCTCCACAATCTGGAAATTTCACCTCCTTGATTCTTTTTTTTTTGGTACTGGGGATTGAAACCAGGGGCACTCAACCACTGAGCCACATTTCCAGCCCCATTTTGTATTTTATTTACAGACAGGGTCTCAATGAGTTGCTTAGGGCCTTGCTTTTGCTGAGACTGGCTTTGAACTCACGATCCTCCTGCCTCAGCCTCCCGAGCCACTGGGATTACTGGCATGTACCACCTCGACAGGCTCACTTCCCTGCTTTTTAAAACCCACCCTTTGATAATTTGAATCAACTAGACCACTGCTGGTAATAGTTCTTCAGTGACATTCTTTCACTTTGAAATTTGTCTACACAGTACTTCTGTCTCCTTCCTGGAGCTGCTGAAGTTTAGAGGATAAAAGCCAGCCTTTCTTTTCTTTTTTTAAATATCTTTTTAGTTGTAGGTGGACACATACTTTTATTTATTTATTTTTATGTGGTGCTGAGGGCCGAACCCAGTGCCTCACATATGCTAGGCAAGCACTTTAACACTGAGCCATGACTCCAGCCCCAAAGCAGCCTTTCTTTTTCTTTAGTTTACATCTTTAAGAACTCAGGTGTGATAGGTTTGCCTGTAATTTCAGGGACATAAGAGGCTGAGGCAGGAGGATCTTAAATTTGAGGCTAGCCCCAGCAATTTATCAAGCCTGGCTCAAAATTTAAAAATAAAAAGAACTGAGGATGTAGTTCAATTGTAAAGTGCCTATGGGTTCAATGTCCAGTACCAAAAAAATAAAAATACATGATGCAGCAGCAGCACACACCTGTAATCCCAGGGACTTGGGAGGTTGAGGCAGGAGAATTGCCAGTTGGAGGCCAGACTCAGCAATTTATCAAGGTTCTAAGGTACTTATCAATACACTGTCTCAAAATAAAAAATAGAAAGAGCTGGGGATGTAACCCAGTGGTAAAGCACCCTGGGTTTAATCCTAGTACCAAAATAAAATTAGAATAAAAAGTCTATCAATTGCTCTGAGTAAACAAAAGGGATGTTTTAGACCAGTAGTTGTGTAAACCTTTTTCTTCTTTTTTTTTTAATATATAGATAGCAGTAGGAAAAAGTGAAGGCTTTCTGCTTGTAAAAACATTTACTGTCTCCTAGCAATCTGCAGTGATGCTATGCAAGTCTGACAATAGATGAATGTTTTCCAATGTCATAAAACTTTACAGTAATACAGGAAAGTTACTTAACTGTTTACCTCAGGAGTTGATGTTCTGATTCTCAAGTTTGAGAAGATCTTGATTATGAGCTAACTTCATAGTATCATCCATTGTTAACAGCAGTAGAGACTGAGAGTCAAGCTGTTTTGTCCAAACTCTGTATTTTTCATACAGGAAAACTGAGATGCTGAGAGATTAAATGGCTTTCCAAAGTCATGCAGTTATCTTAGTTATAGAGCAGGGACTAAAATATTCATCCTTGACAGTTAAAATCCACTATGCTTTTTCCACTATGGCATGTTCTCTAACCTGATAGGCTGAGGGCTGAAGCTAAATCAGATAGTGGGCTGGAAGAGTAACTCATTGGTAGAGTGCTTACCTGGTGAGCGTGGCCCTAGGTTGGATCCCTAGCACCGAAACATTAATTAATTAATCAGTTAAATAAAGTA
This sequence comes from Urocitellus parryii, assembly GCF_045843805.1. Taxonomy (NCBI): domain Eukaryota; kingdom Metazoa; phylum Chordata; class Mammalia; order Rodentia; family Sciuridae; genus Urocitellus; species Urocitellus parryii. The sequence goes on along the minus strand of NC_135544.1, from coordinate 59,650,693 downwards.
TGTGGGAAGCTGTGCAAATACTATGCCATTGAAAACAAAGGAAAATAAAATGTCCCCAAGAATCATAGGATGTTTGAAAAGTAAGTTGTATTTTTAAGGCATATATAATGGGGTCTGATAACGTATAGTCAGTACAAATGTATTATTCTAATGAAGTTACCTACTTTTCAACTGGAATGTGGGCATAGTTAAGGTGAGACTGCTACAGTTGGTGGGTGTATGTGATCACACAGTGTGTAAATAGAGTTTGGATTAGGCCAGGGAGGAACACTCAGGCCTATAGGACCCAGGAATCAAGAGGACAGGTAGTAGATAAACTGAGGAACAAATGGTGATTTTAAAAAGGGGCACGAGACAAGACAAAATGGCCTTGCTACAGGACAGTAGTTCCCACACAGTAGTTCTGTGGACATTCCAGTGTTTGATCCGAAATGAAAACGGCTGCGGCTTTGCCAACCTCAGTGTCTTTTGTAAAATCATTTTCAGTTTTCCTGAATTAACTTTTTAATATTTAGTAGGTGTTCCTTTTCATGTGTAAAAATGCTGTCTTAAACTGTATAAAGAAAAAAACATTTTGGTTGGGAATTGGAATTAAGATTTAGGTCTTCAATTCAGGTTTCTTACACAGGTTTACAATTTGTTGTATCATAGGTGAGGTCTGGATACAAGACAGAAATAGCATAGTCTACACAGTGGCATTTAAAAAGGGCACTCCCCCCTCGGGATTGAACCTAGGGGTACTTGACCACTGAGCCACATCCCACATCCCCAGCCCTTGTTGTGTATTTTATTTAGAGACAGGGTCTCACTGAGTTGCTCAGGGCCTTGCTAAGTTGCTGACACTGGCTTTGAACTTTCAATCCTCCTGCCTCAGCCTCCTAAACTGCTGGGATTACAGGTGTGCGCCACTGAGCGCCACAGCATTTTTTTTCTTAAAACAAATCAGAACATGGGTATTACCCTCATAATGATGATCTGTTTTTCTCTGAAGTCTTATTTTTTTTCTTGTTCTATATATTGCTGTAAATACTCAAATTGAAATAAAAAGTCTTTGCCCTAAAATAAATAAAAAATAAAGAAGGGCCATACACACTAAGCTCCAGCTGATAGAATGCAAGAATGTGAGCTCAATGTTGTCAGACATTTTTATTTTTCAAAAATTTGATAGGTGGATTCTTCTTTAGCTGTATGTGTTCTAAATTAAATCAGTCTGTAAGCAGGCCTAGAGAATAAAAATATAAGACAAATTTGTTTTCCTCTATTTTATTTGGCAAAGCTAACTACAAATCGACCACCTCTTTGCAAACTCTAAGGAAATAGTTGGTATGTTGACTGTTGTGGACTGTTCCCACCTCCAAGGCTTCACATAGGGTACCACATATTGTTTAAAGATTTTAGTCCAGAAACGGTTGCCCTCTTTTCACAAAGCAGTAGATTATTTGAATGTTATATTTAGAGGTAGCAAATTCACATTAGTATGTAAGAACAAAATATCTGAGTTTCCTTTAATTCCCTAAAGAATATAGCAGGAATTGAATAGAGATAATTTTATGGTTAGCTTCTAGTGAAGATTAATGTTTTTAATGTAATAAACGTATATGAGAAGATTTTCTGGGAAGAAAAAATGCCAATGTATTATTCCAGGCAAACATTATAATAATAGAGGCAGAATGCTCAGCCTCCTTGAAGCTTTGCTCTGTCTGTTCACAAAATCAGATAGGCTGAGAACAAGCTGCAAGGCATGCACCAGAGTTATAATTAACATGAACTGGAGAAAGAGTCAGTGGCTCTGCTTCATGTTGAATTCCATTTGATCTTAATTGAAAGGAGGCTCAGAGTTACAGGAAACAGATCCTTGCATTGAAAAGGCCATGGTAATGTGTTTAGAATTTCCCAAGAAACAGAAAGGGATCTTGAGAGTACAGACATTTGAAGGGGAAGCTAAGCTCTTCACACCTCCCAGAAGCAAAATGCTCTGCCCTGCTTTGAAGGCCTTGGCTCTGTGGTTGATTTTCTCCTCCTCTAATTTTATTTTGAAGTGAGTTGTTCTCTACAGCACTATGTCAATTTGTTTTCTATTAATTTTCTTCTAGTACTTAGTTACCTGTCACAGCCTACCCATTTCTTTGAACTTATTTTTTTAATAGTTAAACTGTTTTAAATAAAGTATTGAAGTAGGAACAGGTGGAATGAAGCAATGAAAAGTAAAAGTCGACTCATGGAATCTTTACTTTTAGCTTCCCAAGCACTGCTTTCAAAGAATACAAAATTTGAAGGGAGCAAGGGAAAAAACCAAAGCAAACCAAAACAAAACAAAAAAACCAAAACAAAATAAAAAAAAAACAAAACAAAACAGAAACCATAGCACCATAAACACATAAGTGTGAGCACATTCTCTTGAGAGAGACAGGTAATACCTGTTGCTGAAAGCTCAGTAGTTGTCCCCATGCCAATCCAATGAGGAGGATACGGTTTTGAGAAAAAGGAGAAAGAAGGTTTATTGCTTTGCTAGCAAGGGAGAAACACAGGGGACTCCTGTCCCAAGGGCTGTGATTCTGCCCATCATTAGGAACAGAGGGTTTTTAAAGAGGTGACTCAGAGAAAATGAGATTAGGATGGAAAGATCAGGAAGGAGAATATCAGGGAAAAGAAGATCAGAAAGAAGTTCAGAGAAAAGAAGATCAGGGAGGAGAAGGTTGGGAAAAAGAAAAAAAAAAACATGTAAGTTGCAGAGTATCAAGTGAACCCTGTTACATACCCATGGAAGTGGATTTTTTCCTGTGGCTTTGAATGCTGACTAGTATTTTGCTAGATTAATAAGGGAAGGAAAGTCATCGTGTGCAGAAGGGACAACTTGTGCAGGGGAATATAATTATATGGTGTGTCTGGGGAACAGCAAGCAGTTTTGAGCCATGCATAGAGAATATTGTAGAAAGCAGAGGGGAAGAGAGGAGGCCTGCTGTCCAGAGACAGGCTGTGGAGGTCATTTGATTTACATGAAGAGGTCATTAGGTAGATTGTATTTTAGAAAAAGATGTGGCCACAAAGGATGGATGGGTAGAAAGAGGTAGGACACAGGGAGTGGAGGGTGGGGCATGTAGCTGGGTGTTATGATTATAGTGCAAGTCAGATCTGATCATGGTGTAACTGGGGTTGGGAAGCAGTGATTAGAAAGCTAGAAGCAGACAGCAAGAAACAGAGAAGTTTCAGCATGAAGGTAGACCCAGGAATTAAGGTGGTATACACCAGACTTCTCCATTTCAGTGCCTTTTCCTTTTGTATTTCATGTGTAATCTGTGCAATGATACTCTGTTATGTCTGTATTGCTCCCTAATGACCTGTGGCTTAGTGATGTATTTAATATATATCAGTCATCCTTGACTGGCCACCCAATGTTTTAAACGTTAAGAAATTGCTCACAAATATTAGTATACTCAGGTTCTTGTTAACAAAATTGGAAAATGAGATAACATTGCTTTCCGGGGTTACAATAACTGCTAGGAATTGATCAGAGACAGTCCCCTCAAAACAGTTGTGGGGAGACTATGATTTTCAGTTTGCCTCTGTTTTCCTGTGGTTGAATGATGCCCTGATTCACTTACTTGTTTCTTCACTTACTTGTTTCTTACTTGATTCTGTTTCTCCCTTTTGTTAAATAAAAATTCAAGGAGGTCATTGTTTTGTTTTGCTTTTTCAGTGTTTATGATCAAACAAGGGCCTCACCTGTGCTAGTAAATGTTCTACCCCTCAGCTGCTCTCCCAGCTCTTTTTATTTTTTATTTTGACACAGGGTCTCACTAAGTTGCTTAGGGACTCACTAAGCTGCTGAGGCTGTCCTTGAACTTGGGATCCTCAGCCTTTGGAGTTACTGGGATTACAGGTGTAAGCCACCATGTTCAGCAAGGACATTGTTTTGGACTAAGTTTATGCACTAGTCTCCAACAGAATGAGCTAAAAATAAAAATGGAGTTACTTGTACTAAAGTTCCCTGTCATTAAACTGAATAAGCTGTTTATCTGACCTTCCAAGAAATCGGGATTAAAGAGATAACAACTAAATTTTCCAAAGAGCTCAGTATTCAATTGGCATAATGAAGTTCCCTCAGCTGTAATCCTTATACAAAAAAGGTAGCCTGAAGTTAATAATCAACTATTTTCTTATTGTTCTGTCTCCTTGTCCTCATTTTACAAAGAAAGTAACTTTGCTAGGTGTGGTGGAGCACACTTATAATCCCAGTGGCTCCGGATGCTGAGTCGGGAGGATCGTGAGTTCAAAGCCAGCCTCAGCAATGTTGAGGCACTGAGCAACTCAGTGAGACCCTACCTCTAAATAAAATACAAAATGGGGCTGGGGATTTGACTCAGTGGTCAAGTGTCTCTGAGTTCTATCCCCGGTATCCCCCCTCCCCTCCCCCCGCAAAAAAAGAAAGTAACTGAAATGTCTGATCTGCTTTTAAAAAATGTATTTCAGTTTTCTTCAGTATCCCCTCTTTTTTTTTTTTTTTTGGTGGGGGTACTGAGGATTGAACCTGGAATTCTTTATCACTGAACTATAGCCCAGTTCTTTTTTCTTTTCTTTTTGTTATAGTTAGTTATACATGACAGTAGAATGCACTTCCATTCATTGTACACAAATGGAGCACAGCTTTTCATTTCTCTGGTTGTATATCATATATAGTCACAACATTTGTGCAATCATACATGTACCTGGGGTAATGATGACCTTTTCAGTCCCAGGTCTTTTTACTTTATTTTTATTTTAAGACTGTGTCTCCCTAAATTATTCAAGCTGGCCTTGAACTTGAGATGTTCCTGCCTCAAGTATATCACCTCAGGTCTACCATCTCAGATTACAGGTATACACCACTGTGCCCAGCTTCTTTAGTCCTTCCTGTCAAGAAAATCAGTCTCTTTCATTCATCAGAACATTTATTCTATCTTATGGAATAAACTATTTCCTGATTCTAGAATAAAAAATAAACCACATTAAAATTATTAAACTGAGGTGCACCTGGAGTACACACCTGTAGACAGACTCAACTACTCAGAAAACTGAGATTGTATATTTAAGGCCAGTCCAGGCAAATTAGTGGGATCCCCCCATCCCAACTTCAAAACAAAATAAAGAGTGTTTGCCTAACATGTTCAAGGACAGGAATTCATTCCCTAGTACCAAAAAATTAAAAACAACAACAAAAAAGTGATCATTAAGTAAATTGTTGTGATTGTGTCCTTGGACATCTATAAAAATTTTGAATTTTCTATTCTTGTCCCATAATTTTCTGGGGACCTCATGGCTGATGATGATGAGGGATATGGAGGATGGGAGAAGCAGTATGGGGGAAACATTAACCTTTGGTTTTAGATGGTGGTTTTTGTTGTTGTTGTTTGGTACCAGGGGTTGAACCAGGGGTACTTAACCACTGCACCACATTTCCCAGCCCTTTTTATATTTTATTTTGAGACAAGTTGCTTAGGGCTTCACTGAGTTGCTGAGGCTGGCTTTGAACTTGCCATCCTCCTACCTCAGCCTCCTCAGTTTCTGGAATTACAAGTGTGCATCACCACGCTCAGTTTATGCTAATATTTATAGTACAACATGGTCATTTGCTTACAATTTGTCTCCCTAGTATATCGTTTATCTGTTATTCCCTTCATGTAGCACATATTAATTATTCAAATTTTATTGAATGAATAAATAAATGCATAATTCATGTGAAAGAAGACATTCAGCTGAGTATGGTGGCACATGCTTGTCATCCCAGCAATTTAAGAGGCTAAGGCAGGAGAATGGAAGTTCAAGGCCAGCCTGGCCATTTAGGGAGACCCTGTCCCAAAATAAAAAATGAAAAGGCTGGGATTGTAGCTCAGTGGTCGATTGCCTATGGATTCAATTCTCAGTACCTAACCGGTGACCCTATCCACCCCTCCAAAGAAGGCATTCACTTGTCAAGACGTATTTGAGGAGGAAAATATTAACAAGCCATAGTACTCCAAGGATTGAGAAAGGGAAGGTTGATATGATCTGTAGACTGCAGAATGTGGTGTAATAGGATGAGTTGCCTCCGCTCCAGCTTGTCTGTGGTGAAATAGGTTACTAAGGGAGAAACATGGCAGGGAAGGTGGCCGGAAGAATCTGTCAGTGAGGGATCAGTGGAATGGCCCATGCAGTGAGGTTAATGGGCAGAAGTGGTATCATGAGGTCAGTTTTTGATGATTCACAGTCACAGGCAGAAGCAGAGTGTTGGAGCCCAGCAACTTCAGTTTGGGGCAGACAGGACTGAGAATCTTGGTAGTCTCAGGAGCCCAACAGGGCAGGATTTATTTCAGGTCCCAGAAACAGTGTTGGTGGATGGTGATCATAGGAGTTTCACTCAGTTGTCTGGGGTTGGGATTAACTTGTTCCCTGGATTCAAACATTCCAATGGTAATAACAGCAGCCTACAGTAATTTGAAAGCCTCCACTTAACATTGTAATTCGAAACTACACTTTTAGGTTGTTAACATTGAGTCAGTCTGCAGCAAGTTGGAGAGGCAGACCCCAGAAAATATAGGAGCTAGTAAGAGAAGGGGATTTGGTCAGCCTGGACTACAATACGTTTGGAATTATCTTGCATATCAGAATGACTGAAGGAACTTGTCAGATATTTGAGCTCAATCCCCTGATTCACAGGGCTTTGGAGAAACCAAGCTGTCTATCTAACAAGCAAATCAACTAATTGAAGGACTACACTAAGAGAGTCCTTGCTTAAATTTGGGGACACAGTTCTCTGGCTGGAGAATTGCTTCTTGTGAAGGGGCTTCTTTCTGACTTATACAATCAAAAGTGGCAAAATTGATCTCTGATTAATAGCCATTTTCCCTCAGGGTATTTATGTTTGAAAGCAACATTCTTGTTAGACACGATGTACAACTTTATACTCTTGGCTATATAACTACATATCTATCAAAATGTTATATTATGCCCCAAATAGCCTTAAATTGTACCTTTTAAGGAAAACAATGCTACGAAATTAGCAACCAACAAAGAACGTTCCATTATTGTCCAAAGGAAAAGATTCCTTTCAGGGTGTGTGTGAGGGTGTGTATGTGTATACATTCTTCATCTGTCCTTTCTTCATTATTTTGTTGTTTTTGAAAAGCTAATCATTTGCTCAATGTTAAAATCTAAACTCTGGAAGCTCCATGAAATTATTTAGAAAAAACATTATCTGAGTTCACATTTATTTATTTATTTATTTATACTGGGGATTTGACCCAGGGGTATTTTACCACTGGGCTAAATCCCTGGCCCTTTTTCTTTTTTATTTTGAGACAGGATCTCACTAAGTTGCAAAGGCTGGCCTGAACTTGCAATCCTCCTGCCTCAGCCTGCAGAGTCATTGAGATTACAGGTACAGGCATGTTCCTATACATGTACAATGGTACAGGCATGTACCACTGTTCCTGGCTATTTAAAATAATAATAATTAATTATTTAATTTTGATGTAGTGGAGATTGAGCCCAGTATGCTCTGAGCTACATCCTCAGTCCTTTTTCTTACTTTTTATTTTGAGACAGGGTTTTGTTAAATTGCTGAGGCCAGCCTTGAATTTGTGATACTCCTGTTGAATAGTTGGGATCGCTGGCGTGCACCACCACACCCGGTTTGGGTTCACTTTTAAATTTAGCAATCCTTTTAGGACCTTAGGTCAACAGATTCTTTCAGTTATCACAGAGTACTGCTTCAAAAGGATGAAGTCTGTAAATTGCATCCGGGCAGTGGCACACTACTCTAATCCCAGCCACTCTGCAGGCTGAGAAAGAAGGATCCCAAGTTCTAATTGTTCCAGCCTGAACAACTTGGTTAGACATCCACTTCAAAAAAAAAAAAAAAAAAAAAGGTAAATAAATAAGACTACTCGAATTTTAGATGAGATTTAAAGGGACTACTTATGAAAACTAGTTCTAAAAGATACAATAATCAAATTGTGTTTAAGGTCTATTGGTAGCCTAGTAATTAACCTCGTACTCCCTAGAAGATAAGAACATAGTGGTTTTAGACAGCAATAGGCTCAAATCTTATAGATCACATCTTACTGGCTTTGTGATTGAGTGCCTCAATCTCAGTTTCTTGATTTGTAAAGTGGGAATGATTTCCGTGTAGCTGCTATCATGTATAATAAAATAATATTCATGACTAGCTGAAGTGGCACAGGTCTTTAATCCCAGAGACTCAGGAGGCTGAGGCAGGAGGATCACAAGTTCAAGGCCAGTCTCAGCAACTTAGATCCTATCTCGATATAAAAAAATAAAAAGGCTTAGGAATACAGCTCAGTGGTAAAGCAGCCCTGATTCAATCCTTAGTACTGAAAACAATAATGACAACAATAACAACAATAATGTTGTCAGTAGCACATTGGTGCTTGACATTCATTGAGGATCAGATACTGTGTCTTCCTGTTCACATTCTACAGCAGAATTGTAGGAGCAGGCTGCACCATTGTTTGATACTTTCTATGTCTTATTTTACTTTTAAAATATTATGTAACTTTATGGTGCATTAGCACAAAGAAATAATTTCTTTGTTATTGTAAATTTTGAGTGCTTGTTCTTTTGTTAACTCAGCTATTTTAATGAGAAAATTGATAATTTATGTAAGAGAGTTTACCTTTTTGGATATAAAAAGCATTTTTTTTCTTTTCTTTTCTTTTTTTTTTTTTTTTTAACGTACCAGGAATAGAGTCTCCTGAGCGTTTGCTTGTTGTGGTATGAGGACATTAACCAGCAGTGTTTATTTAAAATACCTGGCAAATTTCCTTGAACTTCCCATTTTGAATAGACACAGGAGACATAACACAAATGGTTTGTTTTGATACCCTGGATGTCTACATCTTTAAAATACAGGTTCTGAACAGAAAAATTCCCTGGTTCTCTTTTATGACTGCCATATGAGTGTTCTGTTTTAAAATTATTCCTCTCTAATGTTCCATAACATCATTTTCTTAGACTTTCATCTAAAGACTGATTTATGTATCTAAAGATCGCATTGATTTCCATCTAGCTTAATTATAAATATAATATTCATAAATTTCTAAGCATAATAAAGGCTCAGGAAAAATGCGATATTGACAACAGAAGTTTCATGAAATGTCCTTGAAGTTTCCTTTCTACAAACAATGTAACCTCAAATCATAGATATGAGATATTTCGTTAGTCCAAAATGACCAAGTCACTCCCTAGTTGGACATTCTGTGCTTCCCAAAATGCATTCTCTCTTTCAGAACTTTAGAAATAATGCAACATTTTGGAAGGACAATCTTACCTTTTATAGTACCTGATGGAAGGACTAAGTGGGCAGAAGAGAACCCCATGAAAAGCTGATGGTGATTGATGAGTGACTTATGTATATGAAAGTTTGAAAAATATAAAGCCTCTATGAGCACTAGAGGAAAAAGCTAAAACCTAGAAGCTGATTTCATTATTTTTTCCATGCCTCATTAAATAAGTTACACATTTTTTTCAAATAAGCAAATAAGCACTTTGATGTCACTGATGTATTAAATATTTGTTAAGTGCCCAGAAAACAGTTAGGTATTGTGAGAATTTAATAGCTATAATTAAAACAAATGTACCGTGAATACTGACTTAAATCCTTTTTAAACATATGGGGATGGAAATAAATTAAAGAAAAGGGCTGGGGATGTAGCTAAGTGGTAGAGTGTTTGTCAAGAAATGCAAGGTCCTGGGTTGGGACTGTAGCTGAGTGGTAGAGTGCTTGCCTAGCATACATGAGGCACTAGGTTTGACCCCAGCACCACATAAATATAAACAAATAAAATAAAGGTATAAAAAATAAAATAACATTATTAAAAAAAAAAGAAATGCAAGGTCTTGGGTTTGATCTTAAGTGCTGCCACAAATGAGTGTGTATGTGTGTGTGTGTGTGTCTGTTTACCTATATAAAACAAAGGACTCCCACCCATAGAAACCTATATTGTCTTCCCAAAAGATATGGTCATGAAAGATTTCTATGTTGAGTTACTAGCACTAAACTAAAACTAAACATTCACCTACCCATTTCTTTTTATTGTCCCCAGTACTGTGGAACTCTACCAGGGTTGCTCTACCACTGAGCTACAACATCAGGCCTATTTATTTATTTATGGTACTGGGGATTAAACTCAAGGGCACTTGACCACTGAGCCACATCCCCAGCACTATTTTGTATTTTATTTAGAGACAAGGTCTCACTGAGTTGCTTAGCACCTTGTGGTTGCTGAGGCTGGCTTTGAACTTAGGAACCTCCTGTCTCAGCCTCCAGAGCCACTGGGATTACAGGTGTGAACCACTGTGCCTGGCCCCCTTTTATTTTTTATTTTAAATATTTGTACAGTCTTGATAAATTGCAACCTTCAGCGTGTGCTACTGTGCCTGGCCCATTCTTCAAAGTAGATTGTCAGTCAGTCATCAAAATTTTACGAAATTATTGATATTTTTTTAATGATAACTTATGTTTTTTCCTCAAATGGAAGTTAGATAAGAGAAAATAATTGTAAACCACAGCAGAGAAGAATTTTAAGTTAGAATTTAGGTTCTTCAATGAGATATTTCATTTCTGGATTTGTTCATTGAATATATATGTATTCATATTTATATATACACTATCATATTTACATGTGTATTCATACACACAAATTTTTTCCCTCAGTACTGAGGATTGAACCTAGAGGCACTCTACCACTGAGCTACATCCCCAACACTGCTAAATTGATAAGGCTGACCTTGAATTTACTATCTTCCTGCCTTAGTATCTGGAATTACAGGTGTGCACCACCTCAAATTAATATGTAAGGAATACTTACTTTATGTTCAGTGCTCTGAAAGGTATAGCGGGCTAAGATGATGGGCAAAGTAAACAAGAACTCTATTCTCATGGAGCATCCACTGTAGTATTAGAGAAGCAGAATAAATAAGTAGATGTATAGGCGAGCAACAATATTTCAAATACTTAAACTGTACAGATTGAAGTAACATGGAGACTCTTTCTTCTTGGTTTATTGCTTTTTGCCCCTGGAATGCTTTCAATTTAAATTTATTGGCTAAATGCATCTGTTCCTAAAACTGTAGGTACGAGGAAAAAAGAGATAACGTAAAAATTAAAATGTCATCAATCTGGCTTTAAGAGCAAAAGGAAATGGATACTTGGCTGAAGATTAAGTAAGAAAACAGTGGAGAAATTTTCAACAGTTACAGATTTAGCCAGCAGTTATGCCTGGACTAAGACTGTAAACAATTTGTACTTTTAAGTTCTCCAAATTCTGTCATATTCATTAATCATATTTTACAATTAAAGCATTGCCAAATCCATGCCCTTGAAGGTTTTTCTAAGCTTCCCCCCCTTTTTTTCTCGGTCCTCATAATTATTTAAATTTTATTTTTGTACTTTTTGAAGTTTGTATTTTATGTTTATTTTTCCCTATTAGTCCAATTTGACCCCCTGTTCCCCCGGTTGGAGTTAATAGAAGCATGTTTTGGCAGATTATTTGGCCTATTTTCAGTCCAAAGCCCTCTCCACACCCCCACCCCATCTGGGGAATTGAGGATCATATCCATTGCCTTAGAGCATGCTGGGCAAGTACTCTATCAGTGAATATAGGCTCTCAGTCCTATTTTTTCAATTTTACATTAAGATAGCATCTCAAGGGGCTGGGCGAGCTAGTGCATGCCTGTAATCCCAGTGGCTTGGGAGGCTGAGGCAGGAGGATTGAAAGTTCAAAGCCAGCTTCAGCAATTTAGGGAGGCCCTTTCTAAAAAAAAAAAAAAAAAAAAAGGTTGGGGAAGTTGGTCAGTGGTTAAGAGGTGCTCTATTCAATTCCTGGAAGATAACAACAACAACAAAAGAGAGAAAAAGATAGTTTCTCATTGAGTTTCTGTGGGGGCCTTAAACTTTGAATTCTCCTGCCTTAGCCTTCAGACTTGTTGGGATTAGAAATGTCCATCATCAGGCCTGGTTAGAATTCTTATCAACATTTTCAAGCACATTTTTCGTTATGTTCTTACAGATATATAATATAATAGAGGTCTAGAGAATATATCAGCTAGGACCAAATAAAACACAAAAGATGGTTAAATTTAGTAGATTATGATTTATAGGCTGTTTCCATTAGAGTGATTTATTTTGTTAACATCATGTCTAATAACTTACTTAACATACATGGAAATGTTTTGGAAATAAGTTCAGTAAGCATTAGGAGTAAATATGGAATGCTTTATTTTGTCCATTATTGGCTCTAGGGTCCATTGTGTTTTTTGTTTGTTTGTTTGGTTTTGGTATTGGGTATTGAACCCAGAAGTGGTTATTCTTCTGAGCTGTATTCCAAGTTTTTTAAAACTTTTATTTTGAGACAGGGTCTCACTAAGTTGTCTCAGTGGCTTGATTTGCAGTTATTTCACCTTAGCCTCTGGAGTAGCTGGAATTACAAGTGTGCATCCTTGCACTCAGCTTCTTTCAGTTTTCTTAAGGGAAAAAGCCAGAGACAGAACAGTTTTGATAAGGTATACCTTTGTTCCAATGGGAGGAAGGAAACAATATATGAATTGATTTGCATTAAAGACCAGGAGACAGTAGGTAGGGCTGTGACAGCACTGGTTGATGCTGAGAATTAGGTGGATGGGTATAAGTTGTGGGGAAGATCTCACTTTTATCTTCTTTGTTGAGTTTTGAATCATGGGAATGTTTTAACTTTTGAAAAACAAGCATGCAAAACATTAGAAATAAAGTCACCTTTATTAGCCATAAATTAAACCATTAGTGTGTACTTAAAACTTAAGACTCAAATTATCTTCTAAAACGCAGACCTTAAAACTTAATTTTACAGCATGAGATAGAACCGTTAATACGTAAATCTTGACTTTGACATTTCCTAAGGCTCTTGAAGAGAACTTCTCATCCTGTATGTTTGACTTTAGAGTGTCTCACCTGATTTTCCTTTAGGAGTTAATAATTCAAAACTATGAAATTTGTGTAACTGTAAAGGTAGAAAACACCCCTTTATATTTCAAATCATTTCCAGATTTTGGGTCTTGCCAAGATTGTACCCATCTCAAGGGGATAACATGCGATTCTCAATCAGCAGGCTCCATCATTAGGAGCTCATGATGGTTCCCAAGTGCATTCATTTCTACCCAGGACACTGTTACCTGAGGACACACAGAAGGTGTCTGGATATGTGCAACAGGAGTCAGACATTTTACTTGCTCCTATCATGACCCTGTACTTACGTAGGAGACCAACGTTCCACATTCACACAATACTACATGCCCCACCTCCACATAGCAGGGCTGCATGCAGGATTTGGAGAGAAACTGAGGAGATAATATCATGGAGCGAATCTGGTAGTGGTAGAGAAGCAGGCAGCAGAGAAAAGGAATGGGTGGTGTACCGTTTTCCTTAAAGCTGGAGGATCTGAATGAATGAAAAGTATGTTCTTCCACTTACTCCACATTTTTTTGTGTGTCAACTCTGTTTAAATCTGATGCCCCGGAGACAAGCTAAAGAGTCATAGTTTATCTAAGAGAGACAAAAATCTGAGGACAGGATATCATTCTAACTTGATGCTGGATTTGTTGACATTTGAGACAAAACCCTGGAACTTTTATCTAAATAGAAGTGTCACCATATTTTAGTTTAACTGATAAAGTTATGGTCAGGGTGGAAATGCCATCTGTGTGGTTGAAACTACAGGCTGTTTCCCAGGAAGTTTGTCTCCTAAACTTTGATGATGATCTTGTTTGGAAGAAATAAAACAGGCCCTGAGAGGAGAGTGAAGATTCACACACCAAGTGAGGTGGGGAAGGAACACAGGCTCCGGACACTCCAAAAACAACAAAATCTCCTTTTTTTTTTTTTGGTGAAACAATGTGCTTTGAGTTAAAAAAAAAATATTAGGCAAATCCAGTGACTCATATTGCCTCAACAATCTTATTATGTATAGATCTACTTATATAATATTGCCTTTAAAAATGAGAGAGAAGCCACCAGGGGTGGTAGCACACACCTGTAATCCCAGCAACTCTGGAGGCTGAGGCAGGAGGATGGCAAGTTCAAAGCCAGCCTCAACAACTCAGCTAGGCACTGAGCAACTTAGCAAAATTCTGTCTCAAAATGAAAAATAAAAAGGGCTGAGGCTGTGGTTGTGGCTCAGTAGTTAAGTGCCCCCTGAGTTCAATACCTGATACAAAAGTTGGGAGGAGGGAAAAACAGCTCCCCCCCCCAAAAAAAAATTAAAAAGAAAAAACTCTCAACATATCTTTAGTTTTTGCTCAGAAGTATATAAGTGATATTTCATTTTATTTCCACTGAAATAACATGTGCTTCATTTACTTACATACTTCAGATTTTATGAAGGCTATTAGGACAAAAGACTTCACCTTTTGGGGTCTTCTCTCTGGTGAAAATTCTACCTCTGGAGACAATGGAGTAGTTCCTTATCAAACACAGAGTTGGCTTAATCCCACACTAATCATGCTTCCCAGTGTGGTAACCAGATGAGGAAGTGATGTCAGTGTGGTGTGAGAGGACATGCAAATCTGTGGTTAGGTCTGCAGATAGCCTTGTGGAGTTCAGGTGCCCAATTTCCAGTATTTGTTTTCTGTACCCTTCTGACATCTTCTTGTCTAGAATATGAGGCATTTACTGATTCTACTTCTGGGAATACATTTGGAGATCCCACCCGGAAATGACAAAAGTTCACAAAGATAATTAGGGGACTGAAGTTGACTGCTAGACACTTTGTCAATGGATTCTGTTTGGAAGCAAATCTTGTACTAGAATTAAGGCTGCTATGTTCTGTATATAATAAGATAAAGACTCATTGAGCTGAAAGGAACTTTTAAACCTAGTTTAAAACATTTTATAGATGAAGAAAAGAAAACTTGGGCTAAGTAATTATGTCACTGTTAAATTTAAGCCTTTAGTTTAAATCCTACATTTTGTATCTACTTACTCAATGGCTTGCCATGTTTGCTTTTTTGTGGTATGGGGGCTTGAACATGGGCACTGTGCCATTGATTTATAACCCTAGTCCCCTGCCCTGTTCTTGGTACAAGGGATAAAACCCAGGGGTGCTTAACCACTGAGCCACATCCCCAGCCATTTTTATATTTTACTTTGAGAAAGGTTTCATTAAGTAGCTTAGGACCTTGCTACATTGCTGAGGCTGACTTTGAACTTACCATCCTCCTGCCTCAGGCTCTGGAGCCCCTGGGATTATAGGCATGCACCAACGCACCGGGCTCCTTTTTATTTTTTATTTTGAGTTGCCATCACAATCATAATGTTAAGTTCCTCTAAAAAGGGAGGCAAAGAGAAGTTGAATCATGAGAACATCATCCTGTACATGGGGGTACCGGTGCTGCTCCAGCACCCCAGGAGGCAAAGGGTTTTGAGATTTCCAGTGCTCCCTTCCTTGTTTATTCCTACAGCAAACATTCATAGCCTATGTCAAGTTGAGACTCTCTCTTTTTTCTTAACAACTTGAAAAGACTGAACATGCCATCACAAATCTGACTGCTTAAAGTGCTGAGTGTAGATAGGCTCAGAATTTCCCCTGAGCTATGGCAGGATAAGGTATTTTTTGACTTCACATGACAAGGGCTAATAATAGTTCTCTTTCTTGACTCATCTTTTGAACATTACCAACATTTTAACCCCAGATTACAACCTTATTTTACCACAAGTTCAAGCACTATGAATAAGAACTGCAGAGGCAAGGGCAGAAAAAGCCACAGATATGGTTCTGGCTTGTGATGTCCTAGATTTCCCTTAAGCATATTAACTGTTGCAAGATAAAGGTCAGCAAAATTGAAGAGAGGAACCACAAAATTGCTGGGTTTCAACTCTCATCATGACTTTGAAGGAATGGGGGAAAATAATATATGTCCATTATTATTTTAGTGGTAGATTTTATTTCACTTCGTTTCTGAACAGCACAAAAGATCTGCTGAATGCTATCAATAGTTACTCCATACTTTCCTTATCATACTGTTTATAACATTTTATTGATTAATCATATAATTAATATTTTATTCTTTTTTCTCTCTATAAATCATCTGAGGGAGGGAACTATGATGCTATTGTTCAGTGCTATATTCCCAACAAAATTAAAATATGGTGCCCTTCCTCAAAAATAACTAAGAATTTCAAGACAACAGGGTACATGCCTGTGACTCTGGTGCTGCTGGTATGTAATAAGCACTCAATAAGAATCTATTCACTGAGTGACTTTGTATTCTGAATGAATACATCTTTTGTTCTGAAGACTAAAAATTGTATACTACTGATGATATTAGAGCTATACTACCATATCTATACTACTATATTTTTTCAATAACCACTGTCAAATCTTCCTACCTTTAGTAGTAATATTTAATAATAGAGCTGATGGTTTGCAACTGGCTTGGCTACTGTTTCCAATTACTTTGGCTGCATTGAATTTAAACCTTGAAAGACCCAGATTAATATACATCCTCCTCCTTCTCCTCCTCCTCCTCTTCCTTTTTCTCTTCCTCCTCTTCCTCCTCCTCCTTCTCCTCCTCCTCCTCCTCCTCCTTCTTCCTCTAATTCAGGGGTAATTTACAACTGAGCTACATCCCCAGTCGTTTTAGTTTTTATTTTGAGACAGGGTCTTGCTAAATTGCTGAGGGTGGCCTTGCTCTTTCCTCAGCCTCTGGAGTATCTGGAATTACAGGAGTGCACTATTGCAACCGGCTTGACTACTGTCTTCCAATTACTTTGGCTGCATTGAATTTAAACCCTGAAAGACCCAAATTAATATACAAAGAAATATAAATCTACATCTTTTAAAAACTATTGTTATAGATACAGTGCCTTAGTTATATTAAAATAATACAGAATAAGAAAGCACAGTTGCAAAACTACTCTGCTTTGTATCTGGGAAGTTTCAAACCACTGATGTAGACGAGACTACCTTAGAAAGAATAATAGCTTGAAGCTGAAATTTACTCAGTACTTCACAAATCAATGACAAATAAGTTTCTCCACTCAGTCCCCTACAATTGGAGGGATACACTTGAACTTTTCCAGAAATGATCTGATTCTGGAGCTGTCAGAGGAATCTTCTTTGGAAATTACCACATCCATCTGTAGTAATAGGCTAGCCTGGTTCATGTAGGAAAATGTATTTTTAAAAATAAGCTTCATCTTCATTCTTTTGCTGTGAAACACCAAGTAATTTAATAATAGAGCCGATGGTTTGCCTGAGTTAAATCCTATAGGACTTCGTTTTCTCTAGTCAAGTTTCTCATCACATGTCAGTCCCAAGAACCTTTAGATGTGTTCCATGCTATTTTTTTCATCCTTCATATGACTAATTATTATTTTCCTTCCTCAGTTTTCTTTAAAATGTGTCATGGGAGTGGAAACTATGTGGATATTCTAAAACTCAGCCTGCCCTCAGAAGCCTGATAGAAAGAGAACAATCTTTGGAGAAGGAAATTTGTATTTGAATCTCACTTTTACCACTTTTTCTTTTCCTGTGTTCTTTTGAAAATTTATTTAATCTCTCAGGATCTCAGTTTATTTTCTCTAAAGTGGAGAGGATGGTTCCCTGGCAATGTTTGTTTTAAGGTGCATGGTGGGGTTGGTGCAATAGCTTAGCGGTAGAACAACTGCCTAGCATGTGTGAGGCCCTGCATTCCACCCCCAGCACTGCAAACAAATAAATGGATATAAATAGAAAGATTCCTGATGATAGAGGCAAGTCGAATGATACCTGATAACTATTTAATACTTGGTAGATGTTATGATGGTGGTGAAGAAGTCTCATTTTTATGTATAAGTTTTATAAAGTATTTTTTTCTCATTTTCAAAGTAATACACACTCATAGAAGAATGCTTTTAAAAACACAAACACACACAGCACACGCTATCTAGATGTCACATAGTCATTAGCATGTTGAAAAAAATAAAAAAGGCAAAGGAGATTTATAGAGAGATTCTTAAACATTCAACCTTCGACTTTTTATTTTCCATATTTTTGTGGTATTGGAGATTGAACCCAGAACCTTGCATGCCAGGCTACTGCTTTACCACTGAGCTACCCCAAGCCCCTTTTCAAAAATTTTATGTTAAGACAGGGTCTTGCACAATTGCTCAGGCTGACCTTGAACTTGCCATCCTCCTGCCTCAGCTTCCAGAGTAACTGGAATTATAAGAGTGTGCCACTGCACCTGGTGTCTTTTGATTTCTTGAGGCAAAAGAGTTTTGGAATTCAAAACAATTGCTAAAGAGAGAAAGGATGTGGCTATAGCAACTCTGGCTGCTTTATTGCAATGAGTAGAGAGTAACTTCTATTTGTTCAGGTCCAGACAGAGGCTTTGGGTCATAGAAACACAGATGAGCTGTTGGACCAGGTAAGAGATGTAGTTACTCACCCTTTAATAGTTTGCAAATTGAGTACAATGAACATTGTTACACTCACATGTATTATTTTATATCATGAGTTAACTCCTTATAGTTTAATGTTTGACAGTGAAACGCACAAGAATGAGAAGTTTGCTGGGCATACTGTTCATCCGAACTGCTCTTTAATGTAAACTTTCATTCCTAGCAAAATAACAGAAGTCATAAGAGAGAAGCATCAATGACTTGAAGAGGAAATAGACCTTACCAGTAAGTCTGAAAGGACAAGGAATAGCTGGGACCCCAGCTGTGCACCCTCATCCCCTGCAGTAGTGGATTCTAATTTGACTGTAAGAGCCTCTAAGCTACATGCTTCCCAGGAAGGAAAGCACTGCCACAGCTAACTGTGGAGAACAGAGGACACTTTCCTAAAGAGATCTGGAAAGCTCTGAGTCACAAGAATTAATCAGGGCCTCAGCATTGATGCAAGCATTGATTTGGGCACATTGGTAACCTGTTCTGTAGGTCTTTCTGGAAAGTGACTTAATGATATGTTGCCACCTGCTATTTTGGGGATCTATCCAGTATTGAACAATTTATATGCAACATATTGACCAGGTTAATTTTATTCTTTCTTCATACTAGAGATTGAATCCAGCAGCACCTTGTCCTTGAACTACACTCCTAGCCCTTTTATTATTGTTATTATTATTTATGATGAGGCAGGGTCTTACTAAATGGCAGATACTTGTGATCCTCCTGGCTCAGCCTCCTGGGTTGCTGGCAGGTTAAACTTAAGTTTGTTTTTTTGTTTGTGTGATGATTAGTAGTGACAGTAATTTTATTTTAGTCACCATCACCCATATTATGTTGTATTAACAGTGACAGCAACTATTACTAGCCTTAATCTGAAGCAGGATTTAACAATATGGAAACCGTATACATATTGGAAAGGAACTAATAACTTAATGATAATCTAACAGATAATTTAACAATGTTAATTGATAAAACTCGGTCCTACTGACTGATTACCTAGCTGAAAGGAGAACAATACAACAATAAAGAACCAAACTGGACAGCTCAACTCAAGTTACTGAATAATTTTTTTGCTTTCTAAATCCAAAATTTGAGTGAAAATATTATGACTGCTTCCACACTGTATTTGAAAAATGAAATCTGATTTGGTAAAGCAGCAATTTTTTCCATATGTCCAGCTTTTAAATCAAAGAATTGAATGTGATCAAATCAGCATTATATCAAAAGAATGGCCAGAACATGATCACATATTCCAACTCTCTCGTCTTTTTGTTTGTTTGTTTCATTTTGTTTTTATTTTTAAAACAATCTAGGGTTTGGGGTGAGAGATAGAGACTAGATAGTTGGTGTGTTTCATGTGTTTCATTGAAGGGATCTATTAACCAGCCCAGAGGCCCTGAGAGCAGGAAATTACTGGTGGATATTAAAGTTGTAACACTGGATGGGACCACCAAAAGAGTAGAGGTTGGAGAGAAGAGCAACCAGTGAAGGAGACCAACAAGTGAAGAACGAGTGTGGGTGGTGGAAACCAGGTGAAAAAATAAAACAAAATAAAAAACAGTGTTTGCCAGGAGGAATTTGCTCACTGGGTGAAATACTGTGGACAGGGCAAGAAAGATTAGGAGAGGGGATTGGCCGCTGATGCTTACTCCTCATATGTGTGTGTGTGTGTGTATATACACACACACATATACATATAAAGAAGAATACACACACATATACACACACATATTCTTCTTAGTTGTAAATATTTGCTACTTTGTTATGTGGTGCTGAACTTTGAACCCAGTGCCTCACACATGCTAGGCAAGCGCTCTACCACTGAGCTGCAATCCTAGCCCCCTGATTCTTACTCTTGAAATGCTCATTTAACCCATTTTCAAGTGAGGAAAGAAAATCCTAGAGAAGAGAAACAACTCCCCTGAGGCTCTCTGTTCTTACAGTTGTCAAAATTTAGAACTATTTCAAGCCAGATGCAGTGGTGCATGCCCGTAATCCCAGCAGGTTGGGAAGCTGAGGCAGGAGGACTGCAAATCCAAATCCAGCTTCAGCAAAAGCGAGGCCCTAAGCATCTCATTGAGACCCGGTCTCTAAATAAAATACAAAACAGGGCTGAGGAGGTGGCTCAGTGGTCATGTGCCCTGAGTTTAATCCTTTGTACATGCCCCCCCCCCAAAAAAAAATTTTAGAGTTATCTTATACCTTGAAAATGACTCAACCTACTGTCAAGTACTATTTACTTTAACTTTTAAGGCATATATTTCACATTTTTGCTTTGCCACATGTAGTACTACATTTTTTTTCACTCTCCTTAGTATTCCTTTTTATTATATTCCAGAGGACTTTGAAACCTGATAAAGATGATGGGCAACAGCATAATTAAATGAACAATGTGGGAGCCCTCTGAGGGTTGAGCCATAAAAGTAATTGTAGTGATTTATTGCTCCACAGAGTTTGTTCTCATAGATTCATTGTGTATCTTACCATGGAGTGTTCAGAGATCACTGCCAGTAAAAGTTAGGATATAATCTGTGGTTGACCTTTTATAAAGATAATGACAGATAAAACAATGTGGTCTTGAATTCTTTGCTAGTTAAAATAGTCATAGTTTGTAAACATAAACCAACTAAACTTGACTTTATTGTTTTAGGCAAAAAAAAAAAAAGTCTTATTTATTTTATTTTGGAGTGTTCCTTGTATTTTTTTCTGAAATAGAACTGCTAGTTAAATGAGAGCTCAGGGAGAGTTGGCTTTCCAAGGGAGAATTAGAAAGCCTTTTAAATAGTTAAAGAAAGCCTTTGCTACTTTGGATCAAGCAATGTTTGTTGTCTGTTAGAAGTACATTTATTCTCTCGTTTGTTGTTGAATTTTTTCCTTTTTTATTGAATTGTGAGGATGTGACCACAGAGGATTTTTGCTGGGCAGGGAGGAGAGCTTCCAAATATAATTCCACAGAAGATTTTTTTCAGCCTTTATAAGAGAATATGAGTGTTTTATTTTTTATTTATTTTATCACAATAGTTGAAAATTCTTCAACAGATTAATTGTCTACCTCGAACTAGAATCAGTTGCCTACTGATTTGCCTGGATGATGTTCTCAATTCTGGTTTTTTTTTTTTTTTTTTTCTTTCATTCCACTGGGCAAACATCTGCCGGGCTTTCTTGATGGCAACATAGTGATTACTGAGCTCCACCCTATTAGAAATACAACTAGTTTTCAACTCAAGAAAGTCTATAAAAGCCACTTTTTTAGAAGTCTCTAAACTTTGGAACTATTCAATGATACTCTATTTTTGCCAGCAATAAACAATATATATTTATTTATTTATTTTAATGTAAAGGGCAAGGTATTGAACAGACACTTCACAGAAGAAGCAATACAATCAATCAATACATATATGAAAAAATGTTCAACTTCACTAGTAATGAGAGAGATGCAAATCAAAACTACTCTAAGATTTCATCTCACTTCAATCAGAATGGCAATCATCAAGAATATAAGTAACAATAAATGTTGGCGAGGATGTGGGGGAAAAAGGTACACGTATACATTGCTGGTGGCACTGCAAATTGATGCAGCCAGTCTGAAAAGCAGTATGAAAATTCCTCGGAAAACTGGGATCGGAAGCACCATTTGACCCAGCTGTCCCACTCATTGGTTTATAACTAAAGGACTTAAAATCGGTATACTAAAAATTCATTAAATTTCATTTAAATTAATACAATTTAACAAAGTCAATTTAAATAACATTTAATATAGATTAAATCATTTAATATGAACTATATAATAAAAATATTAATAAGATTAATTTTAATAAAAATCCACTTAGTGGTTTTAGAAACTACAGGTATCAGAGAAATATTAGCTATATATTCTACTTTTGTCTGCTCTCTCATTTTGCCTAACTTAAGCTAGAAACTTTTGTTTATCTTTTATCTTAATTTACCAAGATAAAAATGGGAAGACAAAACACCCAGTAGCTACACACATCAGCTTTTCCTTTGTTTTTTTCTAAATTTTGCCTTAACATTTACATTATTTTATCCAGTATCCAGGTATTTTCTTATGTTTTTATGTTAAAAGCATATGCCGTTTGATTTCAATCTCTTTTCAAATACATATATCTAAAATCCCTGTTGCTTCTGCCATTATAGTATTTTAATTTAATTCCATCTTGATTTTTGCTTTAATCTAACAATTATTTGGAATTGTTTCTATGGCCCTAAGTTCATTGTATATGGAATTTTTTTTTTTTTTTTTTTTTTTTTTTTGAGGAGTCAAAATTCTTCTAATTTTAGATGCACAAGGAATTGCAGCCTGTGTGATAACACCTTTACGGAATTGGCTGGCGTTTTCATTGTGGTCTAGGGCATGGTAAATTTTGGTGGCTGTAGCCTGTGTGTTTGAACATGATATGTAGTTTTGTGTGCATGGTACAACTTCTTGGTATAGCTCCTCAGTCAGGCTTCTTAAGTGCATTACACAGCTCTTCTCTATCCCTCCCCCCTGCTTGTTGGTGGTTCCTTGTTTGGGTTCTGAGAGAGGGATGTTCAGTTGATGCCTTTTATTCTGCAGGGTTTCCCATGTTTTTGCTCTATGTACCCCACGGTGTGGTACCCCAGATAACTATCTTATTGTTGTCCTGTGCTCTGTGATCCCTGGTATGTAATACTGAAAGCATGAAGCAGCCTGTTACCTCTCAGCTTCTGCAAGTGAACTGTTTCCTTGCACGTTCTATGTTTGCTTTTGTCTTTTCAACTTGATCTACTCTTTCATAATCTATTTTTGTGTTCAGTCCTTGAAATTCTCATTCTTATTTTGGATCACTGAGCATTTCAAATGTCCTTTTCTAACTTCTATGAGGATTTGGTGGTAGAAGGAGAAAGAGAGGTGAAACATGCTCATTTTCAGCCTTTAAGATTGAACCTCAAATCTTAGTGTAGTTTTGATTTTCACTTCTCTAAGTGCTAGTGATGATGAGCATATTTGCATAAATTTGTTGATTAATTTTATATCATCTTGGGAGAAGTGTCTGTTCAGGTCCGTGGCCCATTTATTGAATGGGTTATTTTATTTTATTTTATTTATTTATTTATTCGTTCGTTCGTTCATTCATTCATTTATTTATTTATTTGTGTGTGTGTGTGTGTGTGTGTGTGTGTGTGTGTGTATTTAGATTTGTGAGTTCTTTCTATACCCTAGAGATTAGTGCTCTATCTGATGTGTGATGGGGCAAAACTTTTCTCCCAAGATGTAGGATCCCTATTCACCTCCCAGATTGTTTGTTTTGTGGAGAAGAAACTTTTTTAGTTTGAATCTATCTCATTTATTGATACTTGGTTTTAATTCTTGTGCTATAGGAGTCTCATTAAGGAATTTTGGGACTAATCCCATATGATTGGAATTAGGGCCTACTTTTTCTTCTGTTACATGCAAGGTCTCTGGTTTTATTCCTAGGTCCTTGATTCATTTGAGTGGAGTTTTGTGCATGGTGAGAGATAGGGGTTTAATTGCACCTCCCTCCAGTTAGAATGTCAGCGATTTTTGAAAATGGCAGCTATGATGAAGACAACAACAGTAAGTGTTGGTGAGGATTTCAGGAAAAATGTACACTCCTACACTGTCGGTGGGACTGTAGATTGGTGCAGCCAATATGGAAAGCAGTTTGGCGGCAATTCCTTGGAAATTTGGGAATAGAACCACCATTTGACCTAGCTATCCCTCTTTTTGGTCTATACCCAAAGGACTTAAAAACTGCATACTACAGGGACACAGCCGCATCAATGTTTATAGCAGCAAAATTCACATTAGCTAAATTGTGGAAACAACTTAGTAGATGAATGCATAAAAAAAAAAAATGTGGCATTTATACACAATTAATATCACTCAGATACTTACCCTCTCGCTCAGTCCAGGAGACGCTAGTGCCCTTCACTACCTCTGTCAGAGCCTGGTTCGGACAGCTGGTGCCTCGGAGAGGACAGGCTGATCCTGCCTGCCTCCCATGTACCCTTTGTCACAGGGAGCGACATTCATGTGAGACCAAGTAAAATCCAGTCATAGACATTAATAGAATATCTCAAAAAAGTATTTAATAAAAAGGCTAGCAAATACAGGGTCTTTAATGAAACTTTAATAAAATTTATGAGACAAGGAAACTGAAAGCACAATATTTTCTTAGGAACTTTTCTGTTTGGTGTTATTCTTTACAATATAGCAGCTTTTCCTAAGAATGCAGGGAGTATGAAATTTCTAAGGCTATCTTGCTGTGTTCTCCATTAAACCCCTTGTCTTAAAAAAACCTTGGATCTAGATTAATCTTTGTAATTTTCTGAGTACCTGTATAACATATTTTTCTCAAGAATGCAGTGAGGTCGCCGTTTCCAAGAGCTCTTCAATTCTGAAATATAAGAAGTGTGTTTCCAGGCATTGAAACCCAAAGGCTCACCTAGACACAATGGAGTGAGCAGAATATATAAAAATCTCTCATGACAAATCTGAACTCTGCTTTTCCCAACCGTGTGAAGTCTACTGGAATAAGATTCCAAGTAATTTGGCAAGTCGAAGCCAAATATATACTTTGATATTCTTCTCGGGAGTAAGCCGTGTGATGTTACAGGAAGGCAGATTTTAGTGCTGAATTTCTGATCGTATCCCCCCAAAAGTTGTTCCATGCATATCATGCAAGAATGTAACCTCCAAAAAATAAATAAATAAAAGAGAGGACATTTGACGTAAGAAGGCTGGATAATATTTGCATGTTCGTGTATTTTTACCACACATCATACCTTCTTATTTCTTCCTTGCTCTGATTTGAAGCATATGCTTTCATTTTTCATTTTGGCTTACCGTGTTATCACTTAATAATAATTCAGTAAATTTACTTAGAACAAGAAAGTCACCTAATGACTCATGTCTTAGAGATGCTTTCAAATAAAAGTAATTGTGCATTTTGTACCATAGAGTATTCCCAGTGTTTCCTAGAATTGTTGCAACTGATGCTGGAGGCTTTGAAATAGAGCAGGAGGCATAAGGGCCGTGGCTTGTGACCCTTCCCAAAGTATGTAAGATTGATAGACATTGAATGCAAATAAACAACTATGCATCATTGAATTTTTTCCTGTCACTGAAATGCTAGTAGAGCTCAAGGAATTGTGAGCCTCTTTGTCTGCAGTACAGGAAAAATAAGAAATTTAAAGACTTGAGTTACATACAATTTCTGATAACATACCTTAGGTTGGTTCTCAGCTTAAAAAACACAAAAAGAGAAATGTCATCATTTTCCATAGCATTGGGAAACTTTTCATAGGTGGGAAACTTTACTATCAGAGCTCATCGGTTCTCAGACATTTATATGTTTTGAATACTTGGCCAATGTGCCTTTGGGATGCGTCCTCCAGTTGTTGTTTCAGTGATTTTGTTCATGCCTAACAACTGATGGCATCTTAATTTTGGTAAAATAATGTAAATGTTAAGGTGAAATTTAGAAATAAGAAAGGAAAAGCTGATATGTGTGTAGCTACTAGGTGTTTTTCTTCCTTTTTTTTTTTTATTTTTGTAAAGTAAAGCAAAAGATAAACCAAAAGGTTCTAGCTTAAGTTAGGTAAAATCAAAGAGGAGAAAAAAGAAGATAACATTGCTAATACTTCACTGCCACCTGTAATTTCCAAAACAACTAAGAGCATTTTTATTAAAATTAACTTTATTGACATTTATATTAAATTATATAGTCAATATTAAATAATTCAATCTATATTATGTTAAATTTACTTTGTTAAATTGTATTAATTTAAATAAAATTTAATGAATTTTTAAATATAAATCATACTATAATTTAACATAAGTTAATAAGCAATATCAATAAAATAAATTTAAATCAAACCATCGTATTAATAAAAGAAATTTAAATAATACTACTAATAAAATTAATTTAAATTAGATTGATTTAAATTAGATTAATTTATATTAAATGATAGTATAATTTATATTTAAAAACATATTAAATTTTGTTTAAATTAATTTTAATAAAAACGTTCTGAATGGTTTTAGAAACTACGGGTGTCAGAGAAGTATGTGCTATGCAATCTGCTTTTTCGCTTCTCGGATTTCACCTACTTAAGCTAGAAACTTTTGATTCATCTTTTACCTTAATTTATCAAAAGGTTATAACTACTCCTGTTGTAAAGCTTTTCATCTTCCAAAAACTGTTGTCAGCTTATTTCTCTCCCCAACTTGTTTTGATCAAATGTTTTATAAAATGTGTTTCTAAGAACGATTGTAGAGCCCCCAATAGTAGGTAGATAAGCAGTCCAGATATTTAATGATACATTCTTACTAATTAACTTTTCCATTGGCAATGGATCATGTGATCCCACTTCGGGGTTGCCTCATAAAAATACTCTTCCTTCTGGACATATTTATCATCTGGAAAACTGAATTAATGTGAAGTGACTTTCGTAGAGAAATGGAAATCAGCAAAATGGAGAGGGGTCATAGAATTTGGATTCAAAGCATCTTAGAATTTATCCACTAAGCTTCCTGTTTAGGTCCTCCCCATTGGAATTTTCGCTTGGTAGTTGTACAATGTTATCTTGGATAAACTAAATATTCTCAACGTTTTGCAACATTATATTTGGTTTTCATGTACTCTAAATCTGAGACATCCTTCTTATGGGTTGGATTTCTCTCGTTTCCTGTGATTGCATGTATCGTTTTTATCTTAATGCCATTAAGTGAGGTTGGAACTAGTGGTTCAAGAAGGCTGCTCTGTACAGTGGCTCACAAAAGTACATCAGAATTGATAACTGGTGATGATTATCTGCTACATTGGAACAAAATTCTATAAACAAAAAGTGCTACAAAAAACAAAACAAATTTTTTAAAAAGTACTATAGCAAAAAATCACAACAACAACAACAACTAAAGAAATAAAATAAAATACCTAGTAGCTATACACTTACATATACCAGCTGTTTTGCTTTCTCTTTTTGTCTACAAGCACATGCGTGCTTTTTCAAAAGGCCATGCTGTAAAACATCAAAAAGGGTTATGGCTTCTTTAGAATAATGCTAAATATTTAGAAGATCCTGGAGTACAGCTCTGGCCCTGTTGTGCAGGGACACTGGCGACGGTGTAAAGGTGGGCATGAAATCTGCAGTGGGTGTGAAAAGAGGACGCCCAGGTCCACCAAGTCCAACTCCAGCGAGGTTACTAAGAGGCACCGCTGCAGAACGTGGGACCAAGAGTGGATTCCCGTTGGTGCTTCTGCCAGCTCTTAATTTGGCTCCATCTTTAACATTTCCTGGTAAAGGGGTTCTGAAAAAGAACTCTGAAGCACGGGTTGGGGTTGTTGATTTGGTTTCGGAGGTGTGCTGGGGACACTTGTTGAAGCCCCTCCAAGGCAACTCCTCATCCACTTTCTGACACCACCATAATCTTTATTCAACAAGTGCTCCATTTCGTCCTTTGGAACGTCCAGGATGCTCCCCATCAACTGCAATACTTCACGACGACGTTTGCCTTTTGTTATCTGGAAATGAGCGATTAGAAGGTTTCGCATGAGGACTTTGTCCACTTTTCCTTCTGCGCTGTTGACCAAAGTCGACAATTTCTGTTGTGCGTGGTCCAGCATTTCTTTTCGGAGCTCGTTTTGTTTTTTCAGTTCTGCCATCTGCTCTTCCTTGAGATCTAAGTCTTCTCTCAGCCTGGAAGCAGAATCCCACAGAGCATTCGCTTGATCCAAACGTTCCTGCAGTGATGTTACTTCTCCTTCTAGCTTTTCGGCCTTGTTCTTCCATTCAGCTATTGACTGTTTTTCTTTGGCTAGTTCAGCAGAATGCAGAGCTTTCTCTTCTTCTTGGAAGTGTTGAACCTCGTTTTCTCTTAGGATTTTTACTTTGGTCTCTTGAAAAATATCAGAATTCAGTGTTTGAGCGTCTCCTCTCTCTCCAGGCAACTGGGCTTTTAGTTCTTCAATAGTTTTCTGCAAGTTCTTAATTTCCTCCTCTCTTTCTAAAATTAACTGGCTATGCGCAGCATTCATCTGCTCATACTTGTACTTAAATTCATGCATTTCCTCCTTCTGCTCCTGTAAAGACTGAAGTAGTTGCATTTTATGCTGGTTTTGATTTTCAATTATATTCAGATGGTCTTGAATTTCATCTTCCAGATGATTTTTGACTATGTTCAGTTGAGATACCTCCAATTCTAGTTCTGTGATAGCATCAAGAGCTTCAGGCTCAGCCACTGGTGCAGCTTGATTGTGCTGTTCCGTAAGTATTTCCAGTTCTACTCGCAGATAGTTGTTTTCTGCTCTCATGTAGGTAAGACTTTTGTCCTTTCTTTCAACGGATTGCCTTAAAGTTTCATTTTCTCTTAAGGCCTGAGAACACTTATGTAAATCCTTTTGTAGTTGTGAAATTTTTTCTTCGAGTTTTTCAATAAAAACTTCTTTCTCATTTATGACTTGTGTCAATCGCTCCTCTTCTTCTATATAAGATGCCAAAATTTCCTCAGTTTCTTTTTCATCAGCAGTCATTTGCTCAATATTCTTTTTGAGTCCTGCTATTTCAAAGTCCTTCTCTTGATTGAGTTGAACTGCACATTCGTGTTTCAGCTTTAAGGCCGAGGTATTCCAATCATGTGCATTGGAGAGTTCCTGAATAGTCTGCCTGTGATTATTTGCTTCTTCCAACAGTCTTTTTTCTGCCTGGTGCAGTTTGGCTTCAGTCTCTTCTTTGTCTCTTTTGAGAGTCTCCGTGATAGTGTCTTTTTCTTGAGAGATTTGATTGTAAGCAGCAATAGATTCTTCCAACTTACGCCTTACATCGTCACGTGCTAAAATCAACATTTCATTTTCCGTCTTGAGTTCAACAGCAACTTTCGTTAAGTTTTCATTGAGCTGTTCCTCTTCAGAAAGATTTTGACTTAGGTTGCTAGCTTCAGCTTCTCGTTCTTTAGGCATGTCATCCTTACAATGACTGTTAGAGTCTTCATTCAGAGAGGTTCGATACTTACTCTTAAACCCAGACAGCTCCTCTTCAAGTTGTCTAATGTGATCCTTAAGCCCAAGGTTTTCCTGCTGGATGTTTGAACTATTTTTTTGTGACTGATTTAGCTGATCTACTAAATCTTCTACTTTTCCTTCAAGCTTCTGCTTGGTTAAATGCAAATCACTGAGGCTCCGTGCATTCTCAGTTAACTTCTCCTTCTGCACATGCAGCTCTTGGGATATGTTCATTTGCTCATCCTCAAGTTGATGAACTCTCTTTTTTTCATCATCTAGATCTTGTTCCAACTTCTTGATGACAAGGTCTCCTTCATTTTGTTGTTTTGATAGCTCATCTTGTATCAAAATCATGTGCTCTGTAGCTTCCCGATTCCGATGATCCAGTTCTTCTAACTCAGCCATCAGCATTTTCTTTTCATTGATAGTCTGATTCAGTTCTTCCTCCTTTGCCTTCAAGTGAAGTTTTAAGTCTAGTAATTGTACATTCAAATTCATGTCCGTTGAAGCTCTGTTTTTCATGACTTGATAGTCACGGCTCAGTTTTGACAGTGACATCTGAAGTTCCTCTTTTTCTTGACTCAATGATGACTTCTCTTTTTCTAGAGCTTCAACATGCATTTTAAGTTTCAGATTGTCTTCAGCAAGACGGTTATCCTGGTTTAAACCATTTAGTCTCACGATTTCCTTCTCCGCATCAGCCAGGGCTCGTTGAAGCCTGAACACTTCTTCCACTGCTGAATGCTGAGGAAGGGTTCTTCCCTTTTCTGCCACAGTAGAACTCTGCTCCCAAACTGAAATTTCATGCTGATGATCATATATGTCTGGACTTTGGTTTGGTTGAAGAGTCTTGATAGTATTTAGTACTTTGCAGATTTCACTTGAGTCAGAATGGTGCGTTCCCTGAGCCTCAGCAATCTGCCTCGAGTGGCCAACTTCAGATTCATGTTTTGCAACTTCAGTTGGTAATCCGTTTGTTTCTTGTTGTGATAAAATTATGTCACTAAAGTCCGTGTCATCATCACGAAAGGCTGAAAAATGACTACCGACCAGGGAACCGAACGGAGCCGGTGCAGTTGTTGTTGGTACACCACAAGCTCCCGAGCGTACTGATTGAGCAGCTGCCTGTAGTTGGAACATTTGATCTTGCAGTACAATCTGTCCTGCTTTAGGATGGCTGATCTCTACCTCTTTCTGTGGCAGTTGATTCTGGGAACTTACAGACTGATGGTTTATTTGTAGCTCTGATGCTTCATGCTTTTCTTCCAGGTCAGTACAGCACTTTTTCGGTCCTTCATTCTCACATCTTAGTGTGGAATCAGTAGTTTCCATTTCCTTTCTCGAACAATGATGTAAAGCTGCTTCTGGGTCTCCTAAGTCATCCAGAAGCATTTCCCTGTTGAAGGTGGAGCTCTGGCCGGTGAGGAAAGCCAAGCTGCTCCCCACCTGACCCAAGAAGTGGCCCAAGCCTGAGCCCAGGCCTCCAAACCAGGACCACATCGTGGCCACTTCAGTGATCCATCGGACCAGCTCTGAGAAGCGCGTCCATCACCATCCACTTCTCTGCCCCGAACGTCCTCCGGCGTTGCCGGGGTCGATTATGACCCAAGCGCTCAGAATTCCTCAGAGCGCGGGGTTCCTGGGGCTCCACCAACACTAATCATCCCTTCCTGCCTGTAAACTCAGAAGCCTGTCCTGCGCTTTGACCAGGGACTGGCATCCAGTAGCACACTCACCCCCTGCAGGGCCTCTGCTTCTTCCCTGCACTTGCCTGTCAGCTATTGGCTCACAGGATTGGGCAGGGTTGGCTGGGAGGAGCTAGAGATCCAGGAAAGTGTCCCAGTTTGAGTCCCAAGGCAGTGTGCTGTGGAGCCAGGAAGAATCAATGTTGTAGATGAAATCCAAAGGTAGTTCACTGGACAGTTCCCTCTTGTCTGGGAGAGGTGGGCTTTTTGTCCCATTCAGTTGCATTCAGTTGACGAGGTGAGGTCTCGCTCCACATTAGAGAATGGAATCTATTTAACTAAAAGTCCCCGATTCAAAAGTAAATCTCACCCCATAACACCAGCACAGACACACCCAGAATAAAAGTTGGCCAAGTATCTGGGCATCGTAGCCCAGACGAGTTAACATATAAAATTAACCATCACAGAGTCTTAATCAGTCTCAGAATTCAAATTATAATACGGATTAAATTTCACTAAAGAACCATCTTTACCCTTTCCAAAAGTAAACTTTTGCTGTTAATCTATACATTTTCGAGTTCATTTTAATATTATTTGGTCCTTGTTGATTCTGATTGAAGTTTATTTAAGTGCTCAAAAATTCCGCTTAAATTTCACTTAAGAAAAATTTGTTTTAGAGCCAATAGGTTGATGTTCACTTCACCTATGGTTGTTTATCAGTGCCAAATATAATCCAGGTTTCAAGAGTACAGAGCGAAATAGAAAGTTGAGAAATTTTCTACTATGGAGTAACAATCCTAAATGTAATTCCCATACCTCTAAGGATCAGAAGGAGTTAAGATAAGGCCCTGCTTTCCAAGGTGTTTAAATTCCAACAAGTTAATGAGGAGGCAGTTTTGTAGAGTTGGGGACAAAGCAAAGAGAGGAAGCACGTGGGCTGTAACAGACAGACCAGTTGGGACCAAAGCAATTTTGGAGCTAAACTGACAGAATGCATTTATGAAACCTCTCTCACAAGCATGAGTTGAACAGTAAATGAGAACATAGTGTGTGTAGTTCTCACCTGATGGCTGGTGCAGAGAAAGTGGCCAACAAATGGAGCCTGCTGCCACTTTGTTCATATTTGCCTTTTTGTTTCCTTTAGGATCATTTTCCTTATTACCCTTTAGAAGGGGTTTGGGTTTGCTCCCATTACTCTCTTCCCAGAGCCCATATTCAGGAGACTCTTTTCCTTGAGCTGTTCTTTCTATATGTCTGTTCAGGAAACAAAACCCCAAGGTGGCAGAAATAAAATTTAAAAAAAAGGAAGAATTTTTGGAAAATTAATGGTTAAATAGATTCTGAGGATCATATGAATCACCTCATAATGTCTCTTGCCTTCAAGATAGAGCAAGTAGACATAATTACTCAGATTGCTATCAGAAACTAGTGACTGCATTTGTGTCCTGTGCTAGAAAAGGAAATCTTCTTGGTCCTTCTTATTCATCTCCAAATCTGAGAGAGAAGTCAGGCCTGTGTTAGTCAATGTCTCCTCATAAAAGACTAAAATAAAAATTTAAGCCCCTTTTAGCATCTGCTGAAGTGAGAATCCACGCTGTACCCCAGCTGTGTCTACTGTTGAAGAAGGCATCAACAATACCAAGTGTCCTTTTCTCCCTTTAGACCATTCCTCCTGTGTGTGTGTGTGTGTGTGTGTGTGTGTGTGTGTGTTAGAAGACTTTTTCATCACTTTGACAACATACCTGAGAAAATTAAATGAGTAAATATTTATTTTGGTTCAATTTCAGGCTCCATTGCTGTGGCCTGAAGTGAGGCAGATTACCATGGCAGAGAGCCTGGCTTCAAAACACAGCTTCTCAACTCATGGAGATCAGGGAAATGGTGAGGGGAAGAGAGGACTGAGGAATATGATGTACCCTTCCAGGGAATCAACTCCAGTGGCCTACCCTCCAACTAGGCCCTACCGCCCACAGTTTTGACCAACTCCCGATAGTCCTGTCCAATCATGAACCCATCAGTGGATTGATCCACAGACGAGGTTAGAGCTCAGGATTCAATTCACCTTTCTGTAGAGTCCGTTCTGAATGCTGGTGGATTGGGGTCCAAGCTTTCAACACATGACCTTTGGGCAACATTCCAGATCCAAATTATAGCAGGGTGCCTCCTTCTCTTTAGGTGTTCTGTGTTTGTTTATTGTTTTAAATCACAAATAATGATCCTTTTTCAGTGTAAGACCTATCCCATTTGGCTTGAATCTGGTTCCAGTGGTTGTTGCTCCTCCTGCTGAAAGGCATTTCTGATCACTCAGATTCGGTCTTCTAGCATGGTTCACTCTGACCACAGCTGTTTGTCATTTTGTATTTCTATCTGAGAGAGATACCTACCTAGTGTATTCGAAACTGACCGTCCAAATAAAAGCATTTCTCTTCTTCTCAATATGTTTGGAATATTCCTGGAAACTATGGGGGATATGGAGGGAAAACCCTGGCTCATTCGCGAGCACACGTGACAAAAAGGATCCAGTAATCATAAGTGTATCCTTATACATATATTCAGTGCCCAAAAAGTACAAGGTATTGTGGTAGATATTGTGAACAACATAAAGCTGTGTTATATACATTTCCTGCTATGAAGTGCAATTGAATACAGTCAGTCAATGGAGAAGATGTTACATAGAGTGATCCTTGAAATATAATGCAAGGTCAGCCATTGATGACTGTGGTGGTGAGGATCTCATATGGGGGAAAAGACTAAGTAAGAAAGAATAAAGCCAGAAGTAGAGAGCCCTGAATAATGTGGCTTTGTTAAAACACAGTTGAAGGTTAAAGTAAGGAAAGCTTTTTGAGTCTATAAACATAGGGTGATAAATTCTATGCAAGATATTAAGTTTGTACTTCTTTTAATACCTCATGATTCATTCAAACATTTTCTTATAGATTTCAGTAGAATTTTTAAATCTCTTTAATATGGGCCTTGTCTCGTTTCTTTTTTAAAATTTTTATTGGTTGCTTAAGAAAAAATTACAATGATCTTGACATATCATATTTCATACATTTGATTCAAGTGGGGTATGAATTCTTATTTTTACCACGTGTACAGTTTGCAGGATCACATTGGCTGTACGTGCAGGTTTATACATACTGCCATACTAGTGTCTGTTATATTCTGCTGCCTTTCCTATTCCCTCCCTATCCCCCCTTCTGTCCCCTCCCCTCCCATAATCTCTCTCTACCCCAGCTACTGTAATTCATTTCTCTCCTTTTTTCCCCCCTTTCCCCTCACATCCTCTTCTATGTAATTGTGTGTAACAATGAGGGTATCCTTCCATTTCCATGAAATTCCCCTTCTCTCTCCCATTCCCTCCCACCTCTTGTCCCTTCTAATTGGTAGTCTTCTTTTCATGCTCTTCCAGCCTGCTCTGTTTTGAGTCCCCCTCCTTATATGAAAGAAGACATTCAGCATTTCTTTCCTAGGGATTGGCTAACTTCACTTAGCATAATCTCCTCTAATGCCATCCATTTCCCTGCAAATGCCATGGTTTTGTTATTTTTTAGTGCTGAGTAATATTCCATTGTGTACAAATGCCACATTTTCTTATCCATTCATCTATTGACTGGCATCTAGGTTGGTTCCACATTCTAGCTATTGTGAATTGTGCTGCTGTGAACCTTGATGTAGCTGTATCCCTATAGCATGCTCTTTTTAGGTCTTTGGGAATAGTCCGAGAAGGGGAATAGCTGGGTCGAATGGTGGTTCCATTCCCAGCTTTCCCAGGAACCTCCATAATGCTTTCCAAATTGGCTGCACCAATTTGCAGTCGCACCAGCAATGTACAAGTGTACCTTTTCCCCCCACATCCTTGCCAGCACTTGTTGTTGTTTGACTTCCTAATGGCTGCCATTCTTACTGGACTGATTTGGTATCTTAGAGTGGTTTTAATTTGCATTTCTCTGATTGCTAGAGATGGTGAGCATTTTTTTCCGTGTATTTTTTGATTAATTGTGTATCCTTCTCTGAGAAGTGTCTGTTCAGGTCCTTGGCCCATTTGTTGATTGGGTTGTTTGTTTTCTTAATGTTTACTTTTTGAGTTCTTTGTGTACTCTGGATATTAGGGCTCGGCACATTTGTATCTTTAAGAATTGGCATAATCAATGAAATGTTCCGCACACGTTTGTAGGAAGATTAACATAACACTCCAGTGACAATACAGTAGTAGAAGGATTGATTTGGACTGAGAAGTTGTTCAGTGAATGATATATTACCCATAAATTTGAATTCTCATTATCATAAAGAAGCAAGGTGGAAATAAGAATTTCTTTAAGAGAGTGTTGGGTCTATGGCTCAAGTAGTAGCTCGTTCACCTAGCATGCGTGAGGCATGGGGTTTGATCCTCAGCACTACATAAAAAAAAAAAAAAAATAAAATAAAGATGTTGTGTCCACTAAAGGCTAAATAATAAATATTTTTAAAATAGAATTTAAAATAATAGTCCATAAATGTTATGTACAAACTGTGAAAGTAGATTCGTCAACAGATTAATTGTCTGCCTCGAACTAGAATCAGTTGCCTACTGATTTGCCTGGATGATGTTCTCAATTCTGTTTTTTTTTTTTTTTTTTTTTCTTTCATTCCACTGGGCAAACATCTGCCGGGCTTTCTTGATGGCAACATAGTGATTACTGAGCTCCACCCTATTAGAAATACAACTAGTTTTCAACTCATGAAAGTCTATAAAAGCCACTTTTTTAGAAGTCTCTAAACTTTGGAACTATTCAATGATACTCTATTTTTGCCAGCAATAAACAATATATATATATATATATATATATATATATATATATATATATATATATATTAATGTAAAGGGCAAGGTATTGAACAGACACTTCACAGAAGAAGCAATACAATCAGTCAATAAATATATGAAAAAATGTTCAACTTCACTAGTAATGAGAGAGATGCAAATCAAAACTACTCTAAGATTTCATCTCACTTCAATCAGAATGGCAATCATCAAGAATATAAGCAACAGTAAATGTTGGCGAGGATGTGGGGGGAAAAGGTACACGTATACATTGCTGGTGGCACTGCAAATTGATGCAGCCAGTCTGAAAAGCAGTATGAAAATTCCTCGGAAAACTGGGATCGGAAGCACCATTTGACCCAGCTGTCCCACTCATTGGTTTATAACTAAAGGACTTAAAATCGGTATACTAAAAATTCATTAAATTTCATTTAAATTAATACAATTTAACAAAGTCAATTTAAATAACATTTAATATAGATTAAATCATTTAATATGAACTATATAATAAAAATATTAATAAGATTAATTTTAATAAAAATCCACTTAGTGGTTTTAGAAACTACAGGTATCAGAGAAATATTAGCTATATATTCTACTTTTGTCTGCTCTCTCATTTTGCCTAACTTAAGCTAGAAACTTTTGTTTATCTTTTATCTTAATTTACCAAGATAAAAATGGGAAGACAAAACACCCAGTAGCTACACACATCAGCTTTTCCTTTGTTTTTTTCTAAATTTTGCCTTAACATTTACATTATTTTATCCAGTATCCAGGTATTTTCTTATGTTTTTATGTTAAAAGCATATGCCGTTTGATTTCAATCTCTTTTCAAATACATATATCTAAAATCCCTGTTGCTTCTGCCATTATAGTATTTTAATTTAATTCCATCTTGATTTTTGCTTTAATCTAACAATTATTTGGAATTGTTTCTATGGCCCTAAGTTCATTGTATATGGAATTTTTTTTTTTTTTTTTTTTTTTTTTGAGGAGTCAAAATTCTTCTAATTTTAGATGCACAAGGAATTGCAGCCTGTGTGATAACACCTTTACGGAATTGGCTGGCGTTTTCATTGTGGTCTAGGGCATGGTAAATTTTGGTGGCTGTAGCCTGTGTGTTTGAACATGATATGTAGTTTTGTGTGCATGGTACAACTTCTTGGTATAGCTCCTCAGTCAGGCTTCTTAAGTGCATTACACAGCTCTTCTCTATCCCTCCCCCCTGCTTGTTGGTGGTTCCTTGTTTGGGTTCTGAGAGAGGGATGTTCAGTTGATGCCTTTTATTCTGCAGGGTTTCCCATGTTTTTGCTCTATGTACCCCACGGTGTGGTACCCCAGATAACTATCTTATTGTTGTCCTGTGCTCTGTGATCCCTGGTATGTAATACTGAAAGCATGAAGCAGCCTGTTACCTCTCAGCTTCTGCAAGTGAACTGTTTCCTTGCACGTTCTATGTTTGCTTTTGTCTTTTCAACTTGATCTACTCTTTCATAATCTATTTTTGTGTTCAGTCCTTGAAATTCTCATTCTTATTTTGGATCACTGAGCATTTCAAATGTCCTTTTCTAACTTCTATGAGGATTTGGTGGTAGAAGGAGAAAGAGAGGTGAAACATGCTCATTTTCAGCCTTTAAGATTGAACCTCAAATCTTAGTGTAGTTTTGATTTTCACTTCTCTAAGTGCTAGTGATGATGAGCATATTTGCATAAATTTGTTGATTAATTTTATATCATCTTGGGAGAAGTGTCTGTTCAGGTCCGTGGCCCATTTATTGAATGGGTTATTTTATTTTATTTTATTTATTTATTTATTCGTTCGTTCGTTCATTCATTCATTTATTTATTTATTTGTGTGTGTGTGTGTGTGTGTGTGTGTGTGTGTATTTAGATTTGTGAGTTCTTTCTATACCCTAGAGATTAGTGCTCTATCTGATGTGTGATGGGGCAAAACTTTTCTCCCAAGATGTAGGATCCCTATTCACCTCCCAGATTGTTTGTTTTGTGGAGAAGAAACTTTTTTAGTTTGAATCTATCTCATTTATTGATACTTGGTTTTAATTCTTGTGCTATAGGAGTCTCATTAAGGAATTTTGGGACTAATCCCATATGATTGGAATTAGGGCCTACTTTTTCTTCTGTTACATGCAAGGTCTCTGGTTTTATTCCTAGGTCCTTGATTCATTTGAGTGGAGTTTTGTGCATGGTGAGAGATAGGGGTTTAATTGCACCTCCCTCCAGTTAGAATGTCAGCGATTTTTGAAAATGGCAGCTATGATGAAGACAACAACAGTAAGTGTTGGTGAGGATTTCAGGAAAAATGTACACTCCTACACTGTCGGTGGGACTGTAGATTGGTGCAGCCAATATGGAAAGCAGTTTGGCGGCAATTCCTTGGAAATTTGGGAATAGAACCACCATTTGACCTAGCTATCCCTCTTTTTGGTCTATACCCAAAGGACTTAAAAACTGCATACTACAGGGACACAGCCGCATCAATGTTTATAGCAGCAAAATTCACATTAGCTAAATTGTGGAAACAACTTAGTAGATGAATGCATAAAAAAAAAAAATGTGGCATTTATACACAATTAATATCACTCAGATACTTACCCTCTCGCTCAGTCCAGGAGACGCTAGTGCCCTTCACTACCTCTGTCAGAGCCTGGTTCGGACAGCTGGTGCCTCGGAGAGGACAGGCTGATCCTGCCTGCCTCCCATGTACCCTTTGTCACAGGGAGCGACATTCATGTGAGACCAAGTAAAATCCAGTCATAGACATTAATAGAATATCTCAAAAAAGTATTTAATAAAAAGGCTAGCAAATACAGGGTCTTTAATGAAACTTTAATAAAATTTATGAGACAAGGAAACTGAAAGCACAATATTTTCTTAGGAACTTTTCTGTTTGGTGTTATTCTTTACAATATAGCAGCTTTTCCTAAGAATGCAGGGAGTATGAAATTTCTAAGGCTATCTTGCTGTGTTCTCCATTAAACCCCTTGTCTTAAAAAAACCTTGGATCTAGATTAATCTTTGTAATTTTCTGAGTACCTGTATAACATATTTTTCTCAAGAATGCAGTGAGGTCGCCATTTCCAAGAGCTCTTCAATTCTGAAATATAAGAAGTGTGTTTCCAGGCATTGAAACCCAAAGGCTCACCTAGACACAATGGAGTGAGCAGAATATATAAAAATCTCTCATGACAAATCTGAACTCTGCTTTTCCCAACCGTGTGAAGTCTACTGGAATAAGATTCCAAGTAATTTGGCAAGTCGAAGCCAAATATATACTTTGATATTCTTCTCGGGAGTAAGCCGTGTGATGTTACAGGAAGGCAGATTTTAGTGCTGAATTTCTGATCGTATCCCCCCAAAAGTTGTTCCATGCATATCATGCAAGAATGTAACCTCCAAAAAATAAATAAATAAAAGAGAGGACATTTGACGTAAGAAGGCTGGATAATATTTGCATGTTCGTGTATTTTTACCACACATCATACCTTCTTATTTCTTCCTTGCTCTGATTTGAAGCATATGCTTTCATTTTTCATTTTGGCTTACCGTGTTATCACTTAATAATAATTCAGTAAATTTACTTAGAACAAGAAAGTCACCTAATGACTCATGTCTTAGAGATGCTTTCAAATAAAAGTAATTGTGCATTTTGTACCATAGA
This sequence comes from Urocitellus parryii, assembly GCF_045843805.1. NCBI lineage: Eukaryota > Metazoa > Chordata > Mammalia > Rodentia > Sciuridae > Urocitellus > Urocitellus parryii. Next base: position 59,611,080 of record NC_135544.1, on the reverse strand, counting down.
GTATTCCCAGTGTTTCCTAGAATTGTTGCAACTGATGCTGGAGGCTTTGAAATAGAGCAGGAGGCATAAGGGCCGTGGCTTGTGACCCTTCCCAAAGTATGTAAGATTGATAGACATTGAATGCAAATAAACAACTATGCATCATTGAATTTTTTCCTGTCACTGAAATGCTAGTAGAGCTCAAGGAATTGTGAGCCTCTTTGTCTGCAGTACAGGAAAAATAAGAAATTTAAAGACTTGAGTTACATACAATTTCTGATAACATACCTTAGGTTGGTTCTCAGCTTAAAAAACACAAAAAGAGAAATGTCATCATTTTCCATAGCATTGGGAAACTTTTCATAGGTGGGAAACTTTACTATCAGAGCTCATCGGTTCTCAGACATTTATATGTTTTGAATACTTGGCCAATGTGCCTTTGGGATGCGTCCTCCAGTTGTTGTTTCAGTGATTTTGTTCATGCCTAACAACTGATGGCATCTTAATTTTGGTAAAATAATGTAAATGTTAAGGTGAAATTTAGAAATAAGAAAGGAAAAGCTGATATGTGTGTAGCTACTAGGTGTTTTTCTTCCTTTTTTTTTTTTATTTTTGTAAAGTAAAGCAAAAGATAAACCAAAAGGTTCTAGCTTAAGTTAGGTAAAATCAAAGAGGAGAAAAAAGAAGATAACATTGCTAATACTTCACTGCCACCTGTAATTTCCAAAACAACTAAGAGCATTTTTATTAAAATTAACTTTATTGACATTTATATTAAATTATATAGTCAATATTAAATAATTCAATCTATATTATGTTAAATTTACTTTGTTAAATTGTATTAATTTAAATAAAATTTAATGAATTTTTAAATATAAATCATACTATAATTTAACATAAGTTAATAAGCAATATCAATAAAATAAATTTAAATCAAACCATCGTATTAATAAAAGAAATTTAAATAATACTACTAATAAAATTAATTTAAATTAGATTGATTTAAATTAGATTAATTTATATTAAATGATAGTATAATTTATATTTAAAAACATATTAAATTTTGTTTAAATTAATTTTAATAAAAACGTTCTGAATGGTTTTAGAAACTACGGGTGTCAGAGAAGTATGTGCTATGCAATCTGCTTTTTCGCTTCTCGGATTTCACCTACTTAAGCTAGAAACTTTTGATTCATCTTTTACCTTAATTTATCAAAAGGTTATAACTACTCCTGTTGTAAAGCTTTTCATCTTCCAAAAACTGTTGTCAGCTTATTTCTCTCCCCAACTTGTTTTGATCAAATGTTTTATAAAATGTGTTTCTAAGAACGATTGTAGAGCCCCCAATAGTAGGTAGATAAGCAGTCCAGATATTTAATGATACATTCTTACTAATTAACTTTTCCATTGGCAATGGATCATGTGATCCCACTTCGGGGTTGCCTCATAAAAATACTCTTCCTTCTGGACATATTTATCATCTGGAAAACTGAATTAATGTGAAGTGACTTTCGTAGAGAAATGGAAATCAGCAAAATGGATAGGGGTCATAGAATTTGGATTCAAAGCATCTTAGAATTTATCCACTAAGCTTCCTGTTTAGGTCCTCCCCATTGGAATTTTCGCTTGGTAGTTGTACAATGTTATCTTGGATAAACTAAATATTCTCAACGTTTTGCAACATTATATTTGGTTTTCATGTACTCTAAATCTGAGACATCCTTCTTATGGGTTGGATTTCTCTCGTTTCCTGTGATTGCATGTATCGTTTTTATCTTAATGCCATTAAGTGAGGTTGGAACTAGTGGTTCAAGAAGGCTGCTCTGTACAGTGGCTCACAAAAGTACATCAGAATTGATAACTGGTGATGATTATCTGCTACATTGGAACAAAATTCTATAAACAAAAAGTGCTACAAAAAACAAAACAAATTTTTTAAAAAGTACTATAGCAAAAAATCACAACAACAACAACAACTAAAGAAATAAAATAAAATACCTAGTAGCTATACACTTACATATACCAGCTGTTTTGCTTTCTCTTTTTGTCTACAAGCACATGCGTGCTTTTTCAAAAGGCCATGCTGTAAAACATCAAAAAGGGTTATGGCTTCTTTAGAATAATGCTAAATATTTAGAAGATCCTGGAGTACAGCTCTGGCCCTGTTGTGCAGGGACACTGGCGACGGTGTAAAGGTGGGCATGAAATCTGCAGTGGGTGTGAAAAGAGGACGCCCAGGTCCACCAAGTCCAACTCCAGCGAGGTTACTAAGAGGCACCGCTGCAGAACGTGGGACCAAGAGTGGATTCCCGTTGGTGCTTCTGCCAGCTCTTAATTTGGCTCCATCTTTAACATTTCCTGGTAAAGGGGTTCTGAAAAAGAACTATGAAGCACGGGTTGGGGTTGTTGATTTGGTTTCGGAGGTGTGCTGGGGACACTTGTTGAAGCCCCTCCAAGGCAACTCCTCATCCACTTTCTGACACCACCATAATCTTTATTCAACAAGTGCTCCATTTCGTCCTTTGGAACGTCCAGGATGCTCCCCATCAACTGCAATACTTCACGACGACGTTTGCCTTTTGTTATCTGGAAATGAGCGATTAGAAGGTTTCGCATGAGGACTTTGTCCACTTTTCCTTCTGCGCTGTTGACCAAAGTCGACAATTTCTGTTGTGCGTGGTCCAGCATTTCTTTTCGGAGCTCGTTTTGTTTTTTCAGTTCTGCCATCTGCTCTTCCTTGAGATCTAAGTCTTCTCTCAGCCTGGAAGCAGAATCCCACAGAGCATTCGCTTGATCCAAACGTTCCTGCAGTGATGTTACTTCTCCTTCTAGCTTTTCGGCCTTGTTCTTCCATTCAGCTATTGACTGTTTTTCTTTGGCTAGTTCAGCAGAATGCAGAGCTTTCTCTTCTTCTTGGAAGTGTTGAACCTCGTTTTCTCTTAGGATTTTTACTTTGGTCTCTTGAAAAATATCAGAATTCAGTGTTTGAGCGTCTCCTCTCTCTCCAGGCAACTGGGCTTTTAGTTCTTCAATAGTTTTCTGCAAGTTCTTAATTTCCTCCTCTCTTTCTAAAATTAACTGGCTATGCGCAGCATTCATCTGCTCATACTTGTACTTAAATTCATGCATTTCCTCCTTCTGCTCCTGTAAAGACTGAAGTAGTTGCATTTTATGCTGGTTTTGATTTTCAATTATATTCAGATGGTCTTGAATTTCATCTTCCAGATGATTTTTGACTATGTTCAGTTGAGATACCTCCAATTCTAGTTCTGTGATAGCATCAAGAGCTTCAGGCTCAGCCACTGGTGCAGCTTGATTGTGCTGTTCCGTAAGTATTTCCAGTTCTACTCGCAGATAGTTGTTTTCTGCTCTCATGTAGGTAAGACTTTTGTCCTTTCTTTCAACGGATTGCCTTAAAGTTTCATTTTCTCTTAAGGCCTGAGAACACTTATGTAAATCCTTTTGTAGTTGTGAAATTTTTTCTTCGAGTTTTTCAATAAAAACTTCTTTCTCATTTATGACTTGTGTCAATCGCTCCTCTTCTTCTATATAAGATGCCAAAATTTCCTCAGTTTCTTTTTCATCAGCAGTCATTTGCTCAATATTCTTTTTGAGTCCTGCTATTTCAAAGTCCTTCTCTTGATTGAGTTGAACTGCACATTCGTGTTTCAGCTTTAAGGCCGAGGTATTCCAATCATGTGCATTGGAGAGTTCCTGAATAGTCTGCCTGTGATTATTTGCTTCTTCCAACAGTCTTTTTTCTGCCTGGTGCAGTTTGGCTTCAGTCTCTTCTTTGTCTCTTTTGAGAGTCTCCGTGATAGTGTCTTTTTCTTGAGAGATTTGATTGTAAGCAGCAATAGATTCTTCCAACTTACGCCTTACATCGTCACGTGCTAAAATCAACATTTCATTTTCCGTCTTGAGTTCAACAGCAACTTTCGTTAAGTTTTCATTGAGCTGTTCCTCTTCAGAAAGATTTTGACTTAGGTTGCTAGCTTCAGCTTCTCGTTCTTTAGGCATGTCATCCTTACAATGACTGTTAGAGTCTTCATTCAGAGAGGTTCGATACTTACTCTTAAACCCAGACAGCTCCTCTTCAAGTTGTCTAATGTGATCCTTAAGCCCAAGGTTTTCCTGCTGGATGTTTGAACTATTTTTTTGTGACTGATTTAGCTGATCTACTAAATCTTCTACTTTTCCTTCAAGCTTCTGCTTGGTTAAATGCAAATCACTGAGGCTCCGTGCATTCTCAGTTAACTTCTCCTTCTGCACATGCAGCTCTTGGGATATGTTCATTTGCTCATCCTCAAGTTGATGAACTCTCTTTTTTTCATCATCTAGATCTTGTTCCAACTTCTTGATGACAAGGTCTCCTTCATTTTGTTGTTTTGATAGCTCATCTTGTATCAAAATCATGTGCTCTGTAGCTTCCCGATTCCGATGATCCAGTTCTTCTAACTCAGCCATCAGCATTTTCTTTTCATTGATAGTCTGATTCAGTTCTTCCTCCTTTGCCTTCAAGTGAAGTTTTAAGTCTAGTAATTGTACATTCAAATTCATGTCCGTTGAAGCTCTGTTTTTCATGACTTGATAGTCACGGCTCAGTTTTGACAGTGACATCTGAAGTTCCTCTTTTTCTTGACTCAATGATGACTTCTCTTTTTCTAGAGCTTCAACATGCATTTTAAGTTTCAGATTGTCTTCAGCAAGACGGTTATCCTGGTTTAAACCATTTAGTCTCACGATTTCCTTCTCCGCATCAGCCAGGGCTCGTTGAAGCCTGAACACTTCTTCCACTGCTGAATGCTGAGGAAGGGTTCTTCCCTTTTCTGCCACAGTAGAACTCTGCTCCCAAACTGAAATTTCATGCTGATGATCATATATGTCTGGACTTTGGTTTGGTTGAAGAGTCTTGATAGTATTTAGTACTTTGCAGATTTCACTTGAGTCAGAATGGTGCGTTCCCTGAGCCTCAGCAATCTGCCTCGAGTGGCCAACTTCAGATTCATGTTTTGCAACTTCAGTTGGTAATCCGTTTGTTTCTTGTTGTGATAAAATTATGTCACTAAAGTCCGTGTCATCATCACGAAAGGCTGAAAAATGACTACCGACCAGGGAACCGAACGGAGCCGGTGCAGTTGTTGTTGGTACACCACAAGCTCCCGAGCGTACTGATTGAGCAGCTGCCTGTAGTTGGAACATTTGATCTTGCAGTACAATCTGTCCTGCTTTAGGATGGCTGATCTCTACCTCTTTCTGTGGCAGTTGATTCTGGGAACTTACAGACTGATGGTTTATTTGTAGCTCTGATGCTTCATGCTTTTCTTCCAGGTCAGTACAGCACTTTTTCGGTCCTTCATTCTCACATCTTAGTGTGGAATCAGTAGTTTCCATTTCCTTTCTCGAACAATGATGTAAAGCTGCTTCTGGGTCTCCTAAGTCATCCAGAAGCATTTCCCTGTTGAAGGTGGAGCTCTGGCCGGTGAGGAAAGCCAAGCTGCTCCCCACCTGACCCAAGAAGTGGCCCAAGCCTGAGCCCAGGCCTCCAAACCAGGACCACATCGTGGCCACTTCAGTGATCCATCGGACCAGCTCTGAGAAGCGCGTCCATCACCATCCACTTCTCTGCCCCGAACGTCCTCCGGCGTTGCCGGGGTCGATTATGACCCAAGCGCTCAGAATTCCTCAGAGCGCGGGGTTCCTGGGGCTCCACCAACACTAATCATCCCTTCCTGCCTGTAAACTCAGAAGCCTGTCCTGCGCTTTGACCAGGGACTGGCATCCAGTAGCACACTCACCCCCTGCAGGGCCTCTGCTTCTTCCCTGCACTTGCCTGTCAGCTATTGGCTCACAGGATTGGGCAGGGTTGGCTGGGAGGAGCTAGAGATCCAGGAAAGTGTCCCAGTTTGAGTCCCAAGGCAGTGTGCTGTGGAGCCAGGAAGAATCAATGTTGTAGATGAAATCCAAAGGTAGTTCACTGGACAGTTCCCTCTTGTCTGGGAGAGGTGGGCTTTTTGTCCCATTCAGTTGCATTCAGTTGACGAGGTGAGGTCTCGCTCCACATTAGAGAATGGAATCTATTTAACTAAAAGTCCCCGATTCAAAAGTAAATCTCACCCCATAACACCAGCACAGACACACCCAGAATAAAAGTTGGCCAAGTATCTGGGCATCGTAGCCCAGACGAGTTAACATATAAAATTAACCATCACAGAGTCTTAATCAGTCTCAGAATTCAAATTATAATACGGATTAAATTTCACTAAAGAACCATCTTTACCCTTTCCAAAAGTAAACTTTTGCTGTTAATCTATACATTTTCGAGTTCATTTTAATATTATTTGGTCCTTGTTGATTCTGATTGAAGTTTATTTAAGTGCTCAAAAATTCCGCTTAAATTTCACTTAAGAAAAATTTGTTTTAGAGCCAATAGGTTGATGTTCACTTCACCTATGGTTGTTTATCAGTGCCAAATATAATCCAGGTTTCAAGAGTACAGAGCGAAATAGAAAGTTGAGAAATTTTCTACTATGGAGTAACAATCCTAAATGTAATTCCCATACCTCTAAGGATCAGAAGGAGTTAAGATAAGGCCCTGCTTTCCAAGGTGTTTAAATTCCAACAAGTTAATGAGGAGGCAGTTTTGTAGAGTTGGGGACAAAGCAAAGAGAGGAAGCACGTGGGCTGTAACAGACAGACCAGTTGGGACCAAAGCAATTTTGGAGCTAAACTGACAGAATGCATTTATGAAACCTCTCTCACAAGCATGAGTTGAACAGTAAATGAGAACATAGTGTGTGTAGTTCTCACCTGATGGCTGGTGCAGAGAAAGTGGCCAACAAATGGAGCCTGCTGCCACTTTGTTCATATTTGCCTTTTTGTTTCCTTTAGGATCATTTTCCTTATTACCCTTTAGAAGGGGTTTGGGTTTGCTCCCATTACTCTCTTCCCAGAGCCCATATTCAGGAGACTCTTTTCCTTGAGCTGTTCTTTCTATATGTCTGTTCAGGAAACAAAACCCCAAGGTGGCAGAAATAAAATTTAAAAAAAAGGAAGAATTTTTGGAAAATTAATGGTTAAATAGATTCTGAGGATCATATGAATCACCTCATAATGTCTCTTGCCTTCAAGATAGAGCAAGTAGACATAATTACTCAGATTGCTATCAGAAACTAGTGACTGCATTTGTGTCCTGTGCTAGAAAAGGAAATCTTCTTGGTCCTTCTTATTCATCTCCAAATCTGAGAGAGAAGTCAGGCCTGTGTTAGTCAATGTCTCCTCATAAAAGACTAAAATAAAAATTTAAGCCCCTTTTAGCATCTGCTGAAGTGAGAATCCACGCTGTACCCCAGCTGTGTCTACTGTTGAAGAAGGCATCAACAATACCAAGTGTCCTTTTCTCCCTTTAGACCATTCCTCCTGTGTGTGTGTGTGTGTGTGTGTGTGTGTGTGTGTGTGTTAGAAGACTTTTTCATCACTTTGACAACATACCTGAGAAAATTAAATGAGTAAATATTTATTTTGGTTCAATTTCAGGCTCCATTGCTGTGGCCTGAAGTGAGGCAGATTACCATGGCAGAGAGCCTGGCTTCAAAACACAGCTTCTCAACTCATGGAGATCAGGGAAATGGTGAGGGGAAGAGAGGACTGAGGAATATGATGTACCCTTCCAGGGAATCAACTCCAGTGGCCTACCCTCCAACTAGGCCCTACCGCCCACAGTTTTGACCAACTCCCGATAGTCCTGTCCAATCATGAACCCATCAGTGGATTGATCCACAGACGAGGTTAGAGCTCAGGATTCAATTCACCTTTCTGTAGAGTCCGTTCTGAATGCTGGTGGATTGGGGTCCAAGCTTTCAACACATGACCTTTGGGCAACATTCCAGATCCAAATTATAGCAGGGTGCCTCCTTCTCTTTAGGTGTTCTGTGTTTGTTTATTGTTTTAAATCACAAATAATGATCCTTTTTCAGTGTAAGACCTATCCCATTTGGCTTGAATCTGGTTCCAGTGGTTGTTGCTCCTCCTGCTGAAAGGCATTTCTGATCACTCAGATTCGGTCTTCTAGCATGGTTCACTCTGACCACAGCTGTTTGTCATTTTGTATTTCTATCTGAGAGAGATACCTACCTAGTGTATTCGAAACTGACCGTCCAAATAAAAGCATTTCTCTTCTTCTCAATATGTTTGGAATATTCCTGGAAACTATGGGGGATATGGAGGGAAAACCCTGGCTCATTCGCGAGCACACGTGACAAAAAGGATCCAGTAATCATAAGTGTATCCTTATACATATATTCAGTGCCCAAAAAGTACAAGGTATTGTGGTAGATATTGTGAACAACATAAAGCTGTGTTATATACATTTCCTGCTATGAAGTGCAATTGAATACAGTCAGTCAATGGAGAAGATGTTACATAGAGTGATCCTTGAAATATAATGCAAGGTCAGCCATTGACGACTGTGGTGGTGAGGATCTCATATGGGGGAAAAGACTAAGTAAGAAAGAATAAAGCCAGAAGTAGAGAGCCCTGAATAATGTGGCTTTGTTAAAACACAGTTGAAGGTTAAAGTAAGGAAAGCTTTTTGAGTCTATAAACATAGGGTGATAAATTCTATGCAAGATATTAAGTTTGTACTTCTTTTAATACCTCATGATTCATTCAAACATTTTCTTATAGATTTCAGTAGAATTTTTAAATCTCTTTAATATGGGCCTTGTCTCGTTTCTTTTTTAAAATTTTTATTGGTTGCTTAAGAAAAAATTACAATGATCTTGACATATCATATTTCATACATTTGATTCAAGTGGGGTATGAATTCTTATTTTTACCACGTGTACAGTTTGCAGGATCACATTGGCTGTACGTGCAGGTTTATACATACTGCCATACTAGTGTCTGTTATATTCTGCTGCCTTTCCTATTCCCTCCCTATCCCCCCTTCTGTCCCCTCCCCTCCCATAATCTCTCTCTACCCCAGCTACTGTAATTCATTTCTCTCCTTTTTTCCCCCCTTTCCCCTCACATCCTCTTCTATGTAATTGTGTGTAACAATGAGGGTATCCTTCCATTTCCATGAAATTCCCCTTCTCTCTCCCATTCCCTCCCACCTCTTGTCCCTTCTAATTGGTAGTCTTCTTTTCATGCTCTTCCAGCCTGCTCTGTTTTGAGTCCCCCTCCTTATATGAAAGAAGACATTCAGCATTTCTTTCCTAGGGATTGGCTAACTTCACTTAGCATAATCTCCTCTAATGCCATCCATTTCCCTGCAAATGCCATGGTTTTGTTATTTTTTAGTGCTGAGTAATATTCCATTGTGTACAAATGCCACATTTTCTTATCCATTCATCTATTGACTGGCATCTAGGTTGGTTCCACATTCTAGCTATTGTGAATTGTGCTGCTGTGAACCTTGATGTAGCTGTATCCCTATAGCATGCTCTTTTTAGGTCTTTGGGAATAGTCCGAGAAGGGGAATAGCTGGGTCGAATGGTGGTTCCATTCCCAGCTTTCCCAGGAACCTCCATAATGCTTTCCAAATTGGCTGCACCAATTTGCAGTCGCACCAGCAATGTACAAGTGTACCTTTTCCCCCCACATCCTTGCCAGCACTTGTTGTTGTTTGACTTCCTAATGGCTGCCATTCTTACTGGACTGATTTGGTATCTTAGAGTGGTTTTAATTTGCATTTCTCTGATTGCTAGAGATGGTGAGCATTTTTTTCCGTGTATTTTTTGATTAATTGTGTATCCTTCTCTGAGAAGTGTCTGTTCAGGTCCTTGGCCCATTTGTTGATTGGGTTGTTTGTTTTCTTAATGTTTACTTTTTGAGTTCTTTGTGTACTCTGGATATTAGGGCTCGGCACATTTGTATCTTTAAGAATTGGCATAATCAATGAAATGTTCCGCACACGTTTGTAGGAAGATTAACATAACACTCCAGTGACAATACAGTAGTAGAAGGATTGATTTGGACTGAGAAGTTGTTCAGTGAATGATATATTACCCATAAATTTGAATTCTCATTATCATAAAGAAGCAAGGTGGAAATAAGAATTTCTTTAAGAGAGTGTTGGGTCTATGGCTCAAGTAGTAGCTCGTTCACCTAGCATGCGTGAGGCATGGGGTTTGATCCTCAGCACTACATAAAAAAAAAAAAAAAATAAAATAAAGATGTTGTGTCCACTAAAGGCTAAATAATAAATATTTTTAAAATAGAATTTAAAATAATAGTCCATAAATGTTATGTACAAACTGTGAAAGTAGATTCGTCAACAGATTAATTGTCTGCCTCGAACTAGAATCAGTTGCCTACTGATTTGCCTGGATGATGTTCTCAATTCTGTTTTTTTTTTTTTTTTTTTTTCTTTCATTCCACTGGGCAAACATCTGCCGGGCTTTCTTGATGGCAACATAGTGATTACTGAGCTCCACCCTATTAGAAATACAACTAGTTTTCAACTCATGAAAGTCTATAAAAGCCACTTTTTTAGAAGTCTCTAAACTTTGGAACTATTCAATGATACTCTATTTTTGCCAGCAATAAACAATATATATATATATATATATATATATATATATATATATTAATGTAAAGGGCAAGGTATTGAACAGACACTTCACAGAAGAAGCAATACAATCAGTCAATAAATATATGAAAAAATGTTCAACTTCACTAGTAATGAGAGAGATGCAAATCAAAACTACTCTAAGATTTCATCTCACTTCAATCAGAATGGCAATCATCAAGAATATAAGCAACAGTAAATGTTGGCGAGGATGTGGGGGGAAAAGGTACACGTATACATTGCTGGTGGCACTGCAAATTGATGCAGCCAGTCTGAAAAGCAGTATGAAAATTCCTCGGAAAACTGGGATCGGAAGCACCATTTGACCCAGCTGTCCCACTCATTGGTTTATAACTAAAGGACTTAAAATCGGTATACTAAAAATTCATTAAATTTCATTTAAATTAATACAATTTAACAAAGTCAATTTAAATAACATTTAATATAGATTAAATCATTTAATATGAACTATATAATAAAAATATTAATAAGATTAATTTTAATAAAAATCCACTTAGTGGTTTTAGAAACTACAGGTATCAGAGAAATATTAGCTATATATTCTACTTTTGTCTGCTCTCTCATTTTGCCTAACTTAAGCTAGAAACTTTTGTTTATCTTTTATCTTAATTTACCAAGATAAAAATGGGAAGACAAAACACCCAGTAGCTACACACATCAGCTTTTCCTTTGTTTTTTTCTAAATTTTGCCTTAACATTTACATTATTTTATCCAGTATCCAGGTATTTTCTTATGTTTTTATGTTAAAAGCATATGCCGTTTGATTTCAATCTCTTTTCAAATACATATATCTAAAATCCCTGTTGCTTCTGCCATTATAGTATTTTAATTTAATTCCATCTTGATTTTTGCTTTAATCTAACAATTATTTGGAATTGTTTCTATGGCCCTAAGTTCATTGTATATGGAATTTTTTTTTTTTTTTTTTTTTTTTTTTGAGGAGTCAAAATTCTTCTAATTTTAGATGCACAAGGAATTGCAGCCTGTGTGATAACACCTTTACGGAATTGGCTGGCGTTTTCATTGTGGTCTAGGGCATGGTAAATTTTGGTGGCTGTAGCCTGTGTGTTTGAACATGATATGTAGTTTTGTGTGCATGGTACAACTTCTTGGTATAGCTCCTCAGTCAGGCTTCTTAAGTGCATTACACAGCTCTTCTCTATCCCTCCCCCCTGCTTGTTGGTGGTTCCTTGTTTGGGTTCTGAGAGAGGGATGTTCAGTTGATGCCTTTTATTCTGCAGGGTTTCCCATGTTTTTGCTCTATGTACCCCACGGTGTGGTACCCCAGATAACTATCTTATTGTTGTCCTGTGCTCTGTGATCCCTGGTATGTAATACTGAAAGCATGAAGCAGCCTGTTACCTCTCAGCTTCTGCAAGTGAACTGTTTCCTTGCACGTTCTATGTTTGCTTTTGTCTTTTCAACTTGATCTACTCTTTCATAATCTATTTTTGTGTTCAGTCCTTGAAATTCTCATTCTTATTTTGGATCACTGAGCATTTCAAATGTCCTTTTCTAACTTCTATGAGGATTTGGTGGTAGAAGGAGAAAGAGAGGTGAAACATGCTCATTTTCAGCCTTTAAGATTGAACCTCAAATCTTAGTGTAGTTTTGATTTTCACTTCTCTAAGTGCTAGTGATGATGAGCATATTTGCATAAATTTGTTGGTTAATTTTATATCATCTTGGGAGAAGTGTCTGTTCAGGTCCGTGGCCCATTTATTGAATGGGTTATTTTATTTTATTTATTTATTTATTTATTCGTTCGTTCGTTCATTCATTCATTTATTTATTTATTTGTGTGTGTGTGTGTGTGTGTGTGTGTGTGTGTGTGTGTATTTAGATTTGTGAGTTCTTTCTATACCCTAGAGATTAGTGCTCTATCTGATGTGTGATGGGGCAAAACTTTTCTCCCAAGATGTAGGATCCCTATTCACCTCCCAGATTGTTTGTTTTGTGGAGAAGAAACTTTTTTAGTTTGAATCTATCTCATTTATTGATACTTGGTTTTAATTCTTGTGCTATAGGAGTCTCATTAAGGAATTTTGGGACTAATCCCATATGATTGGAATTAGGGCCTACTTTTTCTTCTGTTACATGCAAGGTCTCTGGTTTTATTCCTAGGTCCTTGATTCATTTGAGTGGAGTTTTGTGCATGGTGAGAGATAGGGGTTTAATTGCACCTCCCTCCAGTTAGAATGTCAGCGATTTTTGAAAATGGCAGCTATGATGAAGACAACAACAGTAAGTGTTGGTGAGGATTTCAGGAAAAATGTACACTCCTGCACTGTCGGTGGGACTGTAGATTGGTGCAGCCAATATGGAAAGCAGTTTGGCGGCAATTCCTTGGAAATTTGGGAATAGAACCACCATTTGACCTAGCTATCCCTCTTTTTGGTCTATACCCAAAGGACTTAAAAACTGCATACTACAGGGACACAGCCGCATCAATGTTTATAGCAGCAAAATTCACATTAGCTAAATTGTGGAAACAACTTAGTAGATGAATGCATAAAAAAAAAAAATGTGGCATTTATACACAATTAATATCACTCAGATACTTACCCTCTCGCTCAGTCCAGGAGACGCTAGTGCCCTTCACTACCTCTGTCAGAGCCTGGTTCGGACAGCTGGTGCCTCGGAGAGGACAGGCTGATCCTGCCTGCCTCCCATGTACCCTTTGTCACAGGGAGCGACATTCATGTGAGACCAAGTAAAATCCAGTCATAGACATTAATAGAATATCTCAAAAAAGTATTTAATAAAAAGGCTAGCAAATACAGGGTCTTTAATGAAACTTTAATAAAATTTATGAGACAAGGAAACTGAAAGCACAATATTTTCTTAGGAACTTTTCTGTTTGGTGTTATTCTTTACAATATAGCAGCTTTTCCTAAGAATGCAGGGAGTATGAAATTTCTAAGGCTATCTTGCTGTGTTCTCCATTAAACCCCTTGTCTTAAAAAAACCTTGGATCTAGATTAATCTTTGTAATTTTCTGAGTACCTGTATAACATATTTTTCTCAAGAATGCAGTGAGGTCGCCGTTTCCAAGAGCTCTTCAATTCTGAAATATAAGAAGTGTGTTTCCAGGCATTGAAACCCAAAGGCTCACCTAGACACAATGGAGTGAGCAGAATATATAAAAATCTCTCATGACAAATCTGAACTCTGCTTTTCCCAACCGTGTGAAGTCTACTGGAATAAGATTCCAAGTAATTTGGCAAGTCGAAGCCAAATATATACTTTGATATTCTTCTCGGGAGTAAGCCGTGTGATGTTACAGGAAGGCAGATTTTAGTGCTGAATTTCTGATCGTATCCCCCCAAAAGTTGTTCCATGCATATCATGCAAGAATGTAACCTCCAAAAAATAAATAAATAAAAGAGAGGACATTTGACGTAAGAAGGCTGGATAATATTTGCATGTTCGTGTATTTTTACCACACATCATACCTTCTTATTTCTTCCTTGCTCTGATTTGAAGCATATGCTTTCATTTTTCATTTTGGCTTACCGTGTTATCACTTAATAATAATTCAGTAAATTTACTTAGAACAAGAAAGTCACCTAATGACTCATGTCTTAGAGATGCTTTCAAATAAAAGTAATTGTGCATTTTGTACCATAGAGTATTCCCAGTGTTTCCTAGAATTGTTGCAACTGATGCTGGAGGCTTTGAAATAGAGCAGGAGGCATAAGGGCCGTGGCTTGTGACCCTTCCCAAAGTATGTAAGATTGATAGACATTGAATGCAAATAAACAACTATGCATCATTGAATTTTTTCCTGTCACTGAAATGCTAGTAGAGCTCAAGGAATTGTGAGCCTCTTTGTCTGCAGTACAGGAAAAATAAGAAATTTAAAGACTTGAGTTACATACAATTTCTGATAACATACCTTAGGTTGGTTCTCAGCTTAAAAAACACAAAAAGAGAAATGTCATCATTTTCCATAGCATTGGGAAACTTTTCATAGGTGGGAAACTTTACTATCAGAGCTCATCGGTTCTCAGACATTTATATGTTTTGAATACTTGGCCAATGTGCCTTTGGGATGCGTCCTCCAGTTGTTGTTTCAGTGATTTTGTTCATGCCTAACAACTGATGGCATCTTAATTTTGGTAAAATAATGTAAATGTTAAGGTGAAATTTAGAAATAAGAAAGGAAAAGCTGATATGTGTGTAGCTACTAGGTGTTTTTCTTCCTTTTTTTTTTTTATTTTTGTAAAGTAAAGCAAAAGATAAACCAAAAGGTTCTAGCTTAAGTTAGGTAAAATCAAAGAGGAGAAAAAAGAAGATAACATTGCTAATACTTCACTGCCACCTGTAATTTCCAAAACAACTAAGAGCATTTTTATTAAAATTAACTTTATTGACATTTATATTAAATTATATAGTCAATATTAAATAATTCAATCTATATTATGTTAAATTTACTTTGTTAAATTGTATTAATTTAAATAAAATTTAATGAATTTTTAAATATAAATCATACTATAATTTAACATAAGTTAATAAGCAATATCAATTAATAAAATAAATTTAAATCAAACCATCGTATTAATAAAAGAAATTTAAATAATACTACTAATAAAATTAATTTAAATTAGATTGATTTAAATTAGATTAATTTATATTAAATGATAGTATAATTTATATTTAAAAACATATTAAATTTTGTTTAAATTAATTTTAATAAAAACGTTCTGAATGGTTTTAGAAACTACGGGTGTCAGAGAAGTATGTGCTATGCAATCTGCTTTTTCGCTTCTCGGATTTCACCTACTTAAGCTAGAAACTTTTGATTCATCTTTTACCTTAATTTATCAAAAGGTTATAACTACTCCTGTTGTAAAGCTTTTCATCTTCCAAAAACTGTTGTCAGCTTATTTCTCTCCCCAACTTGTTTTGATCAAATGTTTTATAAAATGTGTTTCTAAGAACGATTGTAGAGCCCCCAATAGTAGGTAGATAAGCAGTCCAGATATTTAATGATACATTCTTACTAATTAACTTTTCCATTGGCAATGGATCATGTGATCCCACTTCGGGGTTGCCTCATAAAAATACTCTTCCTTCTGGACATATTTATCATCTGGAAAACTGAATTAATGTGAAGTGACTTTCGTAGAGAAATGGAAATCAGCAAAATGGATAGGGGTCATAGAATTTGGATTCAAAGCATCTTAGAATTTATCCACTAAGCTTCCTGTTTAGGTCCTCCCCATTGGAATTTTCGCTTGGTAGTTGTACAATGTTATCTTGGATAAACTAAATATTCTCAACGTTTTGCAACATTATATTTGGTTTTCATGTACTCTAAATCTGAGACATCCTTCTTATGGGTTGGATTTCTCTCGTTTCCTGTGATTGCATGTATCGTTTTTATCTTAATGCCATTAAGTGAGGTTGGAACTAGTGGTTCAAGAAGGCTGCTCTGTACAGTGGCTCACAAAAGTACATCAGAATTGATAACTGGTGATGATTATCTGCTACATTGGAACAAAATTCTATAAACAAAAAGTGCTACAAAAAACAAAACAAATTTTTTAAAAAGTACTATAGCAAAAAATCACAACAACAACAACAACTAAAGAAATAAAATAAAATACCTAGTAGCTATACACTTACATATACCAGCTGTTTTGCTTTCTCTTTTTGTCTACAAGCACATGCGTGCTTTTTCAAAAGGCCATGCTGTAAAACATCAAAAAGGGTTATGGCTTCTTTAGAATAATGCTAAATATTTAGAAGATCCTGGAGTACAGCTCTGGCCCTGTTGTGCAGGGACACTGGCGACGGTGTAAAGGTGGGCATGAAATCTGCAGTGGGTGTGAAAAGAGGACGCCCAGGTCCACCAAGTCCAACTCCAGCGAGGTTACTAAGAGGCACCGCTGCAGAACGTGGGACCAAGAGTGGATTCCCGTTGGTGCTTCTGCCAGCTCTTAATTTGGCTCCATCTTTAACATTTCCTGGTAAAGGGGTTCTGAAAAAGAACTATGAAGCACGGGTTGGGGTTGTTGATTTGGTTTCGGAGGTGTGCTGGGGACACTTGTTGAAGCCCCTCCAAGGCAACTCCTCATCCACTTTCTGACACCACCATAATCTTTATTCAACAAGTGCTCCATTTCGTCCTTTGGAACGTCCAGGATGCTCCCCATCAACTGCAATACTTCACGACGACGTTTGCCTTTTGTTATCTGGAAATGAGCGATTAGAAGGTTTCGCATGAGGACTTTGTCCACTTTTCCTTCTGCGCTGTTGACCAAAGTCGACAATTTCTGTTGTGCGTGGTCCAGCATTTCTTTTCGGAGCTCGTTTTGTTTTTTCAGTTCTGCCATCTGCTCTTCCTTGAGATCTAAGTCTTCTCTCAGCCTGGAAGCAGAATCCCACAGAGCATTCGCTTGATCCAAACGTTCCTGCAGTGATGTTACTTCTCCTTCTAGCTTTTCGGCCTTGTTCTTCCATTCAGCTATTGACTGTTTTTCTTTGGCTAGTTCAGCAGAATGCAGAGCTTTCTCTTCTTCTTGGAAGTGTTGAACCTCGTTTTCTCTTAGGATTTTTACTTTGGTCTCTTGAAAAATATCAGAATTCAGTGTTTGAGCGTCTCCTCTCTCTCCAGGCAACTGGGCTTTTAGTTCTTCAATAGTTTTCTGCAAGTTCTTAATTTCCTCCTCTCTTTCTAAAATTAACTGGCTATGCGCAGCATTCATCTGCTCATACTTGTACTTAAATTCATGCATTTCCTCCTTCTGCTCCTGTAAAGACTGAAGTAGTTGCATTTTATGCTGGTTTTGATTTTCAATTATATTCAGATGGTCTTGAATTTCATCTTCCAGATGATTTTTGACTATGTTCAGTTGAGATACCTCCAATTCTAGTTCTGTGATAGCATCAAGAGCTTCAGGCTCAGCCACTGGTGCAGCTTGATTGTGCTGTTCCGTAAGTATTTCCAGTTCTACTCGCAGATAGTTGTTTTCTGCTCTCATGTAGGTAAGACTTTTGTCCTTTCTTTCAACGGATTGCCTTAAAGTTTCATTTTCTCTTAAGGCCTGAGAACACTTATGTAAATCCTTTTGTAGTTGTGAAATTTTTTCTTCGAGTTTTTCAATAAAAACTTCTTTCTCATTTATGACTTGTGTCAATCGCTCCTCTTCTTCTATATAAGATGCCAAAATTTCCTCAGTTTCTTTTTCATCAGCAGTCATTTGCTCAATATTCTTTTTGAGTCCTGCTATTTCAAAGTCCTTCTCTTGATTGAGTTGAACTGCACATTCGTGTTTCAGCTTTAAGGCCGAGGTATTCCAATCATGTGCATTGGAGAGTTCCTGAATAGTCTGCCTGTGATTATTTGCTTCTTCCAACAGTCTTTTTTCTGCCTGGTGCAGTTTGGCTTCAGTCTCTTCTTTGTCTCTTTTGAGAGTCTCCGTGATAGTGTCTTTTTCTTGAGAGATTTGATTGTAAGCAGCAATAGATTCTTCCAACTTACGCCTTACATCGTCACGTGCTAAAATCAACATTTCATTTTCCGTCTTGAGTTCAACAGCAACTTTCGTTAAGTTTTCATTGAGCTGTTCCTCTTCAGAAAGATTTTGACTTAGGTTGCTAGCTTCAGCTTCTCGTTCTTTAGGCATGTCATCCTTACAATGACTGTTAGAGTCTTCATTCAGAGAGGTTCGATACTTACTCTTAAACCCAGACAGCTCCTCTTCAAGTTGTCTAATGTGATCCTTAAGCCCAAGGTTTTCCTGCTGGATGTTTGAACTATTTTTTTGTGACTGATTTAGCTGATCTACTAAATCTTCTACTTTTCCTTCAAGCTTCTGCTTGGTTAAATGCAAATCACTGAGGCTCCGTGCATTCTCAGTTAACTTCTCCTTCTGCACATGCAGCTCTTGGGATATGTTCATTTGCTCATCCTCAAGTTGATGAACTCTCTTTTTTTCATCATCTAGATCTTGTTCCAACTTCTTGATGACAAGGTCTCCTTCATTTTGTTGTTTTGATAGCTCATCTTGTATCAAAATCATGTGCTCTGTAGCTTCCCGATTCCGATGATCCAGTTCTTCTAACTCAGCCATCAGCATTTTCTTTTCATTGATAGTCTGATTCAGTTCTTCCTCCTTTGCCTTCAAGTGAAGTTTTAAGTCTAGTAATTGTACATTCAAATTCATGTCCGTTGAAGCTCTGTTTTTCATGACTTGATAGTCACGGCTCAGTTTTGACAGTGACATCTGAAGTTCCTCTTTTTCTTGACTCAATGATGACTTCTCTTTTTCTAGAGCTTCAACATGCATTTTAAGTTTCAGATTGTCTTCAGCAAGACGGTTATCCTGGTTTAAACCATTTAGTCTCACGATTTCCTTCTCCGCATCAGCCAGGGCTCGTTGAAGCCTGAACACTTCTTCCACTGC
This sequence comes from Urocitellus parryii, assembly GCF_045843805.1. Taxonomy (NCBI): domain Eukaryota; kingdom Metazoa; phylum Chordata; class Mammalia; order Rodentia; family Sciuridae; genus Urocitellus; species Urocitellus parryii. The sequence goes on along the minus strand of NC_135544.1, from coordinate 59,592,092 downwards.
TGAATGCTGAGGAAGGGTTCTTCCCTTTTCTGCCACAGTAGAACTCTGCTCCCAAACTGAAATTTCATGCTGATGATCATATATGTCTGGACTTTGGTTTGGTTGAAGAGTCTTGATAGTATTTAGTACTTTGCAGATTTCACTTGAGTCAGAATGGTGCGTTCCCTGAGCCTCAGCAATCTGCCTCGAGTGGCCAACTTCAGATTCATGTTTTGCAACTTCAGTTGGTAATCCGTTTGTTTCTTGTTGTGATAAAATTATGTCACTAAAGTCCGTGTCATCATCACGAAAGGCTGAAAAATGACTACCGACCAGGGAACCGAACGGAGCCGGTGCAGTTGTTGTTGGTACACCACAAGCTCCCGAGCGTACTGATTGAGCAGCTGCCTGTAGTTGGAACATTTGATCTTGCAGTACAATCTGTCCTGCTTTAGGATGGCTGATCTCTACCTCTTTCTGTGGCAGTTGATTCTGGGAACTTACAGACTGATGGTTTATTTGTAGCTCTGATGCTTCATGCTTTTCTTCCAGGTCAGTACAGCACTTTTTCGGTCCTTCATTCTCACATCTTAGTGTGGAATCAGTAGTTTCCATTTCCTTTCTCGAACAATGATGTAAAGCTGCTTCTGGGTCTCCTAAGTCATCCAGAAGCATTTCCCTGTTGAAGGTGGAGCTCTGGCCGGTGAGGAAAGCCAAGCTGCTCCCCACCTGACCCAAGAAGTGGCCCAAGCCTGAGCCCAGGCCTCCAAACCAGGACCACATCGTGGCCACTTCAGTGATCCATCGGACCAGCTCTGAGAAGCGCGTCCATCACCATCCACTTCTCTGCCCCGAACGTCCTCCGGCGTTGCCGGGGTCGATTATGACCCAAGCGCTCAGAATTCCTCAGAGCGCGGGGTTCCTGGGGCTCCACCAACACTAATCATCCCTTCCTGCCTGTAAACTCAGAAGCCTGTCCTGCGCTTTGACCAGGGACTGGCATCCAGTAGCACACTCACCCCCTGCAGGGCCTCTGCTTCTTCCCTGCACTTGCCTGTCAGCTATTGGCTCACAGGATTGGGCAGGGTTGGCTGGGAGGAGCTAGAGATCCAGGAAAGTGTCCCAGTTTGAGTCCCAAGGCAGTGTGCTGTGGAGCCAGGAAGAATCAATGTTGTAGATGAAATCCAAAGGTAGTTCACTGGACAGTTCCCTCTTGTCTGGGAGAGGTGGGCTTTTTGTCCCATTCAGTTGCATTCAGTTGACGAGGTGAGGTCTCGCTCCACATTAGAGAATGGAATCTATTTAACTAAAAGTCCCCGATTCAAAAGTAAATCTCACCCCATAACACCAGCACAGACACACCCAGAATAAAAGTTGGCCAAGTATCTGGGCATCGTAGCCCAGACGAGTTAACATATAAAATTAACCATCACAGAGTCTTAATCAGTCTCAGAATTCAAATTATAATACGGATTAAATTTCACTAAAGAACCATCTTTACCCTTTCCAAAAGTAAACTTTTGCTGTTAATCTATACATTTTCGAGTTCATTTTAATATTATTTGGTCCTTGTTGATTCTGATTGAAGTTTATTTAAGTGCTCAAAAATTCCGCTTAAATTTCACTTAAGAAAAATTTGTTTTAGAGCCAATAGGTTGATGTTCACTTCACCTATGGTTGTTTATCAGTGCCAAATATAATCCAGGTTTCAAGAGTACAGAGCGAAATAGAAAGTTGAGAAATTTTCTACTATGGAGTAACAATCCTAAATGTAATTCCCATACCTCTAAGGATCAGAAGGAGTTAAGATAAGGCCCTGCTTTCCAAGGTGTTTAAATTCCAACAAGTTAATGAGGAGGCAGTTTTGTAGAGTTGGGGACAAAGCAAAGAGAGGAAGCACGTGGGCTGTAACAGACAGACCAGTTGGGACCAAAGCAATTTTGGAGCTAAACTGACAGAATGCATTTATGAAACCTCTCTCACAAGCATGAGTTGAACAGTAAATGAGAACATAGTGTGTGTAGTTCTCACCTGATGGCTGGTGCAGAGAAAGTGGCCAACAAATGGAGCCTGCTGCCACTTTGTTCATATTTGCCTTTTTGTTTCCTTTAGGATCATTTTCCTTATTACCCTTTAGAAGGGGTTTGGGTTTGCTCCCATTACTCTCTTCCCAGAGCCCATATTCAGGAGACTCTTTTCCTTGAGCTGTTCTTTCTATATGTCTGTTCAGGAAACAAAACCCCAAGGTGGCAGAAATAAAATTTAAAAAAAAGGAAGAATTTTTGGAAAATTAATGGTTAAATAGATTCTGAGGATCATATGAATCACCTCATAATGTCTCTTGCCTTCAAGATAGAGCAAGTAGACATAATTACTCAGATTGCTATCAGAAACTAGTGACTGCATTTGTGTCCTGTGCTAGAAAAGGAAATCTTCTTGGTCCTTCTTATTCATCTCCAAATCTGAGAGAGAAGTCAGGCCTGTGTTAGTCAATGTCTCCTCATAAAAGACTAAAATAAAAATTTAAGCCCCTTTTAGCATCTGCTGAAGTGAGAATCCACGCTGTACCCCAGCTGTGTCTACTGTTGAAGAAGGCATCAACAATACCAAGTGTCCTTTTCTCCCTTTAGACCATTCCTCCTGTGTGTGTGTGTGTGTGTGTGTGTGTGTGTGTGTGTGTGTTAGAAGACTTTTTCATCACTTTGACAACATACCTGAGAAAATTAAATGAGTAAATATTTATTTTGGTTCAATTTCAGGCTCCATTGCTGTGGCCTGAAGTGAGGCAGATTACCATGGCAGAGAGCCTGGCTTCAAAACAGAGCTTCTCAACTCATGGAGATCAGGGAAATGGTGAGGGGAAGAGAGGACTGAGGAATATGATGTACCCTTCCAGGGAATCAACTCCAGTGGCCTACCCTCCAACTAGGCCCTACCGCCCACAGTTTTGACCAACTCCCGATAGTCCTGTCCAATCATGAACCCATCAGTGGATTGATCCACAGACGAGGTTAGAGCTCAGGATTCAATTCACCTTTCTGTAGAGTCCGTTCTGAATGCTGGTGGATTGGGTTCCAAGCTTTCAACACATGACCTTTGGGCAACATTCCAGATCCAAATTATAGCAGGGTGCCTCCTTCTCTTTAGGTGTTCTGTGTTTGTTTATTGTTTTAAATCACAAATAATGATCCTTTTTCAGTGTAAGACCTATCCCATTTGGCTTGAATCTGGTTCCAGTGGTTGTTGCTCCTCCTGCTGAAAGGCATTTCTGATCACTCAGATTCGGTCTTCTAGCATGGTTCACTCTGACCACAGCTGTTTGTCATTTTGTATTTCTATCTGAGAGAGATACCTACCTAGTGTATTCGAAACTGACCGTCCAAATAAAAGCATTTCTCTTCTTCTCAATATGTTTGGAATATTCCTGGAAACTATGGGGGATATGGAGAGAAAACCCTGGCTCATTCGCGAGCACACGTGACAAAAAGGATCCAGTAATCATAAGTGTATCCTTATACATATATTCAGTGCCCAAAAAGTACAAGGTATTGTGGTAGATATTGTGAACAACATAAAGCTGTGTTATATACATTTCCTGCTATGAAGTGCAATTGAATACAGTCAGTCAATGGAGAAGATGTTACATAGAGTGATCCTTGAAATATAATGCAAGGTCAGCCATTGACGACTGTGGTGGTGAGGATCTCATATGGGGGAAAAGACTAAGTAAGAAAGAATAAAGCCAGAAGTAGAGAGCCCTGAATAATGTGGCTTTGTTAAAACACAGTTGAAGGTTAAAGTAAGGAAAGCTTTTTGAGTCTATAAACATAGGGTGATAAATTCTATGCAAGATATTAAGTTTGTACTTCTTTTAATACCTCATGATTCATTCAAACATTTTCTTATAGATTTCAGTAGAATTTTTAAATCTCTTTAATATGGGCCTTGTCTCGTTTCTTTTTTAAAATTTTTATTGGTTGCTTAAGAAAAAATTACAATGATCTTGACATATCATATTTCATACATTTGATTCAAGTGGGGTATGAATTCTTATTTTTACCACGTGTACAGTTTGCAGGATCACATTGGCTGTACGTGCAGGTTTATACATACTGCCATACTAGTGTCTGTTATATTCTGCTGCCTTTCCTATTCCCTCCCTATCCCCCCTTCTGTCCCCTCCCCTCCCATAATCTCTCTCTACCCCAGCTACTGTAATTCATTTCTCTCCTTTTTTCCCCCCTTTCCCCTCACATCCTCTTCTATGTAATTGTGTGTAACAATGAGGGTATCCTTCCATTTCCATGAAATTCCCCTTCTCTCTCCCATTCCCTCCCACCTCTTGTCCCTTCTAATTGGTAGTCTTCTTTTCATGCTCTTCCAGCCTGCTCTGTTTTGAGTCCCCCTCCTTATATGAAAGAAGACATTCAGCATTTCTTTCCTAGGGATTGGCTAACTTCACTTAGCATAATCTCCTCTAATGCCATCCATTTCCCTGCAAATGCCATGGTTTTGTTATTTTTTAGTGCTGAGTAATATTCCATTGTGTACAAATGCCACATTTTCTTATCCATTCATCTATTGACTGGCATCTAGGTTGGTTCCACATTCTAGCTATTGTGAATTGTGCTGCTGTGAACCTTGATGTAGCTGTATCCCTATAGCATGCTCTTTTTAGGTCTTTGGGAATAGTCCGAGAAGGGGAATAGCTGGGTCGAATGGTGGTTCCATTCCCAGCTTTCCCAGGAACCTCCATAATGCTTTCCAAATTGGCTGCACCAATTTGCAGTCGCACCAGCAATGTACAAGTGTACCTTTTCCCCCCACATCCTTGCCAGCACTTGTTGTTGTTTGACTTCCTAATGGCTGCCATTCTTACTGGACTGATTTGGTATCTTAGAGTGGTTTTAATTTGCATTTCTCTGATTGCTAGAGATGGTGAGCATTTTTTTCCGTGTATTTTTTGATTAATTGTGTATCCTTCTCTGAGAAGTGTCTGTTCAGGTCCTTGGCCCATTTGTTGATTGGGTTGTTTGTTTTCTTAATGTTTACTTTTTGAGTTCTTTGTGTACTCTGGATATTAGGGCTCGGCACATTTGTATCTTTAAGAATTGGCATAATCAATGAAATGTTCCGCACACGTTTGTAGGAAGATTAACATAACACTCCAGTGACAATACAGTAGTAGAAGGATTGATTTGGACTGAGAAGTTGTTCAGTGAATGATATATTACCCATAAATTTGAATTCTCATTATCATAAAGAAGCAAGGTGGAAATAAGAATTTCTTTAAGAGAGTGTTGGGTCTATGGCTCAAGTAGTAGCTCGTTCACCTAGCATGCGTGAGGCATGGGGTTTGATCCTCAGCACTACATAAAAAAAAAAAAAAAATAAAATAAAGATGTTGTGTCCACTAAAGGCTAAATAATAAATATTTTTAAAATAGAATTTAAAATAATAGTCCATAAATGTTATGTACAAACTGTGAAAGTAGATTCGTCAACAGATTAATTGTCTGCCTCGAACTAGAATCAGTTGCCTACTGATTTGCCTGGATGATGTTCTCAATTCTGTTTTTTTTTTTTTTTTTTTTTTCTTTCATTCCACTGGGCAAACATCTGCCGGGCTTTCTTGATGGCAACATAGTGATTACTGAGCTCCACCCTATTAGAAATACAACTAGTTTTCAACTCATGAAAGTCTATAAAAGCCACTTTTTTAGAAGTCTCTAAACTTTGGAACTATTCAATGATACTCTATTTTTGCCAGCAATAAACAATATATATATATATATATATATATATATATATATATATATATATATATATATATAATATATATATTTTAATGTAAAGGGCAAGGTATTGAACAGACACTTCACAGAAGAAGCAATACAATCAGTCAATAAATATATGAAAAAATGTTCAACTTCACTAGTAATGAGAGAGATGCAAATCAAAACTACTCTAAGATTTCATCTCACTTCAATCAGAATGGCAATCATCAAGAATATAAGCAACAGTAAATGTTGGCGAGGATGTGGGGGGAAAAGGTACACGTATACATTGCTGGTGGCACTGCAAATTGATGCAGCCAGTCTGAAAAGCAGTATGAAAATTCCTCGGAAAACTGGGATCGGAAGCACCATTTGACCCAGCTGTCCCACTCATTGGTTTATAACTAAAGGACTTAAAATCGGTATACTAAAAATTCATTAAATTTCATTTAAATTAATACAATTTAACAAAGTCAATTTAAATAACATTTAATATAGATTAAATCATTTAATATGAACTATATAATAAAAATATTAATAAGATTAATTTTAATAAAAATCCACTTAGTGGTTTTAGAAACTACAGGTATCAGAGAAATATTAGCTATATATTCTACTTTTGTCTGCTCTCTCATTTTGCCTAACTTAAGCTAGAAACTTTTGTTTATCTTTTATCTTAATTTACCAAGATAAAAATGGGAAGACAAAACACCCAGTAGCTACACACATCAGCTTTTCCTTTGTTTTTTTCTAAATTTTGCCTTAACATTTACATTATTTTATCCAGTATCCAGGTATTTTCTTATGTTTTTATGTTAAAAGCATATGCCGTTTGATTTCAATCTCTTTTCAAATACATATATCTAAAATCCCTGTTGCTTCTGCCATTATAGTATTTTAATTTAATTCCATCTTGATTTTTGCTTTAATCTAACAATTATTTGGAATTGTTTCTATGGCCCTAAGTTCATTGTATATGGAATTTTTTTTTTTTTTTTTTTTTTTGAGGAGTCAAAATTCTTCTAATTTTAGATGCACAAGGAATTGCAGCCTGTGTGATAACACCTTTACGGAATTGGCTGGCGTTTTCATTGTGGTCTAGGGCATGGTAAATTTTGGTGGCTGTAGCCTGTGTGTTTGAACATGATATGTAGTTTTGTGTGCATGGTACAACTTCTTGGTATAGCTCCTCAGTCAGGCTTCTTAAGTGCATTACACAGCTCTTCTCTATCCCTCCCCCCTGCTTGTTGGTGGTTCCTTGTTTGGGTTCTGAGAGAGGGATGTTCAGTTGATGCCTTTTATTCTGCAGGGTTTCCCATGTTTTTGCTCTATGTACCCCACGGTGTGGTACCCCAGATAACTATCTTATTGTTGTCCTGTGCTCTGTGATCCCTGGTATGTAATACTGAAAGCATGAAGCAGCCTGTTACCTCTCAGCTTCTGCAAGTGAACTGTTTCCTTGCACGTTCTATGTTTGCTTTTGTCTTTTCAACTTGATCTACTCTTTCATAATCTATTTTTGTGTTCAGTCCTTGAAATTCTCATTCTTATTTTGGATCACTGAGCATTTCAAATGTCCTTTTCTAACTTCTATGAGGATTTGGTGGTAGAAGGAGAAAGAGAGGTGAAACATGCTCATTTTCAGCCTTTAAGATTGAACCTCAAATCTTAGTGTAGTTTTGATTTTCACTTCTCTAAGTGCTAGTGATGATGAGCATATTTGCATAAATTTGTTGATTAATTTTATATCATCTTGGGAGAAGTGTCTGTTCAGGTCCGTGGCCCATTTATTGAATGGGTTATTTTATTTTATTTTATTTATTTATTTATTCGTTCGTTCGTTCATTCATTCATTTATTTATTTATTTGTGTGTGTGTGTGTGTGTGTGTGTGTGTGTGTGTGTGTGTGTATTTAGATTTGTGAGTTCTTTCTATACCCTAGAGATTAGTGCTCTATCTGATGTGTGATGGGGCAAAACTTTTCTCCCAAGATGTAGGATCCCTATTCACCTCCCAGATTGTTTGTTTTGTGGAGAAGAAACTTTTTTAGTTTGAATCTATCTCATTTATTGATACTTGGTTTTAATTCTTGTGCTATAGGAGTCTCATTAAGGAATTTTGGGACTAATCCCATATGATTGGAATTAGGGCCTACTTTTTCTTCTGTTACATGCAAGGTCTCTGGTTTTATTCCTAGGTCCTTGATTCATTTGAGTGGAGTTTTGTGCATGGTGAGAGATAGGGGTTTAATTGCACCTCCCTCCAGTTAGAATGTCAGCGATTTTTGAAAATGGCAGCTATGATGAAGACAACAACAGTAAGTGTTGGTGAGGATTTCAGGAAAAATGTACACTCCTACACTGTCGGTGGGACTGTAGATTGGTGCAGCCAATATGGAAAGCAGTTTGGCGGCAATTCCTTGGAAATTTGGGAATAGAACCACCATTTGACCTAGCTATCCCTCTTTTTGGTCTATACCCAAAGGACTTAAAAACTGCATACTACAGGGACACAGCCGCATCAATGTTTATAGCAGCAAAATTCACATTAGCTAAATTGTGGAAACAACTTAGTAGATGAATGCATAAAAAAAAAAAATGTGGCATTTATACACAATTAATATCACTCAGATACTTACCCTCTCGCTCAGTCCAGGAGACGCTAGTGCCCTTCACTACCTCTGTCAGAGCCTGGTTCGGACAGCTGGTGCCTCGGAGAGGACAGGCTGATCCTGCCTGCCTCCCATGTACCCTTTGTCACAGGGAGCGACATTCATGTGAGACCAAGTAAAATCCAGTCATAGACATTAATAGAATATCTCAAAAAAGTATTTAATAAAAAGGCTAGCAAATACAGGGTCTTTAATGAAACTTTAATAAAATTTATGAGACAAGGAAACTGAAAGCACAATATTTTCTTAGGAACTTTTCTGTTTGGTGTTATTCTTTACAATATAGCAGCTTTTCCTAAGAATGCAGGGAGTATGAAATTTCTAAGGCTATCTTGCTGTGTTCTCCATTAAACCCCTTGTCTTAAAAAAACCTTGGATCTAGATTAATCTTTGTAATTTTCTGAGTACCTGTATAACATATTTTTCTCAAGAATGCAGTGAGGTCGCCGTTTCCAAGAGCTCTTCAATTCTGAAATATAAGAAGTGTGTTTCCAGGCATTGAAACCCAAAGGCTCACCTAGACACAATGGAGTGAGCAGAATATATAAAAATCTCTCATGACAAATCTGAACTCTGCTTTTCCCAACCGTGTGAAGTCTACTGGAATAAGATTCCAAGTAATTTGGCAAGTCGAAGCCAAATATATACTTTGATATTCTTCTCGGGAGTAAGCCGTGTGATGTTACAGGAAGGCAGATTTTAGTGCTGAATTTCTGATCGTATCCCCCCAAAAGTTGTTCCATGCATATCATGCAAGAATGTAACCTCCAAAAAATAAATAAATAAAAGAGAGGACATTTGACGTAAGAAGGCTGGATAATATTTGCATGTTCGTGTATTTTTACCACACATCATACCTTCTTATTTCTTCCTTGCTCTGATTTGAAGCATATGCTTTCATTTTTCATTTTGGCTTACCGTGTTATCACTTAATAATAATTCAGTAAATTTACTTAGAACAAGAAAGTCACCTAATGACTCATGTCTTAGAGATGCTTTCAAATAAAAGTAATTGTGCATTTTGTACCATAGAGTATTCCCAGTGTTTCCTAGAATTGTTGCAACTGATGCTGGAGGCTTTGAAATAGAGCAGGAGGCATAAGGGCCGTGGCTTGTGACCCTTCCCAAAGTATGTAAGATTGATAGACATTGAATGCAAATAAACAACTATGCATCATTGAATTTTTTCCTGTCACTGAAATGCTAGTAGAGCTCAAGGAATTGTGAGCCTCTTTGTCTGCAGTACAGGAAAAATAAGAAATTTAAAGACTTGAGTTACATACAATTTCTGATAACATACCTTAGGTTGGTTCTCAGCTTAAAAAACACAAAAAGAGAAATGTCATCATTTTCCATAGCATTGGGAAACTTTTCATAGGTGGGAAACTTTACTATCAGAGCTCATCGGTTCTCAGACATTTATATGTTTTGAATACTTGGCCAATGTGCCTTTGGGATGCGTCCTCCAGTTGTTGTTTCAGTGATTTTGTTCATGCCTAACAACTGATGGCATCTTAATTTTGGTAAAATAATGTAAATGTTAAGGTGAAATTTAGAAATAAGAAAGGAAAAGCTGATATGTGTGTAGCTACTAGGTGTTTTTCTTCCTTTTTTTTTTTTATTTTTGTAAAGTAAAGCAAAAGATAAACCAAAAGGTTCTAGCTTAAGTTAGGTAAAATCAAAGAGGAGAAAAAAGAAGATAACATTGCTAATACTTCACTGCCACCTGTAATTTCCAAAACAACTAAGAGCATTTTTATTAAAATTAACTTTATTGACATTTATATTAAATTATATAGTCAATATTAAATAATTCAATCTATATTATGTTAAATTTACTTTGTTAAATTGTATTAATTTAAATAAAATTTAATGAATTTTTAAATATAAATCATACTATAATTTAACATAAGTTAATAAGCAATATCAATAAAATAAATTTAAATCAAACCATCGTATTAATAAAAGAAATTTAAATAATACTACTAATAAAATTAATTTAAATTAGATTGATTTAAATTAGATTAATTTATATTAAATGATAGTATAATTTATATTTAAAAACATATTAAATTTTGTTTAAATTAATTTTAATAAAAACGTTCTGAATGGTTTTAGAAACTACGGGTGTCAGAGAAGTATGTGCTATGCAATCTGCTTTTTCGCTTCTCGGATTTCACCTACTTAAGCTAGAAACTTTTGATTCATCTTTTACCTTAATTTATCAAAAGGTTATAACTACTCCTGTTGTAAAGCTTTTCATCTTCCAAAAACTGTTGTCAGCTTATTTCTCTCCCCAACTTGTTTTGATCAAATGTTTTATAAAATGTGTTTCTAAGAACGATTGTAGAGCCCCCAATAGTAGGTAGATAAGCAGTCCAGATATTTAATGATACATTCTTACTAATTAACTTTTCCATTGGCAATGGATCATGTGATCCCACTTCGGGGTTGCCTCATAAAAATACTCTTCCTTCTGGACATATTTATCATCTGGAAAACTGAATTAATGTGAAGTGACTTTCGTAGAGAAATGGAAATCAGCAAAATGGATAGGGGTCATAGAATTTGGATTCAAAGCATCTTAGAATTTATCCACTAAGCTTCCTGTTTAGGTCCTCCCCATTGGAATTTTCGCTTGGTAGTTGTACAATGTTATCTTGGATAAACTAAATATTCTCAACGTTTTGCAACATTATATTTGGTTTTCATGTACTCTAAATCTGAGACATCCTTCTTATGGGTTGGATTTCTCTCGTTTCCTGTGATTGCATGTATCGTTTTTATCTTAATGCCATTAAGTGAGGTTGGAACTAGTGGTTCAAGAAGGCTGCTCTGTACAGTGGCTCACAAAAGTACATCAGAATTGATAACTGGTGATGATTATCTGCTACATTGGAACAAAATTCTATAAACAAAAAGTGCTACAAAAAACAAAACAAATTTTTTAAAAAGTACTATAGCAAAAAATCACAACAACAACAACAACTAAAGAAATAAAATAAAATACCTAGTAGCTATACACTTACATATACCAGCTGTTTTGCTTTCTCTTTTTGTCTACAAGCACATGCGTGCTTTTTCAAAAGGCCATGCTGTAAAACATCAAAAAGGGTTATGGCTTCTTTAGAATAATGCTAAATATTTAGAAGATCCTGGAGTACAGCTCTGGCCCTGTTGTGCAGGGACACTGGCGACGGTGTAAAGGTGGGCATGAAATCTGCAGTGGGTGTGAAAAGAGGACGCCCAGGTCCACCAAGTCCAACTCCAGCGAGGTTACTAAGAGGCACCGCTGCAGAACGTGGGACCAAGAGTGGATTCCCGTTGGTGCTTCTGCCAGCTCTTAATTTGGCTCCATCTTTAACATTTCCTGGTAAAGGGGTTCTGAAAAAGAACTCTGAAGCACGGGTTGGGGTTGTTGATTTGGTTTCGGAGGTGTGCTGGGGACACTTGTTGAAGCCCCTCCAAGGCAACTCCTCATCCACTTTCTGACACCACCATAATCTTTATTCAACAAGTGCTCCATTTCGTCCTTTGGAACGTCCAGGATGCTCCCCATCAACTGCAATACTTCACGACGACGTTTGCCTTTTGTTATCTGGAAATGAGCGATTAGAAGGTTTCGCATGAGGACTTTGTCCACTTTTCCTTCTGCGCTGTTGACCAAAGTCGACAATTTCTGTTGTGCGTGGTCCAGCATTTCTTTTCGGAGCTCGTTTTGTTTTTTCAGTTCTGCCATCTGCTCTTCCTTGAGATCTAAGTCTTCTCTCAGCCTGGAAGCAGAATCCCACAGAGCATTCGCTTGATCCAAACGTTCCTGCAGTGATGTTACTTCTCCTTCTAGCTTTTCGGCCTTGTTCTTCCATTCAGCTATTGACTGTTTTTCTTTGGCTAGTTCAGCAGAATGCAGAGCTTTCTCTTCTTCTTGGAAGTGTTGAACCTCGTTTTCTCTTAGGATTTTTACTTTGGTCTCTTGAAAAATATCAGAATTCAGTGTTTGAGCGTCTCCTCTCTCTCCAGGCAACTGGGCTTTTAGTTCTTCAATAGTTTTCTGCAAGTTCTTAATTTCCTCCTCTCTTTCTAAAATTAACTGGCTATGCGCAGCATTCATCTGCTCATACTTGTACTTAAATTCATGCATTTCCTCCTTCTGCTCCTGTAAAGACTGAAGTAGTTGCATTTTATGCTGGTTTTGATTTTCAATTATATTCAGATGGTCTTGAATTTCATCTTCCAGATGATTTTTGACTATGTTCAGTTGAGATACCTCCAATTCTAGTTCTGTGATAGCATCAAGAGCTTCAGGCTCAGCCACTGGTGCAGCTTGATTGTGCTGTTCCGTAAGTATTTCCAGTTCTACTCGCAGATAGTTGTTTTCTGCTCTCATGTAGGTAAGACTTTTGTCCTTTCTTTCAACGGATTGCCTTAAAGTTTCATTTTCTCTTAAGGCCTGAGAACACTTATGTAAATCCTTTTGTAGTTGTGAAATTTTTTCTTCGAGTTTTTCAATAAAAACTTCTTTCTCATTTATGACTTGTGTCAATCGCTCCTCTTCTTCTATATAAGATGCCAAAATTTCCTCAGTTTCTTTTTCATCAGCAGTCATTTGCTCAATATTCTTTTTGAGTCCTGCTATTTCAAAGTCCTTCTCTTGATTGAGTTGAACTGCACATTCGTGTTTCAGCTTTAAGGCCGAGGTATTCCAATCATGTGCATTGGAGAGTTCCTGAATAGTCTGCCTGTGATTATTTGCTTCTTCCAACAGTCTTTTTTCTGCCTGGTGCAGTTTGGCTTCAGTCTCTTCTTTGTCTCTTTTGAGAGTCTCCGTGATAGTGTCTTTTTCTTGAGAGATTTGATTGTAAGCAGCAATAGATTCTTCCAACTTACGCCTTACATCGTCACGTGCTAAAATCAACATTTCATTTTCCGTCTTGAGTTCAACAGCAACTTTCGTTAAGTTTTCATTGAGCTGTTCCTCTTCAGAAAGATTTTGACTTAGGTTGCTAGCTTCAGCTTCTCGTTCTTTAGGCATGTCATCCTTACAATGACTGTTAGAGTCTTCATTCAGAGAGGTTCGATACTTACTCTTAAACCCAGACAGCTCCTCTTCAAGTTGTCTAATGTGATCCTTAAGCCCAAGGTTTTCCTGCTGGATGTTTGAACTATTTTTTTGTGACTGATTTAGCTGATCTACTAAATCTTCTACTTTTCCTTCAAGCTTCTGCTTGGTTAAATGCAAATCACTGAGGCTCCGTGCATTCTCAGTTAACTTCTCCTTCTGCACATGCAGCTCTTGGGATATGTTCATTTGCTCATCCTCAAGTTGATGAACTCTCTTTTTTTCATCATCTAGATCTTGTTCCAACTTCTTGATGACAAGGTCTCCTTCATTTTGTTGTTTTGATAGCTCATCTTGTATCAAAATCATGTGCTCTGTAGCTTCCCGATTCCGATGATCCAGTTCTTCTAACTCAGCCATCAGCATTTTCTTTTCATTGATAGTCTGATTCAGTTCTTCCTCCTTTGCCTTCAAGTGAAGTTTTAAGTCTAGTAATTGTACATTCAAATTCATGTCCGTTGAAGCTCTGTTTTTCATGACTTGATAGTCACGGCTCAGTTTTGACAGTGACATCTGAAGTTCCTCTTTTTCTTGACTCAATGATGACTTCTCTTTTTCTAGAGCTTCAACATGCATTTTAAGTTTCAGATTGTCTTCAGCAAGACGGTTATCCTGGTTTAAACCATTTAGTCTCACGATTTCCTTCTCCGCATCAGCCAGGGCTCGTTGAAGCCTGAACACTTCTTCCACTGCTGAATGCTGAGGAAGGGTTCTTCCCTTTTCTGCCACAGTAGAACTCTGCTCCCAAACTGAAATTTCATGCTGATGATCATATATGTCTGGACTTTGGTTTGGTTGAAGAGTCTTGATAGTATTTAGTACTTTGCAGATTTCACTTGAGTCAGAATGGTGCGTTCCCTGAGCCTCAGCAATCTGCCTCGAGTGGCCAACTTCAGATTCATGTTTTGCAACTTCAGTTGGTAATCCGTTTGTTTCTTGTTGTGATAAAATTATGTCACTAAAGTCCGTGTCATCATCACGAAAGGCTGAAAAATGACTACCGACCAGGGAACCGAACGGAGCCGGTGCAGTTGTTGTTGGTACACCACAAGCTCCCGAGCGTACTGATTGAGCAGCTGCCTGTAGTTGGAACATTTGATCTTGCAGTACAATCTGTCCTGCTTTAGGATGGCTGATCTCTACCTCTTTCTGTGGCAGTTGATTCTGGGAACTTACAGACTGATGGTTTATTTGTAGCTCTGATGCTTCATGCTTTTCTTCCAGGTCAGTACAGCACTTTTTCGGTCCTTCATTCTCACATCTTAGTGTGGAATCAGTAGTTTCCATTTCCTTTCTCGAACAATGATGTAAAGCTGCTTCTGGGTCTCCTAAGTCATCCAGAAGCATTTCCCTGTTGAAGGTGGAGCTCTGGCCGGTGAGGAAAGCCAAGCTGCTCCCCACCTGACCCAAGAAGTGGCCCAAGCCTGAGCCCAGGCCTCCAAACCAGGACCACATCGTGGCCACTTCAGTGATCCATCGGACCAGCTCTGAGAAGCGCGTCCATCACCATCCACTTCTCTGCCCCGAACGTCCTCCGGCGTTGCCGGGGTCGATTATGACCCAAGCGCTCAGAATTCCTCAGAGCGCGGGGTTCCTGGGGCTCCACCAACACTAATCATCCCTTCCTGCCTGTAAACTCAGAAGCCTGTCCTGCGCTTTGACCAGGGACTGGCATCCAGTAGCACACTCACCCCCTGCAGGGCCTCTGCTTCTTCCCTGCACTTGCCTGTCAGCTATTGGCTCACAGGATTGGGCAGGGTTGGCTGGGAGGAGCTAGAGATCCAGGAAAGTGTCCCAGTTTGAGTCCCAAGGCAGTGTGCTGTGGAGCCAGGAAGAATCAATGTTGTAGATGAAATCCAAAGGTAGTTCACTGGACAGTTCCCTCTTGTCTGGGAGAGGTGGGCTTTTTGTCCCATTCAGTTGCATTCAGTTGACGAGGTGAGGTCTCGCTCCACATTAGAGAATGGAATCTATTTAACTAAAAGTCCCCGATTCAAAAGTAAATCTCACCCCATAACACCAGCACAGACACACCCAGAATAAAAGTTGGCCAAGTATCTGGGCATCGTAGCCCAGACGAGTTAACATATAAAATTAACCATCACAGAGTCTTAATCAGTCTCAGAATTCAAATTATAATACGGATTAAATTTCACTAAAGAACCATCTTTACCCTTTCCAAAAGTAAACTTTTGCTGTTAATCTATACATTTTCGAGTTCATTTTAATATTATTTGGTCCTTGTTGATTCTGATTGAAGTTTATTTAAGTGCTCAAAAATTCCGCTTAAATTTCACTTAAGAAAAATTTGTTTTAGAGCCAATAGGTTGATGTTCACTTCACCTATGGTTGTTTATCAGTGCCAAATATAATCCAGGTTTCAAGAGTACAGAGCGAAATAGAAAGTTGAGAAATTTTCTACTATGGAGTAACAATCCTAAATGTAATTCCCATACCTCTAAGGATCAGAAGGAGTTAAGATAAGGCCCTGCTTTCCAAGGTGTTTAAATTCCAACAAGTTAATGAGGAGGCAGTTTTGTAGAGTTGGGGACAAAGCAAAGAGAGGAAGCACGTGGGCTGTAACAGACAGACCAGTTGGGACCAAAGCAATTTTGGAGCTAAACTGACAGAATGCATTTATGAAACCTCTCTCACAAGCATGAGTTGAACAGTAAATGAGAACATAGTGTGTGTAGTTCTCACCTGATGGCTGGTGCAGAGAAAGTGGCCAACAAATGGAGCCTGCTGCCACTTTGTTCATATTTGCCTTTTTGTTTCCTTTAGGATCATTTTCCTTATTACCCTTTAGAAGGGGTTTGGGTTTGCTCCCATTACTCTCTTCCCAGAGCCCATATTCAGGAGACTCTTTTCCTTGAGCTGTTCTTTCTATATGTCTGTTCAGGAAACAAAACCCCAAGGTGGCAGAAATAAAATTTAAAAAAAAGGAAGAATTTTTGGAAAATTAATGGTTAAATAGATTCTGAGGATCATATGAATCACCTCATAATGTCTCTTGCCTTCAAGATAGAGCAAGTAGACATAATTACTCAGATTGCTATCAGAAACTAGTGACTGCATTTGTGTCCTGTGCTAGAAAAGGAAATCTTCTTGGTCCTTCTTATTCATCTCCAAATCTGAGAGAGAAGTCAGGCCTGTGTTAGTCAATGTCTCCTCATAAAAGACTAAAATAAAAATTTAAGCCCCTTTTAGCATCTGCTGAAGTGAGAATCCACGCTGTACCCCAGCTGTGTCTACTGTTGAAGAAGGCATCAACAATACCAAGTGTCCTTTTCTCCCTTTAGACCATTCCTCCTGTGTGTGTGTGTGTGTGTGTGTGTGTGTGTGTGTGTGTTAGAAGACTTTTTCATCACTTTGACAACATACCTGAGAAAATTAAATGAGTAAATATTTATTTTGGTTCAATTTCAGGCTCCATTGCTGTGGCCTGAAGTGAGGCAGATTACCATGGCAGAGAGCCTGGCTTCAAAACAGAGCTTCTCAACTCATGGAGATCAGGGAAATGGTGAGGGGAAGAGAGGACTGAGGAATATGATGTACCCTTCCAGGGAATCAACTCCAGTGGCCTACCCTCCAACTAGGCCCTACCGCCCACAGTTTTGACCAACTCCCGATAGTCCTGTCCAATCATGAACCCATCAGTGGATTGATCCACAGACGAGGTTAGAGCTCAGGATTCAATTCACCTTTCTGTAGAGTCCGTTCTGAATGCTGGTGGATTGGGGTCCAAGCTTTCAACACATGACCTTTGGGCAACATTCCAGATCCAAATTATAGCAGGGTGCCTCCTTCTCTTTAGGTGTTCTGTGTTTGTTTATTGTTTTAAATCACAAATAATGATCCTTTTTCAGTGTAAGACCTATCCCATTTGGCTTGAATCTGGTTCCAGTGGTTGTTGCTCCTCCTGCTGAAAGGCATTTCTGATCACTCAGATTCGGTCTTCTAGCATGGTTCACTCTGACCACAGCTGTTTGTCATTTTGTATTTCTATCTGAGAGAGATACCTACCTAGTGTATTCGAAACTGACCGTCCAAATAAAAGCATTTCTCTTCTTCTCAATATGTTTGGAATATTCCTGGAAACTATGGGGGATATGGAGGGAAAACCCTGGCTCATTCGCGAGCACACGTGACAAAAAGGATCCAGTAATCATAAGTGTATCCTTATACATATATTCAGTGCCCAAAAAGTACAAGGTATTGTGGTAGATATTGTGAACAACATAAAGCTGTGTTATATACATTTCCTGCTATGAAGTGCAATTGAATACAGTCAGTCAATGGAGAAGATGTTACATAGAGTGATCCTTGAAATATAATGCAAGGTCAGCCATTGACGACTGTGGTGGTGAGGATCTCATATGGGGGAAAAGACTAAGTAAGAAAGAATAAAGCCAGAAGTAGAGAGCCCTGAATAATGTGGCTTTGTTAAAACACAGTTGAAGGTTAAAGTAAGGAAAGCTTTTTGAGTCTATAAACATAGGGTGATAAATTCTATGCAAGATATTAAGTTTGTACTTCTTTTAATACCTCATGATTCATTCAAACATTTTCTTATAGATTTCAGTAGAATTTTTAAATCTCTTTAATATGGGCCTTGTCTCGTTTCTTTTTTTAAATTTTTATTGGTTGCTTAAGAAAAAATTACAATGATCTTGACATATCATATTTCATACATTTGATTCAAGTGGGGTATGAATTCTTATTTTTACCACGTGTACAGTTTGCAGGATCACATTGGCTGTACGTGCAGGTTTATACATACTGCCATACTAGTGTCTGTTATATTCTGCTGCCTTTCCTATTCCCTCCCTATCCCCCCTTCTGTCCCCTCCCCTCCCATAATCTCTCTCTACCCCAGCTACTGTAATTCATTTCTCTCCTTTTTTCCCCCCTTTCCCCTCACATCCTCTTCTATGTAATTGTGTGTAACAATGAGGGTATCCTTCCATTTCCATGAAATTCCCCTTCTCTCTCCCATTCCCTCCCACCTCTTGTCCCTTCTAATTGGTAGTCTTCTTTTCATGCTCTTCCAGCCTGCTCTGTTTTGAGTCCCCCTCCTTATATGAAAGAAGACATTCAGCATTTCTTTCCTAGGGATTGGCTAACTTCACTTAGCATAATCTCCTCTAATGCCATCCATTTCCCTGCAAATGCCATGGTTTTGTTATTTTTTAGTGCTGAGTAATATTCCATTGTGTACAAATGCCACATTTTCTTATCCATTCATCTATTGACTGGCATCTAGGTTGGTTCCACATTCTAGCTATTGTGAATTGTGCTGCTGTGAACCTTGATGTAGCTGTATCCCTATAGCATGCTCTTTTTAGGTCTTTGGGAATAGTCCGAGAAGGGGAATAGCTGGGTCGAATGGTGGTTCCATTCCCAGCTTTCCCAGGAACCTCCATAATGCTTTCCAAATTGGCTGCACCAATTTGCAGTCGCACCAGCAATGTACAAGTGTACCTTTTCCCCCCACATCCTTGCCAGCACTTGTTGTTGTTTGACTTCCTAATGGCTGCCATTCTTACTGGACTGATTTGGTATCTTAGAGTGGTTTTAATTTGCATTTCTCTGATTGCTAGAGATGGTGAGCATTTTTTTCCGTGTATTTTTTGATTAATTGTGTATCCTTCTCTGAGAAGTGTCTGTTCAGGTCCTTGGCCCATTTGTTGATTGGGTTGTTTGTTTTCTTAATGTTTACTTTTTGAGTTCTTTGTGTACTCTGGATATTAGGGCTCGGCACATTTGTATCTTTAAGAATTGGCATAATCAATGAAATGTTCCGCACACGTTTGTAGGAAGATTAACATAACACTCCAGTGACAATACAGTAGTAGAAGGATTGATTTGGACTGAGAAGTTGTTCAGTGAATGATATATTACCCATAAATTTGAATTCTCATTATCATAAAGAAGCAAGGTGGAAATAAGAATTTCTTTAAGAGAGTGTTGGGTCTATGGCTCAAGTAGTAGCTCGTTCACCTAGCATGCGTGAGGCATGGGGTTTGATCCTCAGCACTACATAAAAAAAAAAAAAAAATAAAATAAAGATGTTGTGTCCACTAAAGGCTAAATAATAAATATTTTTAAAATAGAATTTAAAATAATAGTCCATAAATGTTATGTACAAACTGTGAAAGTAGATTCGTCAACAGATTAATTGTCTGCCTCGAACTAGAATCAGTTGCCTACTGATTTGCCTGGATGATGTTCTCAATTCTGTTTTTTTTTTTTTTTTTTTTTTCTTTCATTCCACTGGGCAAACATCTGCCGGGCTTTCTTGATGGCAACATAGTGATTACTGAGCTCCACCCTATTAGAAATACAACTAGTTTTCAACTCATGAAAGTCTATAAAAGCCACTTTTTTAGAAGTCTCTAAACTTTGGAACTATTCAATGATACTCTATTTTTGCCAGCAATAAACAATATATATATATATATATATATATATATATATATATATATATATAATATATATATTTTAATGTAAAGGGCAAGGTATTGAACAGACACTTCACAGAAGAAGCAATACAATCAGTCAATAAATATATGAAAAAATGTTCAACTTCACTAGTAATGAGAGAGATGCAAATCAAAACTACTCTAAGATTTCATCTCACTTCAATCAGAATGGCAATCATCAAGAATATAAGCAAACAGTAAATGTTGGCGAGGATGTGGGGGGAAAAGGTACACGTATACATTGCTGGTGGCACTGCAAATTGATGCAGCCAGTCTGAAAAGCAGTATGAAAATTCCTCGGAAAACTGGGATCGGAAGCACCATTTGACCCAGCTGTCCCACTCATTGGTTTATAACTAAAGGACTTAAAATCGGTATACTAAAAATTCATTAAATTTCATTTAAATTAATACAATTTAACAAAGTCAATTTAAATAACATTTAATATAGATTAAATCATTTAATATGAACTATATAATAAAAATATTAATAAGATTAATTTTAATAAAAATCCACTTAGTGGTTTTAGAAACTACAGGTATCAGAGAAATATTAGCTATATATTCTACTTTTGTCTGCTCTCTCATTTTGCCTAACTTAAGCTAGAAACTTTTGTTTATCTTTTATCTTAATTTACCAAGATAAAAATGGGAAGACAAAACACCCAGTAGCTACACACATCAGCTTTTCCTTTGTTTTTTTCTAAATTTTGCCTTAACATTTACATTATTTTATCCAGTATCCAGGTATTTTCTTATGTTTTTATGTTAAAAGCATATGCCGTTTGATTTCAATCTCTTTTCAAATACATATATCTAAAATCCCTGTTGCTTCTGCCATTATAGTATTTTAATTTAATTCCATCTTGATTTTTGCTTTAATCTAACAATTATTTGGAATTGTTTCTATGGCCCTAAGTTCATTGTATATGGATTTTTTTTTTTTTTTTTTTTTGAGGAGTCAAAATTCTTCTAATTTTAGATGCACAAGGAATTGCAGCCTGTGTGATAACACCTTTACGGAATTGGCTGGCGTTTTCATTGTGGTCTAGGGCATGGTAAATTTTGGTGGCTGTAGCCTGTGTGTTTGAACATGATATGTAGTTTTGTGTGCATGGTACAACTTCTTGGTATAGCTCCTCAGTCAGGCTTCTTAAGTGCATTACACAGCTCTTCTCTATCCCTCCCCCCTGCTTGTTGGTGGTTCCTTGTTTGGGTTCTGAGAGAGGGATGTTCAGTTGATGCCTTTTATTCTGCAGGGTTTCCCATGTTTTTGCTCTATGTACCCCACGGTGTGGTACCCCAGATAACTATCTTATTGTTGTCCTGTGCTCTGTGATCCCTGGTATGTAATACTGAAAGCATGAAGCAGCCTGTTACCTCTCAGCTTCTGCAAGTGAACTGTTTCCTTGCACGTTCTATGTTTGCTTTTGTCTTTTCAACTTGATCTACTCTTTCATAATCTATTTTTGTGTTCAGTCCTTGAAATTCTCATTCTTATTTTGGATCACTGAGCATTTCAAATGTCCTTTTCTAACTTCTATGAGGATTTGGTGGTAGAAGGAGAAAGAGAGGTGAAACATGCTCATTTTCAGCCTTTAAGATTGAACCTCAAATCTTAGTGTAGTTTTGATTTTCACTTCTCTAAGTGCTAGTGATGATGAGCATATTTGCATAAATTTGTTGATTAATTTTATATCATCTTGGGAGAAGTGTCTGTTCAGGTCCGTGGCCCATTTATTGAATGGGTTATTTTATTTTATTTTATTTATTTATTTATTCGTTCGTTCGTTCATTCATTCATTTATTTATTTATTTGTGTGTGTGTGTGTGTGTGTGTGTGTGTGTGTGTGTATTTAGATTTGTGAGTTCTTTCTATACCCTAGAGATTAGTGCTCTATCTGATGTGTGATGGGGCAAAACTTTTCTCCCAAGATGTAGGATCCCTATTCACCTCCCAGATTGTTTGTTTTGTGGAGAAGAAACTTTTTTAGTTTGAATCTATCTCATTTATTGATACTTGGTTTTAATTCTTGTGCTATAGGAGTCTCATTAAGGAATTTTGGGACTAATCCCATATGATTGGAATTAGGGCCTACTTTTTCTTCTGTTACATGCAAGGTCTCTGGTTTTATTCCTAGGTCCTTGATTCATTTGAGTGGAGTTTTGTGCATGGTGAGAGATAGGGGTTTAATTGCACCTCCCTCCAGTTAGAATGTCAGCGATTTTTGAAAATGGCAGCTATGATGAAGACAACAACAGTAAGTGTTGGTGAGGATTTCAGGAAAAATGTACACTCCTACACTGTCGGTGGGACTGTAGATTGGTGCAGCCAATATGGAAAGCAGTTTGGCGGCAATTCCTTGGAAATTTGGGAATAGAACCACCATTTGACCTAGCTATCCCTCTTTTTGGTCTATACCCAAAGGACTTAAAAACTGCATACTACAGGGACACAGCCGCATCAATGTTTATAGCAGCAAAATTCACATTAGCTAAATTGTGGAAACAACTTAGTAGATGAATGCATAAAAAAAAAAAATGTGGCATTTATACACAATTAATATCACTCAGATACTTACCCTCTCGCTCAGTCCAGGAGACGCTAGTGCCCTTCACTACCTCTGTCAGAGCCTGGTTCGGACAGCTGGTGCCTCGGAGAGGACAGGCTGATCCTGCCTGCCTCCCATGTACCCTTTGTCACAGGGAGCGACATTCATGTGAGACCAAGTAAAATCCAGTCATAGACATTAATAGAATATCTCAAAAAAGTATTTAATAAAAAGGCTAGCAAATACAGGGTCTTTAATGAAACTTTAATAAAATTTATGAGACAAGGAAACTGAAAGCACAATATTTTCTTAGGAACTTTTCTGTTTGGTGTTATTCTTTACAATATAGCAGCTTTTCCTAAGAATGCAGGGAGTATGAAATTTCTAAGGCTATCTTGCTGTGTTCTCCATTAAACCCCTTGTCTTAAAAAAACCTTGGATCTAGATTAATCTTTGTAATTTTCTGAGTACCTGTATAACATATTTTTCTCAAGAATGCAGTGAGGTCGCCGTTTCCAAGAGCTCTTCAATTCTGAAATATAAGAAGTGTGTTTCCAGGCATTGAAACCCAAAGGCTCACCTAGACACAATGGAGTGAGCAGAATATATAAAAATCTCTCATGACAAATCTGAACTCTGCTTTTCCCAACCGTGTGAAGTCTACTGGAATAAGATTCCAAGTAATTTGGCAAGTCGAAGCCAAATATATACTTTGATATTCTTCTCGGGAGTAAGCCGTGTGATGTTACAGGAAGGCAGATTTTAGTGCTGAATTTCTGATCGTATCCCCCCAAAAGTTGTTCCATGCATATCATGCAAGAATGTAACCTCCAAAAAATAAATAAATAAAAGAGAGGACATTTGACGTAAGAAGGCTGGATAATATTTGCATGTTCGTGTATTTTTACCACACATCATACCTTCTTATTTCTTCCTTGCTCTGATTTGAAGCATATGCTTTCATTTTTCATTTTGGCTTACCGTGTTATCACTTAATAATAATTCAGTAAATTTACTTAGAACAAGAAAGTCACCTAATGACTCATGTCTTAGAGATGCTTTCAAATAAAAGTAATTGTGCATTTTGTACCATAGAGTATTCCCAGTGTTTCCTAGAATTGTTGCAACTGATGCTGGAGGCTTTGAAATAGAGCAGGAGGCATAAGGGCCGTGGCTTGTGACCCTTCCCAAAGTATGTAAGATTGATAGACATTGAATGCAAATAAACAACTATGCATCATTGAATTTTTTCCTGTCACTGAAATGCTAGTAGAGCTCAAGGAATTGTGAGCCTCTTTGTCTGCAGTACAGGAAAAATAAGAAATTTAAAGACTTGAGTTACATACAATTTCTGATAACATACCTTAGGTTGGTTCTCAGCTTAAAAAACACAAAAAGAGAAATGTCATCATTTTCCATAGCATTGGGAAACTTTTCATAGGTGGGAAACTTTACTATCAGAGCTCATCGGTTCTCAGACATTTATATGTTTTGAATACTTGGCCAATGTGCCTTTGGGATGCGTCCTCCAGTTGTTGTTTCAGTGATTTTGTTCATGCCTAACAACTGATGGCATCTTAATTTTGGTAAAATAATGTAAATGTTAAGGTGAAATTTAGAAATAAGAAAGGAAAAGCTGATATGTGTGTAGCTACTAGGTGTTTTTCTTCCTTTTTTTTTTTTATTTTTGTAAAGTAAAGCAAAAGATAAACCAAAAGGTTCTAGCTTAAGTTAGGTAAAATCAAAGAGGAGAAAAAAGAAGATAACATTGCTAATACTTCACTGCCACCTGTAATTTCCAAAACAACTAAGAGCATTTTTATTAAAATTAACTTTATTGACATTTATATTAAATTATATAGTCAATATTAAATAATTCAATCTATATTATGTTAAATTTACTTTGTTAAATTGTATTAATTTAAATAAAATTTAATGAATTTTTAAATATAAATCATACTATAATTTAACATAAGTTAATAAGCAATATCAATAAAATAAATTTAAATCAAACCATCGTATTAATAAAAGAAATTTAAATAATACTACTAATAAAATTAATTTAAATTAGATTGATTTAAATTAGATTAATTTATATTAAATGATAGTATAATTTATATTTAAAAACATTAAATTTTGTTTAAATTAATTTTAATAAAAACGTTCTGAATGGTTTTAGAAACTACGGGTGTCAGAGAAGTATGTGCTATGCAATCTGCTTTTTCGCTTCTCGGATTTCACCTACTTAAGCTAGAAACTTTTGATTCATCTTTTACCTTAATTTATCAAAAGGTTATAACTACTCCTGTTGTAAAGCTTTTCATCTTCCAAAAACTGTTGTCAGCTTATTTCTCTCCCCAACTTGTTTTGATCAAATGTTTTATAAAATGTGTTTCTAAGAACGATTGTAGAGCCCCCAATAGTAGGTAGATAAGCAGTCCAGATATTTAATGATACATTCTTACTAATTAACTTTTCCATTGGCAATGGATCATGTGATCCCACTTCGGGGTTGCCTCATAAAAATACTCTTCCTTCTGGACATATTTATCATCTGGAAAACTGAATTAATGTGAAGTGACTTTCGTAGAGAAATGGAAATCAGCAAAATGGATAGGGGTCATAGAATTTGGATTCAAAGCATCTTAGAATTTATCCACTAAGCTTCCTGTTTAGGTCCTCCCCATTGGAATTTTCGCTTGGTAGTTGTACAATGTTATCTTGGATAAACTAAATATTCTCAACGTTTTGCAACATTATATTTGGTTTTCATGTACTCTAAATCTGAGACATCCTTCTTATGGGTTGGATTTCTCTCGTTTCCTGTGATTGCATGTATCGTTTTTATCTTAATGCCATTAAGTGAGGTTGGAACTAGTGGTTCAAGAAGGCTGCTCTGTACAGTGGCTCACAAAAGTACATCAGAATTGATAACTGGTGATGATTATCTGCTACATTGGAACAAAATTCTATAAACAAAAAGTGCTACAAAAAACAAAACAAATTTTTTAAAAAGTACTATAGCAAAAAATCACAACAACAACAACAACTAAAGAAATAAAATAAAATACCTAGTAGCTATACACTTACATATACCAGCTGTTTTGCTTTCTCTTTTTGTCTACAAGCACATGCGTGCTTTTTCAAAAGGCCATGCTGTAAAACATCAAAAAGGGTTATGGCTTCTTTAGAATAATGCTAAATATTTAGAAGATCCTGGAGTACAGCTCTGGCCCTGTTGTGCAGGGACACTGGCGACGGTGTAAAGGTGGGCATGAAATCTGCAGTGGGTGTGAAAAGAGGACGCCCAGGTCCACCAAGTCCAACTCCAGCGAGGTTACTAAGAGGCACCGCTGCAGAACGTGGGACCAAGAGTGGATTCCCGTTGGTGCTTCTGCCAGCTCTTAATTTGGCTCCATCTTTAACATTTCCTGGTAAAGGGGTTCTGAAAAAGAACTATGAAGCACGGGTTGGGGTTGTTGATTTGGTTTCGGAGGTGTGCTGGGGACACTTGTTGAAGCCCCTCCAAGGCAACTCCTCATCCACTTTCTGACACCACCATAATCTTTATTCAACAAGTGCTCCATTTCGTCCTTTGGAACGTCCAGGATGCTCCCCATCAACTGCAATACTTCACGACGACGTTTGCCTTTTGTTATCTGGAAATGAGCGATTAGAAGGTTTCGCATGAGGACTTTGTCCACTTTTCCTTCTGCGCTGTTGACCAAAGTCGACAATTTCTGTTGTGCGTGGTCCAGCATTTCTTTTCGGAGCTCGTTTTGTTTTTTCAGTTCTGCCATCTGCTCTTCCTTGAGATCTAAGTCTTCTCTCAGCCTGGAAGCAGAATCCCACAGAGCATTCGCTTGATCCAAACGTTCCTGCAGTGATGTTACTTCTCCTTCTAGCTTTTCGGCCTTGTTCTTCCATTCAGCTATTGACTGTTTTTCTTTGGCTAGTTCAGCAGAATGCAGAGCTTTCTCTTCTTCTTGGAAGTGTTGAACCTCGTTTTCTCTTAGGATTTTTACTTTGGTCTCTTGAAAAATATCAGAATTCAGTGTTTGAGCGTCTCCTCTCTCTCCAGGCAACTGGGCTTTTAGTTCTTCAATAGTTTTCTGCAAGTTCTTAATTTCCTCCTCTCTTTCTAAAATTAACTGGCTATGCGCAGCATTCATCTGCTCATACTTGTACTTAAATTCATGCATTTCCTCCTTCTGCTCCTGTAAAGACTGAAGTAGTTGCATTTTATGCTGGTTTTGATTTTCAATTATATTCAGATGGTCTTGAATTTCATCTTCCAGATGATTTTTGACTATGTTCAGTTGAGATACCTCCAATTCTAGTTCTGTGATAGCATCAAGAGCTTCAGGCTCAGCCACTGGTGCAGCTTGATTGTGCTGTTCCGTAAGTATTTCCAGTTCTACTCGCAGATAGTTGTTTTCTGCTCTCATGTAGGTAAGACTTTTGTCCTTTCTTTCAACGGATTGCCTTAAAGTTTCATTTTCTCTTAAGGCCTGAGAACACTTATGTAAATCCTTTTGTAGTTGTGAAATTTTTTCTTCGAGTTTTTCAATAAAAACTTCTTTCTCATTTATGACTTGTGTCAATCGCTCCTCTTCTTCTATATAAGATGCCAAAATTTCCTCAGTTTCTTTTTCATCAGCAGTCATTTGCTCAATATTCTTTTTGAGTCCTGCTATTTCAAAGTCCTTCTCTTGATTGAGTTGAACTGCACATTCGTGTTTCAGCTTTAAGGCCGAGGTATTCCAATCATGTGCATTGGAGAGTTCCTGAATAGTCTGCCTGTGATTATTTGCTTCTTCCAACAGTCTTTTTTCTGCCTGGTGCAGTTTGGCTTCAGTCTCTTCTTTGTCTCTTTTGAGAGTCTCCGTGATAGTGTCTTTTTCTTGAGAGATTTGATTGTAAGCAGCAATAGATTCTTCCAACTTACGCCTTACATCGTCACGTGCTAAAATCAACATTTCATTTTCCGTCTTGAGTTCAACAGCAACTTTCGTTAAGTTTTCATTGAGCTGTTCCTCTTCAGAAAGATTTTGACTTAGGTTGCTAGCTTCAGCTTCTCGTTCTTTAGGCATGTCATCCTTACAATGACTGTTAGAGTCTTCATTCAGAGAGGTTCGATACTTACTCTTAAACCCAGACAGCTCCTCTTCAAGTTGTCTAATGTGATCCTTAAGCCCAAGGTTTTCCTGCTGGATGTTTGAACTATTTTTTTGTGACTGATTTAGCTGATCTACTAAATCTTCTACTTTTCCTTCAAGCTTCTGCTTGGTTAAATGCAAATCACTGAGGCTCCGTGCATTCTCAGTTAACTTCTCCTTCTGCACATGCAGCTCTTGGGATATGTTCATTTGCTCATCCTCAAGTTGATGAACTCTCTTTTTTTCATCATCTAGATCTTGTTCCAACTTCTTGATGACAAGGTCTCCTTCATTTTGTTGTTTTGATAGCTCATCTTGTATCAAAATCATGTGCTCTGTAGCTTCCCGATTCCGATGATCCAGTTCTTCTAACTCAGCCATCAGCATTTTCTTTTCATTGATAGTCTGATTCAGTTCTTCCTCCTTTGCCTTCAAGTGAAGTTTTAAGTCTAGTAATTGTACATTCAAATTCATGTCCGTTGAAGCTCTGTTTTTCATGACTTGATAGTCACGGCTCAGTTTTGACAGTGACATCTGAAGTTCCTCTTTTTCTTGACTCAATG
Organism: Urocitellus parryii; assembly: GCF_045843805.1. Classification (NCBI taxonomy): domain Eukaryota; kingdom Metazoa; phylum Chordata; class Mammalia; order Rodentia; family Sciuridae; genus Urocitellus; species Urocitellus parryii. Next base: position 59,563,789 of record NC_135544.1, on the reverse strand, counting down.
ATGACTTCTCTTTTTCTAGAGCTTCAACATGCATTTTAAGTTTCAGATTGTCTTCAGCAAGACGGTTATCCTGGTTTAAACCATTTAGTCTCACGATTTCCTTCTCCGCATCAGCCAGGGCTCGTTGAAGCCTGAACACTTCTTCCACTGCTGAATGCTGAGGAAGGGTTCTTCCCTTTTCTGCCACAGTAGAACTCTGCTCCCAAACTGAAATTTCATGCTGATGATCATATATGTCTGGACTTTGGTTTGGTTGAAGAGTCTTGATAGTATTTAGTACTTTGCAGATTTCACTTGAGTCAGAATGGTGCGTTCCCTGAGCCTCAGCAATCTGCCTCGAGTGGCCAACTTCAGATTCATGTTTTGCAACTTCAGTTGGTAATCCGTTTGTTTCTTGTTGTGATAAAATTATGTCACTAAAGTCCGTGTCATCATCACGAAAGGCTGAAAAATGACTACCGACCAGGGAACCGAACGGAGCCGGTGCAGTTGTTGTTGGTACACCACAAGCTCCCGAGCGTACTGATTGAGCAGCTGCCTGTAGTTGGAACATTTGATCTTGCAGTACAATCTGTCCTGCTTTAGGATGGCTGATCTCTACCTCTTTCTGTGGCAGTTGATTCTGGGAACTTACAGACTGATGGTTTATTTGTAGCTCTGATGCTTCATGCTTTTCTTCCAGGTCAGTACAGCACTTTTTCGGTCCTTCATTCTCACATCTTAGTGTGGAATCAGTAGTTTCCATTTCCTTTCTCGAACAATGATGTAAAGCTGCTTCTGGGTCTCCTAAGTCATCCAGAAGCATTTCCCTGTTGAAGGTGGAGCTCTGGCCGGTGAGGAAAGCCAAGCTGCTCCCCACCTGACCCAAGAAGTGGCCCAAGCCTGAGCCCAGGCCTCCAAACCAGGACCACATCGTGGCCACTTCAGTGATCCATCGGACCAGCTCTGAGAAGCGCGTCCATCACCATCCACTTCTCTGCCCCGAACGTCCTCCGGCGTTGCCGGGGTCGATTATGACCCAAGCGCTCAGAATTCCTCAGAGCGCGGGGTTCCTGGGGCTCCACCAACACTAATCATCCCTTCCTGCCTGTAAACTCAGAAGCCTGTCCTGCGCTTTGACCAGGGACTGGCATCCAGTAGCACACTCACCCCCTGCAGGGCCTCTGCTTCTTCCCTGCACTTGCCTGTCAGCTATTGGCTCACAGGATTGGGCAGGGTTGGCTGGGAGGAGCTAGAGATCCAGGAAAGTGTCCCAGTTTGAGTCCCAAGGCAGTGTGCTGTGGAGCCAGGAAGAATCAATGTTGTAGATGAAATCCAAAGGTAGTTCACTGGACAGTTCCCTCTTGTCTGGGAGAGGTGGGCTTTTTGTCCCATTCAGTTGCATTCAGTTGACGAGGTGAGGTCTCGCTCCACATTAGAGAATGGAATCTATTTAACTAAAAGTCCCCGATTCAAAAGTAAATCTCACCCCATAACACCAGCACAGACACACCCAGAATAAAAGTTGGCCAAGTATCTGGGCATCGTAGCCCAGACGAGTTAACATATAAAATTAACCATCACAGAGTCTTAATCAGTCTCAGAATTCAAATTATAATACGGATTAAATTTCACTAAAGAACCATCTTTACCCTTTCCAAAAGTAAACTTTTGCTGTTAATCTATACATTTTCGAGTTCATTTTAATATTATTTGGTCCTTGTTGATTCTGATTGAAGTTTATTTAAGTGCTCAAAAATTCCGCTTAAATTTCACTTAAGAAAAATTTGTTTTAGAGCCAATAGGTTGATGTTCACTTCACCTATGGTTGTTTATCAGTGCCAAATATAATCCAGGTTTCAAGAGTACAGAGCGAAATAGAAAGTTGAGAAATTTTCTACTATGGAGTAACAATCCTAAATGTAATTCCCATACCTCTAAGGATCAGAAGGAGTTAAGATAAGGCCCTGCTTTCCAAGGTGTTTAAATTCCAACAAGTTAATGAGGAGGCAGTTTTGTAGAGTTGGGGACAAAGCAAAGAGAGGAAGCACGTGGGCTGTAACAGACAGACCAGTTGGGACCAAAGCAATTTTGGAGCTAAACTGACAGAATGCATTTATGAAACCTCTCTCACAAGCATGAGTTGAACAGTAAATGAGAACATAGTGTGTGTAGTTCTCACCTGATGGCTGGTGCAGAGAAAGTGGCCAACAAATGGAGCCTGCTGCCACTTTGTTCATATTTGCCTTTTTGTTTCCTTTAGGATCATTTTCCTTATTACCCTTTAGAAGGGGTTTGGGTTTGCTCCCATTACTCTCTTCCCAGAGCCCATATTCAGGAGACTCTTTTCCTTGAGCTGTTCTTTCTATATGTCTGTTCAGGAAACAAAACCCCAAGGTGGCAGAAATAAAATTTAAAAAAAAGGAAGAATTTTTGGAAAATTAATGGTTAAATAGATTCTGAGGATCATATGAATCACCTCATAATGTCTCTTGCCTTCAAGATAGAGCAAGTAGACATAATTACTCAGATTGCTATCAGAAACTAGTGACTGCATTTGTGTCCTGTGCTAGAAAAGGAAATCTTCTTGGTCCTTCTTATTTATCTCCAAATCTGAGAGAGAAGTCAGGCCTGTGTTAGTCAATGTCTCCTCATAAAAGACTAAAATAAAAATTTAAGCCCCTTTTAGCATCTGCTGAAGTGAGAATCCACGCTGTACCCCAGCTGTGTCTACTGTTGAAGAAGGCATCAACAATACCAAGTGTCCTTTTCTCCCTTTAGACCATTCCTCCTGTGTGTGTGTGTGTGTGTGTGTGTGTGTGTGTGTGTGTTAGAAGACTTTTTCATCACTTTGACAACATACCTGAGAAAATTAAATGAGTAAATATTTATTTTGGTTCAATTTCAGGCTCCATTGCTGTGGCCTGAAGTGAGGCAGATTACCATGGCAGAGAGCCTGGCTTCAAAACAGAGCTTCTCAACTCATGGAGATCAGGGAAATGGTGAGGGGAAGAGAGGACTGAGGAATATGATGTACCCTTCCAGGGAATCAACTCCAGTGGCCTACCCTCCAACTAGGCCCTACCGCCCACAGTTTTGACCAACTCCCGATAGTCCTGTCCAATCATGAACCCATCAGTGGATTGATCCACAGACGAGGTTAGAGCTCAGGATTCAATTCACCTTTCTGTAGAGTCCGTTCTGAATGCTGGTGGATTGGGGTCCAAGCTTTCAACACATGACCTTTGGGCAACATTCCAGATCCAAATTATAGCAGGGTGCCTCCTTCTCTTTAGGTGTTCTGTGTTTGTTTATTGTTTTAAATCACAAATAATGATCCTTTTTCAGTGTAAGACCTATCCCATTTGGCTTGAATCTGGTTCCAGTGGTTGTTGCTCCTCCTGCTGAAAGGCATTTCTGATCACTCAGATTCGGTCTTCTAGCATGGTTCACTCTGACCACAGCTGTTTGTCATTTTGTATTTCTATCTGAGAGAGATACCTACCTAGTGTATTCGAAACTGACCGTCCAAATAAAAGCATTTCTCTTCTTCTCAATATGTTTGGAATATTCCTGGAAACTATGGGGGATATGGAGGGAAAACCCTGGCTCATTCGCGAGCACACGTGACAAAAAGGATCCAGTAATCATAAGTGTATCCTTATACATATATTCAGTGCCCAAAAAGTACAAGGTATTGTGGTAGATATTGTGAACAACATAAAGCTGTGTTATATACATTTCCTGCTATGAAGTGCAATTGAATACAGTCAGTCAATGGAGAAGATGTTACATAGAGTGATCCTTGAAATATAATGCAAGGTCAGCCATTGACGACTGTGGTGGTGAGGATCTCATATGGGGGAAAAGACTAAGTAAGAAAGAATAAAGCCAGAAGTAGAGAGCCCTGAATAATGTGGCTTTGTTAAAACACAGTTGAAGGTTAAAGTAAGGAAAGCTTTTTGAGTCTATAAACATAGGGTGATAAATTCTATGCAAGATATTAAGTTTGTACTTCTTTTAATACCTCATGATTCATTCAAACATTTTCTTATAGATTTCAGTAGAATTTTTAAATCTCTTTAATATGGGCCTTGTCTCGTTTCTTTTTTAAAATTTTTATTGGTTGCTTAAGAAAAAATTACAATGATCTTGACATATCATATTTCATACATTTGATTCAAGTGGGGTATGAATTCTTATTTTTACCACGTGTACAGTTTGCAGGATCACATTGGCTGTACGTGCAGGTTTATACATACTGCCATACTAGTGTCTGTTATATTCTGCTGCCTTTCCTATTCCCTCCCTATCCCCCCTTCTGTCCCCTCCCCTCCCATAATCTCTCTCTACCCCAGCTACTGTAATTCATTTCTCTCCTTTTTTCCCCCCTTTCCCCTCACATCCTCTTCTATGTAATTGTGTGTAACAATGAGGGTATCCTTCCATTTCCATGAAATTCCCCTTCTCTCTCCCATTCCCTCCCACCTCTTGTCCCTTCTAATTGGTAGTCTTCTTTTCATGCTCTTCCAGCCTGCTCTGTTTTGAGTCCCCCTCCTTATATGAAAGAAGACATTCAGCATTTCTTTCCTAGGGATTGGCTAACTTCACTTAGCATAATCTCCTCTAATGCCATCCATTTCCCTGCAAATGCCATGGTTTTGTTATTTTTTAGTGCTGAGTAATATTCCATTGTGTACAAATGCCACATTTTCTTATCCATTCATCTATTGACTGGCATCTAGGTTGGTTCCACATTCTAGCTATTGTGAATTGTGCTGCTGTGAACCTTGATGTAGCTGTATCCCTATAGCATGCTCTTTTTAGGTCTTTGGGAATAGTCCGAGAAGGGGAATAGCTGGGTCGAATGGTGGTTCCATTCCCAGCTTTCCCAGGAACCTCCATAATGCTTTCCAAATTGGCTGCACCAATTTGCAGTCGCACCAGCAATGTACAAGTGTACCTTTTCCCCCCACATCCTTGCCAGCACTTGTTGTTGTTTGACTTCCTAATGGCTGCCATTCTTACTGGACTGATTTGGTATCTTAGAGTGGTTTTAATTTGCATTTCTCTGATTGCTAGAGATGGTGAGCATTTTTTTCCGTGTATTTTTTGATTAATTGTGTATCCTTCTCTGAGAAGTGTCTGTTCAGGTCCTTGGCCCATTTGTTGATTGGGTTGTTTGTTTTCTTAATGTTTACTTTTTGAGTTCTTTGTGTACTCTGGATATTAGGGCTCGGCACATTTGTATCTTTAAGAATTGGCATAATCAATGAAATGTTCCGCACACGTTTGTAGGAAGATTAACATAACACTCCAGTGACAATACAGTAGTAGAAGGATTGATTTGGACTGAGAAGTTGTTCAGTGAATGATATATTACCCATAAATTTGAATTCTCATTATCATAAAGAAGCAAGGTGGAAATAAGAATTTCTTTAAGAGAGTGTTGGGTCTATGGCTCAAGTAGTAGCTCGTTCACCTAGCATGCGTGAGGCATGGGGTTTGATCCTCAGCACTACATAAAAAAAAAATAAAAATAAAATAAAGATGTTGTGTCCACTAAAGGCTAAATAATAAATATTTTTAAAATAGAATTTAAAATAATAGTCCATAAATGTTATGTACAAACTGTGAAAGTAGATTCGTCAACAGATTAATTGTCTGCCTCGAACTAGAATCAGTTGCCTACTGATTTGCCTGGATGATGTTCTCAATTCTGTTTTTTTTTTTTTTTTTTTTTTTCTTTCATTCCACTGGGCAAACATCTGCCGGGCTTTCTTGATGGCAACATAGTGATTACTGAGCTCCACCCTATTAGAAATACAACTAGTTTTCAACTCATGAAAGTCTATAAAAGCCACTTTTTTAGAAGTCTCTAAACTTTGGAACTATTCAATGATACTCTATTTTTGCCAGCAATAAACAATATATATATATATATATATATATATATATATATATATATATATATATATATATATATATATATATATAATATATATATTTTAATGTAAAGGGCAAGGTATTGAACAGACACTTCACAGAAGAAGCAATACAATCAGTCAATAAATATATGAAAAAATGTTCAACTTCACTAGTAATGAGAGAGATGCAAATCAAAACTACTCTAAGATTTCATCTCACTTCAATCAGAATGGCAATCATCAAGAATATAAGCAACAGTAAATGTTGGCGAGGATGTGGGGGGAAAAGGTACACGTATACATTGCTGGTGGCACTGCAAATTGATGCAGCCAGTCTGAAAAGCAGTATGAAAATTCCTCGGAAAACTGGGATCGGAAGCACCATTTGACCCAGCTGTCCCACTCATTGGTTTATAACTAAAGGACTTAAAATCGGTATACTAAAAATTCATTAAATTTCATTTAAATTAATACAATTTAACAAAGTCAATTTAAATAACATTTAATATAGATTAAATCATTTAATATGAACTATATAATAAAAATATTAATAAGATTAATTTTAATAAAAATCCACTTAGTGGTTTTAGAAACTACAGGTATCAGAGAAATATTAGCTATATATTCTACTTTTGTCTGCTCTCTCATTTTGCCTAACTTAAGCTAGAAACTTTTGTTTATCTTTTATCTTAATTTACCAAGATAAAAATGGGAAGACAAAACACCCAGTAGCTACACACATCAGCTTTTCCTTTGTTTTTTTCTAAATTTTGCCTTAACATTTACATTATTTTATCCAGTATCCAGGTATTTTCTTATGTTTTTATGTTAAAAGCATATGCCGTTTGATTTCAATCTCTTTTCAAATACATATATCTAAAATCCCTGTTGCTTCTGCCATTATAGTATTTTAATTTAATTCCATCTTGATTTTTGCTTTAATCTAACAATTATTTGGAATTGTTTCTATGGCCCTAAGTTCATTGTATATGGAATTTTTTTTTTTTTTTTTGAGGAGTCAAAATTCTTCTAATTTTAGATGCACAAGGAATTGCAGCCTGTGTGATAACACCTTTACGGAATTGGCTGGCGTTTTCATTGTGGTCTAGGGCATGGTAAATTTTGGTGGCTGTAGCCTGTGTGTTTGAACATGATATGTAGTTTTGTGTGCATGGTACAACTTCTTGGTATAGCTCCTCAGTCAGGCTTCTTAAGTGCATTACACAGCTCTTCTCTATCCCTCCCCCCTGCTTGTTGGTGGTTCCTTGTTTGGGTTCTGAGAGAGGGATGTTCAGTTGATGCCTTTTATTCTGCAGGGTTTCCCATGTTTTTGCTCTATGTACCCCACGGTGTGGTACCCCAGATAACTATCTTATTGTTGTCCTGTGCTCTGTGATCCCTGGTATGTAATACTGAAAGCATGAAGCAGCCTGTTACCTCTCAGCTTCTGCAAGTGAACTGTTTCCTTGCACGTTCTATGTTTGCTTTTGTCTTTTCAACTTGATCTACTCTTTCATAATCTATTTTTGTGTTCAGTCCTTGAAATTCTCATTCTTATTTTGGATCACTGAGCATTTCAAATGTCCTTTTCTAACTTCTATGAGGATTTGGTGGTAGAAGGAGAAAGAGAGGTGAAACATGCTCATTTTCAGCCTTTAAGATTGAACCTCAAATCTTAGTGTAGTTTTGATTTTCACTTCTCTAAGTGCTAGTGATGATGAGCATATTTGCATAAATTTGTTGGTTAATTTTATATCATCTTGGGAGAAGTGTCTGTTCAGGTCCGTGGCCCATTTATTGAATGGGTTATTTTATTTTATTTTATTTATTTATTTATTCGTTCGTTCGTTCATTCATTCATTTATTTATTTATTTGTGTGTGTGTGTGTGTGTGTGTGTGTGTGTGTGTGTGTATTTAGATTTGTGAGTTCTTTCTATACCCTAGAGATTAGTGCTCTATCTGATGTGTGATGGGGCAAAACTTTTCTCCCAAGATGTAGGATCCCTATTCACCTCCCAGATTGTTTGTTTTGTGGAGAAGAAACTTTTTTAGTTTGAATCTATCTCATTTATTGATACTTGGTTTTAATTCTTGTGCTATAGGAGTCTCATTAAGGAATTTTGGGACTAATCCCATATGATTGGAATTAGGGCCTACTTTTTCTTCTGTTACATGCAAGGTCTCTGGTTTTATTCCTAGGTCCTTGATTCATTTGAGTGGAGTTTTGTGCATGGTGAGAGATAGGGGTTTAATTGCACCTCCCTCCAGTTAGAATGTCAGCGATTTTTGAAAATGGCAGCTATGATGAAGACAACAACAGTAAGTGTTGGTGAGGATTTCAGGAAAAATGTACACTCCTACACTGTCGGTGGGACTGTAGATTGGTGCAGCCAATATGGAAAGCAGTTTGGCGGCAATTCCTTGGAAATTTGGGAATAGAACCACCATTTGACCTAGCTATCCCTCTTTTTGGTCTATACCCAAAGGACTTAAAAACTGCATACTACAGGGACACAGCCGCATCAATGTTTATAGCAGCAAAATTCACATTAGCTAAATTGTGGAAACAACTTAGTAGATGAATGCATAAAAAAAAAAAATGTGGCATTTATACACAATTAATATCACTCAGATACTTACCCTCTCGCTCAGTCCAGGAGACGCTAGTGCCCTTCACTACCTCTGTCAGAGCCTGGTTCGGACAGCTGGTGCCTCGGAGAGGACAGGCTGATCCTGCCTGCCTCCCATGTACCCTTTGTCACAGGGAGCGACATTCATGTGAGACCAAGTAAAATCCAGTCATAGACATTAATAGAATATCTCAAAAAAGTATTTAATAAAAAGGCTAGCAAATACAGGGTCTTTAATGAAACTTTAATAAAATTTATGAGACAAGGAAACTGAAAGCACAATATTTTCTTAGGAACTTTTCTGTTTGGTGTTATTCTTTACAATATAGCAGCTTTTCCTAAGAATGCAGGGAGTATGAAATTTCTAAGGCTATCTTGCTGTGTTCTCCATTAAACCCCTTGTCTTAAAAAAACCTTGGATCTAGATTAATCTTTGTAATTTTCTGAGTACCTGTATAACATATTTTTCTCAAGAATGCAGTGAGGTCGCCGTTTCCAAGAGCTCTTCAATTCTGAAATATAAGAAGTGTGTTTCCAGGCATTGAAACCCAAAGGCTCACCTAGACACAATGGAGTGAGCAGAATATATAAAAATCTCTCATGACAAATCTGAACTCTGCTTTTCCCAACCGTGTGAAGTCTACTGGAATAAGATTCCAAGTAATTTGGCAAGTCGAAGCCAAATATATACTTTGATATTCTTCTCGGGAGTAAGCCGTGTGATGTTACAGGAAGGCAGATTTTAGTGCTGAATTTCTGATCGTATCCCCCCAAAAGTTGTTCCATGCATATCATGCAAGAATGTAACCTCCAAAAAATAAATAAATAAAAGAGAGGACATTTGACGTAAGAAGGCTGGATAATGTTTGCATGTTCGTGTATTTTTACCACACATCATACCTTCTTATTTCTTCCTTGCTCTGATTTGAAGCATATGCTTTCATTTTTCATTTTGGCTTACCGTGTTATCACTTAATAATAATTCAGTAAATTTACTTAGAACAAGAAAGTCACCTAATGACTCATGTCTTAGAGATGCTTTCAAATAAAAGTAATTGTGCATTTTGTACCATAGAGTATTCCCAGTGTTTCCTAGAATTGTTGCAACTGATGCTGGAGGCTTTGAAATAGAGCAGGAGGCATAAGGGCCGTGGCTTGTGACCCTTCCCAAAGTATGTAAGATTGATAGACATTGAATGCAAATAAACAACTATGCATCATTGAATTTTTTCCTGTCACTGAAATGCTAGTAGAGCTCAAGGAATTGTGAGCCTCTTTGTCTGCAGTACAGGAAAAATAAGAAATTTAAAGACTTGAGTTACATACAATTTCTGATAACATACCTTAGGTTGGTTCTCAGCTTAAAAAACACAAAAAGAGAAATGTCATCATTTTCCATAGCATTGGGAAACTTTTCATAGGTGGGAAACTTTACTATCAGAGCTCATCGGTTCTCAGACATTTATATGTTTTGAATACTTGGCCAATGTGCCTTTGGGATGCGTCCTCCAGTTGTTGTTTCAGTGATTTTGTTCATGCCTAACAACTGATGGCATCTTAATTTTGGTAAAATAATGTAAATGTTAAGGTGAAATTTAGAAATAAGAAAGGAAAAGCTGATATGTGTGTAGCTACTAGGTGTTTTTCTTCCTTTTTTTTTTTTATTTTTGTAAAGTAAAGCAAAAGATAAACCAAAAGGTTCTAGCTTAAGTTAGGTAAAATCAAAGAGGAGAAAAAAGAAGATAACATTGCTAATACTTCACTGCCACCTGTAATTTCCAAAACAACTAAGAGCATTTTTATTAAAATTAACTTTATTGACATTTATATTAAATTATATAGTCAATATTAAATAATTCAATCTATATTATGTTAAATTTACTTTGTTAAATTGTATTAATTTAAATAAAATTTAATGAATTTTTAAATATAAATCATACTATAATTTAACATAAGTTAATAAGCAATATCAATTAATAAAATAAATTTAAATCAAACCATCGTATTAATAAAAGAAATTTAAATAATACTACTAATAAAATTAATTTAAATTAGATTGATTTAAATTAGATTAATTTATATTAAATGATAGTATAATTTATATTTAAAAACATATTAAATTTTGTTTAAATTAATTTTAATAAAAACGTTCTGAATGGTTTTAGAAACTACGGGTGTCAGAGAAGTATGTGCTATGCAATCTGCTTTTTCGCTTCTCGGATTTCACCTACTTAAGCTAGAAACTTTTGATTCATCTTTTACCTTAATTTATCAAAAGGTTATAACTACTCCTGTTGTAAAGCTTTTCATCTTCCAAAAACTGTTGTCAGCTTATTTCTCTCCCCAACTTGTTTTGATCAAATGTTTTATAAAATGTGTTTCTAAGAACGATTGTAGAGCCCCCAATAGTAGGTAGATAAGCAGTCCAGATATTTAATGATACATTCTTACTAATTAACTTTTCCATTGGCAATGGATCATGTGATCCCACTTCGGGGTTGCCTCATAAAAATACTCTTCCTTCTGGACATATTTATCATCTGGAAAACTGAATTAATGTGAAGTGACTTTCGTAGAGAAATGGAAATCAGCAAAATGGATAGGGGTCATAGAATTTGGATTCAAAGCATCTTAGAATTTATCCACTAAGCTTCCTGTTTAGGTCCTCCCCATTGGAATTTTCGCTTGGTAGTTGTACAATGTTATCTTGGATAAACTAAATATTCTCAACGTTTTGCAACATTATATTTGGTTTTCATGTACTCTAAATCTGAGACATCCTTCTTATGGGTTGGATTTCTCTCGTTTCCTGTGATTGCATGTATCGTTTTTATCTTAATGCCATTAAGTGAGGTTGGAACTAGTGGTTCAAGAAGGCTGCTCTGTACAGTGGCTCACAAAAGTACATCAGAATTGATAACTGGTGATGATTATCTGCTACATTGGAACAAAATTCTATAAACAAAAAGTGCTACAAAAAACAAAACAAATTTTTTAAAAAGTACTATAGCAAAAAATCACAACAACAACAACAACTAAAGAAATAAAATAAAATACCTAGTAGCTATACACTTACATATACCAGCTGTTTTGCTTTCTCTTTTTGTCTACAAGCACATGCGTGCTTTTTCAAAAGGCCATGCTGTAAAACATCAAAAAGGGTTATGGCTTCTTTAGAATAATGCTAAATATTTAGAAGATCCTGGAGTACAGCTCTGGCCCTGTTGTGCAGGGACACTGGCGACGGTGTAAAGGTGGGCATGAAATCTGCAGTGGGTGTGAAAAGAGGACGCCCAGGTCCACCAAGTCCAACTCCAGCGAGGTTACTAAGAGGCACCGCTGCAGAACGTGGGACCAAGAGTGGATTCCCGTTGGTGCTTCTGCCAGCTCTTAATTTGGCTCCATCTTTAACATTTCCTGGTAAAGGGGTTCTGAAAAAGAACTCTGAAGCACGGGTTGGGGTTGTTGATTTGGTTTCGGAGGTGTGCTGGGGACACTTGTTGAAGCCCCTCCAAGGCAACTCCTCATCCACTTTCTGACACCACCATAATCTTTATTCAACAAGTGCTCCATTTCGTCCTTTGGAACGTCCAGGATGCTCCCCATCAACTGCAATACTTCACGACGACGTTTGCCTTTTGTTATCTGGAAATGAGCGATTAGAAGGTTTCGCATGAGGACTTTGTCCACTTTTCCTTCTGCGCTGTTGACCAAAGTCGACAATTTCTGTTGTGCGTGGTCCAGCATTTCTTTTCGGAGCTCGTTTTGTTTTTTCAGTTCTGCCATCTGCTCTTCCTTGAGATCTAAGTCTTCTCTCAGCCTGGAAGCAGAATCCCACAGAGCATTCGCTTGATCCAAACGTTCCTGCAGTGATGTTACTTCTCCTTCTAGCTTTTCGGCCTTGTTCTTCCATTCAGCTATTGACTGTTTTTCTTTGGCTAGTTCAGCAGAATGCAGAGCTTTCTCTTCTTCTTGGAAGTGTTGAACCTCGTTTTCTCTTAGGATTTTTACTTTGGTCTCTTGAAAAATATCAGAATTCAGTGTTTGAGCGTCTCCTCTCTCTCCAGGCAACTGGGCTTTTAGTTCTTCAATAGTTTTCTGCAAGTTCTTAATTTCCTCCTCTCTTTCTAAAATTAACTGGCTATGCGCAGCATTCATCTGCTCATACTTGTACTTAAATTCATGCATTTCCTCCTTCTGCTCCTGTAAAGACTGAAGTAGTTGCATTTTATGCTGGTTTTGATTTTCAATTATATTCAGATGGTCTTGAATTTCATCTTCCAGATGATTTTTGACTATGTTCAGTTGAGATACCTCCAATTCTAGTTCTGTGATAGCATCAAGAGCTTCAGGCTCAGCCACTGGTGCAGCTTGATTGTGCTGTTCCGTAAGTATTTCCAGTTCTACTCGCAGATAGTTGTTTTCTGCTCTCATGTAGGTAAGACTTTTGTCCTTTCTTTCAACGGATTGCCTTAAAGTTTCATTTTCTCTTAAGGCCTGAGAACACTTATGTAAATCCTTTTGTAGTTGTGAAATTTTTTCTTCGAGTTTTTCAATAAAAACTTCTTTCTCATTTATGACTTGTGTCAATCGCTCCTCTTCTTCTATATAAGATGCCAAAATTTCCTCAGTTTCTTTTTCATCAGCAGTCATTTGCTCAATATTCTTTTTGAGTCCTGCTATTTCAAAGTCCTTCTCTTGATTGAGTTGAACTGCACATTCGTGTTTCAGCTTTAAGGCCGAGGTATTCCAATCATGTGCATTGGAGAGTTCCTGAATAGTCTGCCTGTGATTATTTGCTTCTTCCAACAGTCTTTTTTCTGCCTGGTGCAGTTTGGCTTCAGTCTCTTCTTTGTCTCTTTTGAGAGTCTCCGTGATAGTGTCTTTTTCTTGAGAGATTTGATTGTAAGCAGCAATAGATTCTTCCAACTTACGCCTTACATCGTCACGTGCTAAAATCAACATTTCATTTTCCGTCTTGAGTTCAACAGCAACTTTCGTTAAGTTTTCATTGAGCTGTTCCTCTTCAGAAAGATTTTGACTTAGGTTGCTAGCTTCAGCTTCTCGTTCTTTAGGCATGTCATCCTTACAATGACTGTTAGAGTCTTCATTCAGAGAGGTTCGATACTTACTCTTAAACCCAGACAGCTCCTCTTCAAGTTGTCTAATGTGATCCTTAAGCCCAAGGTTTTCCTGCTGGATGTTTGAACTATTTTTTTGTGACTGATTTAGCTGATCTACTAAATCTTCTACTTTTCCTTCAAGCTTCTGCTTGGTTAAATGCAAATCACTGAGGCTCCGTGCATTCTCAGTTAACTTCTCCTTCTGCACATGCAGCTCTTGGGATATGTTCATTTGCTCATCCTCAAGTTGATGAACTCTCTTTTTTTCATCATCTAGATCTTGTTCCAACTTCTTGATGACAAGGTCTCCTTCATTTTGTTGTTTTGATAGCTCATCTTGTATCAAAATCATGTGCTCTGTAGCTTCCCGATTCCGATGATCCAGTTCTTCTAACTCAGCCATCAGCATTTTCTTTTCATTGATAGTCTGATTCAGTTCTTCCTCCTTTGCCTTCAAGTGAAGTTTTAAGTCTAGTAATTGTACATTCAAATTCATGTCCGTTGAAGCTCTGTTTTTCATGACTTGATAGTCACGGCTCAGTTTTGACAGTGACATCTGAAGTTCCTCTTTTTCTTGACTCAATGATGACTTCTCTTTTTCTAGAGCTTCAACATGCATTTTAAGTTTCAGATTGTCTTCAGCAAGACGGTTATCCTGGTTTAAACCATTTAGTCTCACGATTTCCTTCTCCGCATCAGCCAGGGCTCGTTGAAGCCTGAACACTTCTTCCACTGCTGAATGCTGAGGAAGGGTTCTTCCCTTTTCTGCCACAGTAGAACTCTGCTCCCAAACTGAAATTTCATGCTGATGATCATATATGTCTGGACTTTGGTTTGGTTGAAGAGTCTTGATAGTATTTAGTACTTTGCAGATTTCACTTGAGTCAGAATGGTGCGTTCCCTGAGCCTCAGCAATCTGCCTCGAGTGGCCAACTTCAGATTCATGTTTTGCAACTTCAGTTGGTAATCCGTTTGTTTCTTGTTGTGATAAAATTATGTCACTAAAGTCCGTGTCATCATCACGAAAGGCTGAAAAATGACTACCGACCAGGGAACCGAACGGAGCCGGTGCAGTTGTTGTTGGTACACCACAAGCTCCCGAGCGTACTGATTGAGCAGCTGCCTGTAGTTGGAACATTTGATCTTGCAGTACAATCTGTCCTGCTTTAGGATGGCTGATCTCTACCTCTTTCTGTGGCAGTTGATTCTGGGAACTTACAGACTGATGGTTTATTTGTAGCTCTGATGCTTCATGCTTTTCTTCCAGGTCAGTACAGCACTTTTTCGGTCCTTCATTCTCACATCTTAGTGTGGAATCAGTAGTTTCCATTTCCTTTCTCGAACAATGATGTAAAGCTGCTTCTGGGTCTCCTAAGTCATCCAGAAGCATTTCCCTGTTGAAGGTGGAGCTCTGGCCGGTGAGGAAAGCCAAGCTGCTCCCCACCTGACCCAAGAAGTGGCCCAAGCCTGAGCCCAGGCCTCCAAACCAGGACCACATCGTGGCCACTTCAGCGATCCATCGGACCAGCTCTGAGAAGCGCGTCCATCACCATCCACTTCTCTGCCCCGAACGTCCTCCGGCGTTGCCGGGGTCGATTATGACCCAAGCGCTCAGAATTCCTCAGAGCGCGGGGTTCCTGGGGCTCCACCAACACTAATCATCCCTTCCTGCCTGTAAACTCAGAAGCCTGTCCTGCGCTTTGACCAGGGACTGGCATCCAGTAGCACACTCACCCCCTGCAGGGCCTCTGCTTCTTCCCTGCACTTGCCTGTCAGCTATTGGCTCACAGGATTGGGCAGGGTTGGCTGGGAGGAGCTAGAGATCCAGGAAAGTGTCCCAGTTTGAGTCCCAAGGCAGTGTGCTGTGGAGCCAGGAAGAATCAATGTTGTAGATGAAATCCAAAGGTAGTTCACCGGACAGTTCCCTCTTGTCTGGGAGAGGTGGGCTTTTTGTCCCATTCAGTTGCATTCAGTTGACGAGGTGAGGTCTCGCTCCACATTAGAGAATGGAATCTATTTAACTAAAAGTCCCCGATTCAAAAGTAAATCTCACCCCATAACACCAGCACAGACACACCCAGAATAAAAGTTGGCCAAGTATCTGGGCATCGTAGCCCAGACGAGTTAACATATAAAATTAACCATCACAGAGTCTTAATCAGTCTCAGAATTCAAATTATAATACGGATTAAATTTCACTAAAGAACCATCTTTACCCTTTCCAAAAGTAAACTTTTGCTGTTAATCTATACATTTTCGAGTTCATTTTAATATTATTTGGTCCTTGTTGATTCTGATTGAAGTTTATTTAAGTGCTCAAAAATTCCGCTTAAATTTCACTTAAGAAAAATTTGTTTTAGAGCCAATAGGTTGATGTTCACTTCACCTATGGTTGTTTATCAGTGCCAAATATAATCCAGGTTTCAAGAGTACAGAGCGAAATAGAAAGTTGAGAAATTTTCTACTATGGAGTAACAATCCTAAATGTAATTCCCATACCTCTAAGGATCAGAAGGAGTTAAGATAAGGCCCTGCTTTCCAAGGTGTTTAAATTCCAACAAGTTAATGAGGAGGCAGTTTTGTAGAGTTGGGGACAAAGCAAAGAGAGGAAGCACGTGGGCTGTAACAGACAGACCAGTTGGGACCAAAGCAATTTTGGAGCTAAACTGACAGAATGCATTTATGAAACCTCTCTCACAAGCATGAGTTGAACAGTAAATGAGAACATAGTGTGTGTAGTTCTCACCTGATGGCTGGTGCAGAGAAAGTGGCCAACAAATGGAGCCTGCTGCCACTTTGTTCATATTTGCCTTTTTGTTTCCTTTAGGATCATTTTCCTTATTACCCTTTAGAAGGGGTTTGGGTTTGCTCCCATTACTCTCTTCCCAGAGCCCATATTCAGGAGACTCTTTTCCTTGAGCTGTTCTTTCTATATGTCTGTTCAGGAAACAAAACCCCAAGGTGGCAGAAATAAAATTTAAAAAAAAGGAAGAATTTTTGGAAAATTAATGGTTAAATAGATTCTGAGGATCATATGAATCACCTCATAATGTCTCTTGCCTTCAAGATAGAGCAAGTAGACATAATTACTCAGATTGCTATCAGAAACTAGTGACTGCATTTGTGTCCTGTGCTAGAAAAGGAAATCTTCTTGGTCCTTCTTATTCATCTCCAAATCTGAGAGAGAAGTCAGGCCTGTGTTAGTCAATGTCTCCTCATAAAAGACTAAAATAAAAATTTAAGCCCCATTTAGCATCTGCTGAAGTGAGAATCCACGCTGTACCCCAGCTGTGTCTACTGTTGAAGAAGGCATCAACAATACCAAGTGTCCTTTTCTCCCTTTAGACCATTCCTCCTGTGTGTGTGTGTGTGTGTGTGTGTGTGTGTGTGTGTTAGAAGACTTTTTCATCACTTTGACAACATACCTGAGAAAATTAAATGAGTAAATATTTATTTTGGTTCAATTTCAGGCTCCATTGCTGTGGCCTGAAGTGAGGCAGATTACCATGGCAGAGAGCCTGGCTTCAAAACACAGCTTCTCAACTCATGGAGATCAGGGAAATGGTGAGGGGAAGAGAGGACTGAGGAATATGATGTACCCTTCCAGGGAATCAACTCCAGTGGCCTACCCTCCAACTAGGCCCTACCGCCCACAGTTTTGACCAACTCCCGATAGTCCTGTCCAATCATGAACCCATCAGTGGATTGATCCACAGACGAGGTTAGAGCTCAGGATTCAATTCACCTTTCTGTAGAGTCCGTTCTGAATGCTGGTGGATTGGGGTCCAAGCTTTCAACACATGACCTTTGGGCAACATTCCAGATCCAAATTATAGCAGGGTGCCTCCTTCTCTTTAGGTGTTCTGTGTTTGTTTATTGTTTTAAATCACAAATAATGATCCTTTTTCAGTGTAAGACCTATCCCATTTGGCTTGAATCTGGTTCCAGTGGTTGTTGCTCCTCCTGCTGAAAGGCATTTCTGATCACTCAGATTCGGTCTTCTAGCATGGTTCACTCTGACCACAGCTGTTTGTCATTTTGTATTTCTATCTGAGAGAGATACCTACCTAGTGTATTCGAAACTGACCGTCCAAATAAAAGCATTTCTCTTCTTCTCAATATGTTTGGAATATTCCTGGAAACTATGGGGGATATGGAGGGAAAACCCTGGCTCATTCGCGAGCACACGTGACAAAAAGGATCCAGTAATCATAAGTGTATCCTTATACATATATTCAGTGCCCAAAAAGTACAAGGTATTGTGGTAGATATTGTGAACAACATAAAGCTGTGTTATATACATTTCCTGCTATGAAGTGCAATTGAATACAGTCAGTCAATGGAGAAGATGTTACATAGAGTGATCCTTGAAATATAATGCAAGGTCAGCCATTGACGACTGTGGTGGTGAGGATCTCATATGGGGGAAAAGACTAAGTAAGAAAGAATAAAGCCAGAAGTAGAGAGCCCTGAATAATGTGGCTTTGTTAAAACACAGTTGAAGGTTAAAGTAAGGAAAGCTTTTTGAGTCTATAAACATAGGGTGATAAATTCTATGCAAGATATTAAGTTTGTACTTCTTTTAATACCTCATGATTCATTCAAACATTTTCTTATAGATTTCAGTAGAATTTTTAAATCTCTTTAATATGGGCCTTGTCTCGTTTCTTTTTTAAAATTTTTATTGGTTGCTTAAGAAAAAATTACAATGATCTTGACATATCATATTTCATACATTTGATTCAAGTGGGGTATGAATTCTTATTTTTACCACGTGTACAGTTTGCAGGATCACATTGGCTGTACGTGCAGGTTTATACATACTGCCATACTAGTGTCTGTTATATTCTGCTGCCTTTCCTATTCCCTCCCTATCCCCCCTTCTGTCCCCTCCCCTCCCATAATCTCTCTCTACCCCAGCTACTGTAATTCATTTCTCTCCTTTTTTCCCCCCTTTCCCCTCACATCCTCTTCTATGTAATTGTGTGTAACAATGAGGGTATCCTTCCATTTCCATGAAATTCCCCTTCTCTCTCCCATTCCCTCCCACCTCTTGTCCCTTCTAATTGGTAGTCTTCTTTTCATGCTCTTCCAGCCTGCTCTGTTTTGAGTCCCCCTCCTTATATGAAAGAAGACATTCAGCATTTCTTTCCTAGGGATTGGCTAACTTCACTTAGCATAATCTCCTCTAATGCCATCCATTTCCCTGCAAATGCCATGGTTTTGTTATTTTTTAGTGCTGAGTAATATTCCATTGTGTACAAATGCCACATTTTCTTATCCATTCATCTATTGACTGGCATCTAGGTTGGTTCCACATTCTAGCTATTGTGAATTGTGCTGCTGTGAACCTTGATGTAGCTGTATCCCTATAGCATGCTCTTTTTAGGTCTTTGGGAATAGTCCGAGAAGGGGAATAGCTGGGTCGAATGGTGGTTCCATTCCCAGCTTTCCCAGGAACCTCCATAATGCTTTCCAAATTGGCTGCACCAATTTGCAGTCGCACCAGCAATGTACAAGTGTACCTTTTCCCCCCACATCCTTGCCAGCACTTGTTGTTGTTTGACTTCCTAATGGCTGCCATTCTTACTGGACTGATTTGGTATCTTAGAGTGGTTTTAATTTGCATTTCTCTGATTGCTAGAGATGGTGAGCATTTTTTTCCGTGTATTTTTTGATTAATTGTGTATCCTTCTCTGAGAAGTGTCTGTTCAGGTCCTTGGCCCATTTGTTGATTGGGTTGTTTGTTTTCTTAATGTTTACTTTTTGAGTTCTTTGTGTACTCTGGATATTAGGGCTCGGCACATTTGTATCTTTAAGAATTGGCATAATCAATGAAATGTTCCGCACACGTTTGTAGGAAGATTAACATAACACTCCAGTGACAATACAGTAGTAGAAGGATTGATTTGGACTGAGAAGTTGTTCAGTGAATGATATATTACCCATAAATTTGAATTCTCATTATCATAAAGAAGCAAGGTGGAAATAAGAATTTCTTTAAGAGAGTGTTGGGTCTATGGCTCAAGTAGTAGCTCGTTCACCTAGCATGCGTGAGGCATGGGGTTTGATCCTCAGCACTACATAAAAAAAAAAAAAAAATAAAATAAAGATGTTGTGTCCACTAAAGGCTAAATAATAAATATTTTTAAAATAGAATTTAAAATAATAGTCCATAAATGTTATGTACAAACTGTGAAAGTAGATTCGTCAACAGATTAATTGTCTGCCTCGAACTAGAATCAGTTGCCTACTGATTTGCCTGGATGATGTTCTCAATTCTGTTTTTTTTTTTTTTTTTTTTTTTCTTTCATTCCACTGGGCAAACATCTGCCGGGCTTTCTTGATGGCAACATAGTGATTACTGAGCTCCACCCTATTAGAAATACAACTAGTTTTCAACTCATGAAAGTCTATAAAAGCCACTTTTTTAGAAGTCTCTAAACTTTGGAACTATTCAATGATACTCTATTTTTGCCAGCAATAAACAATATATATATATATATATATATATATATATATATATATATATATATAATATATATATTTTAATGTAAAGGGCAAGGTATTGAACAGACACTTCACAGAAGAAGCAATACAATCAGTCAATAAATATATGAAAAAATGTTCAACTTCACTAGTAATGAGAGAGATGCAAATCAAAACTACTCTAAGATTTCATCTCACTTCAATCAGAATGGCAATCATCAAGAATATAAGCAACAGTAAATGTTGGCGAGGATGTGGGGGGAAAAGGTACACGTATACATTGCTGGTGGCACTGCAAATTGATGCAGCCAGTCTGAAAAGCAGTATGAAAATTCCTCGGAAAACTGGGATCGGAAGCACCATTTGACCCAGCTGTCCCACTCATTGGTTTATAACTAAAGGACTTAAAATCGGTATACTAAAAATTCATTAAATTTCATTTAAATTAATACAATTTAACAAAGTCAATTTAAATAACATTTAATATAGATTAAATCATTTAATATGAACTATATAATAAAAATATTAATAAGATTAATTTTAATAAAAATCCACTTAGTGGTTTTAGAAACTACAGGTATCAGAGAAATATTAGCTATATATTCTACTTTTGTCTGCTCTCTCATTTTGCCTAACTTAAGCTAGAAACTTTTGTTTATCTTTTATCTTAATTTACCAAGATAAAAATGGGAAGACAAAACACCCAGTAGCTACACACATCAGCTTTTCCTTTGTTTTTTTCTAAATTTTGCCTTAACATTTACATTATTTTATCCAGTATCCAGGTATTTTCTTATGTTTTTATGTTAAAAGCATATGCCGTTTGATTTCAATCTCTTTTCAAATACATATATCTAAAATCCCTGTTGCTTCTGCCATTATAGTATTTTAATTTAATTCCATCTTGATTTTTGCTTTAATCTAACAATTATTTGGAATTGTTTCTATGGCCCTAAGTTCATTGTATATGGATTTTTTTTTTTTTTTTTTTTTGAGGAGTCAAAATTCTTCTAATTTTAGATGCACAAGGAATTGCAGCCTGTGTGATAACACCTTTACGGAATTGGCTGGCGTTTTCATTGTGGTCTAGGGCATGGTAAATTTTGGTGGCTGTAGCCTGTGTGTTTGAACATGATATGTAGTTTTGTGTGCATGGTACAACTTCTTGGTATAGCTCCTCAGTCAGGCTTCTTAAGTGCATTACACAGCTCTTCTCTATCCCTCCCCCCTGCTTGTTGGTGGTTCCTTGTTTGGGTTCTGAGAGAGGGATGTTCAGTTGATGCCTTTTATTCTGCAGGGTTTCCCATGTTTTTGCTCTATGTACCCCACGGTGTGGTACCCCAGATAACTATCTTATTGTTGTCCTGTGCTCTGTGATCCCTGGTATGTAATACTGAAAGCATGAAGCAGCCTGTTACCTCTCAGCTTCTGCAAGTGAACTGTTTCCTTGCACGTTCTATGTTTGCTTTTGTCTTTTCAACTTGATCTACTCTTTCATAATCTATTTTTGTGTTCAGTCCTTGAAATTCTCATTCTTATTTTGGATCACTGAGCATTTCAAATGTCCTTTTCTAACTTCTATGAGGATTTGGTGGTAGAAGGAGAAAGAGAGGTGAAACATGCTCATTTTCAGCCTTTAAGATTGAACCTCAAATCTTAGTGTAGTTTTGATTTTCACTTCTCTAAGTGCTAGTGATGATGAGCATATTTGCATAAATTTGTTGATTAATTTTATATCATCTTGGGAGAAGTGTCTGTTCAGGTCCGTGGCCCATTTATTGAATGGGTTATTTTATTTTATTTTATTTATTTATTTATTCGTTCGTTCGTTCATTCATTCATTTATTTATTTATTTGTGTGTGTGTGTGTGTGTGTGTGTGTGTGTGTGTGTATTTAGATTTGTGAGTTCTTTCTATACCCTAGAGATTAGTGCTCTATCTGATGTGTGATGGGGCAAAACTTTTCTCCCAAGATGTAGGATCCCTATTCACCTCCCAGATTGTTTGTTTTGTGGAGAAGAAACTTTTTTAGTTTGAATCTATCTCATTTATTGATACTTGGTTTTAATTCTTGTGCTATAGGAGTCTCATTAAGGAATTTTGGGACTAATCCCATATGATTGGAATTAGGGCCTACTTTTTCTTCTGTTACATGCAAGGTCTCTGGTTTTATTCCTAGGTCCTTGATTCATTTGAGTGGAGTTTTGTGCATGGTGAGAGATAGGGGTTTAATTGCACCTCCCTCCAGTTAGAATGTCAGCGATTTTTGAAAATGGCAGCTATGATGAAGACAACAACAGTAAGTGTTGGTGAGGATTTCAGGAAAAATGTACACTCCTACACTGTCGGTGGGACTGTAGATTGGTGCAGCCAATATGGAAAGCAGTTTGGCGGCAATTCCTTGGAAATTTGGGAATAGAACCACCATTTGACCTAGCTATCCCTCTTTTTGGTCTATACCCAAAGGACTTAAAAACTGCATACTACAGGGACACAGCCGCATCAATGTTTATAGCAGCAAAATTCACATTAGCTAAATTGTGGAAACAACTTAGTAGATGAATGCATAAAAAAAAAAAATGTGGCATTTATACACAATTAATATCACTCAGATACTTACCCTCTCGCTCAGTCCAGGAGACGCTAGTGCCCTTCACTACCTCTGTCAGAGCCTGGTTCGGACAGCTGGTGCCTCGGAGAGGACAGGCTGATCCTGCCTGCCTCCCATGTACCCTTTGTCACAGGGAGCGACATTCATGTGAGACCAAGTAAAATCCAGTCATAGACATTAATAGAATATCTCAAAAAAGTATTTAATAAAAAGGCTAGCAAATACAGGGTCTTTAATGAAACTTTAATAAAATTTATGAGACAAGGAAACTGAAAGCACAATATTTTCTTAGGAACTTTTCTGTTTGGTGTTATTCTTTACAATATAGCAGCTTTTCCTAAGAATGCAGGGAGTATGAAATTTCTAAGGCTATCTTGCTGTGTTCTCCATTAAACCCCTTGTCTTAAAAAAACCTTGGATCTAGATTAATCTTTGTAATTTTCTGAGTACCTGTATAACATATTTTTCTCAAGAATGCAGTGAGGTCGCCGTTTCCAAGAGCTCTTCAATTCTGAAATATAAGAAGTGTGTTTCCAGGCATTGAAACCCAAAGGCTCACCTAGACACAATGGAGTGAGCAGAATATATAAAAATCTCTCATGACAAATCTGAACTCTGCTTTTCCCAACCGTGTGAAGTCTACTGGAATAAGATTCCAAGTAATTTGGCAAGTCGAAGCCAAATATATACTTTGATATTCTTCTCGGGAGTAAGCCGTGTGATGTTACAGGAAGGCAGATTTTAGTGCTGAATTTCTGATCGTATCCCCCCAAAAGTTGTTCCATGCATATCATGCAAGAATGTAACCTCCAAAAAATAAATAAATAAAAGAGAGGACATTTGACGTAAGAAGGCTGGATAATATTTGCATGTTCGTGTATTTTTACCACACATCATACCTTCTTATTTCTTCCTTGCTCTGATTTGAAGCATATGCTTTCATTTTTCATTTTGGCTTACCGTGTTATCACTTAATAATAATTCAGTAAATTTACTTAGAACAAGAAAGTCACCTAATGACTCATGTCTTAGAGATGCTTTCAAATAAAAGTAATTGTGCATTTTGTACCATAGAGTATTCCCAGTGTTTCCTAGAATTGTTGCAACTGATGCTGGAGGCTTTGAAATAGAGCAGGAGGCATAAGGGCCGTGGCTTGTGACCCTTCCCAAAGTATGTAAGATTGATAGACATTGAATGCAAATAAACAACTATGCATCATTGAATTTTTTCCTGTCACTGAAATGCTAGTAGAGCTCAAGGAATTGTGAGCCTCTTTGTCTGCAGTACAGGAAAAATAAGAAATTTAAAGACTTGAGTTACATACAATTTCTGATAACATACCTTAGGTTGGTTCTCAGCTTAAAAAACACAAAAAGAGAAATGTCATCATTTTCCATAGCATTGGGAAACTTTTCATAGGTGGGAAACTTTACTATCAGAGCTCATCGGTTCTCAGACATTTATATGTTTTGAATACTTGGCCAATGTGCCTTTGGGATGCGTCCTCCAGTTGTTGTTTCAGTGATTTTGTTCATGCCTAACAACTGATGGCATCTTAATTTTGGTAAAATAATGTAAATGTTAAGGTGAAATTTAGAAATAAGAAAGGAAAAGCTGATATGTGTGTAGCTACTAGGTGTTTTTCTTCCTTTTTTTTATTTATTTTTGTAAAGTAAAGCAAAAGATAAACCAAAAGGTTCTAGCTTAAGTTAGGTAAAATCAAAGAGGAGAAAAAAGAAGATAACATTGCTAATACTTCACTGCCACCTGTAATTTCCAAAACAACTAAGAGCATTTTTATTAAAATTAACTTTATTGACATTTATATTAAATTATATAGTCAATATTAAATAATTCAATCTATATTATGTTAAATTTACTTTGTTAAATTGTATTAATTTAAATAAAATTTAATGAATTTTTAAATATAAATCATACTATAATTTAACATAAGTTAATAAGCAATATCAATTAATAAAATAAATTTAAATCAAACCATCGTATTAATAAAAGAAATTTAAATAATACTACTAATAAAATTAATTTAAATTAGATTAATTTATATTAAATGATAGTATAATTTATATTTAAAAACATATTAAATTTTGTTTAAATTAATTTTAATAAAAACGTTCTGAATGGTTTTAGAAACTACGGGTGTCAGAGAAGTATGTGCTATGCAATCTGCTTTTTCGCTTCTCGGATTTCACCTACTTAAGCTAGAAACTTTTGATTCATCTTTTACCTTAATTTATCAAAAGGTTATAACTACTCCTGTTGTAAAGCTTTTCATCTTCCAAAAACTGTTGTCAGCTTATTTCTCTCCCCAACTTGTTTTGATCAAATGTTTTATAAAATGTGTTTCTAAGAACGATTGTAGAGCCCCCAATAGTAGGTAGATAAGCAGTCCAGATATTTAATGATACATTCTTACTAATTAACTTTTCCATTGGCAATGGATCATGTGATCCCACTTCGGGGTTGCCTCATAAAAATACTCTTCCTTCTGGACATATTTATCATCTGGAAAACTGAATTAATGTGAAGTGACTTTGGTAGAGAAATGGAAATCAGCAAAATGGATAGGGGTCATAGAATTTGGATTCAAAGCATCTTAGAATTTATCCACTAAGCTTCCTGTTTAGGTCCTCCCCATTGGAATTTTCGCTTGGTAGTTGTACAATGTTATCTTGGATAAACTAAATATTCTCAACGTTTTGCAACATTATATTTGGTTTTCATGTACTCTAAATCTGAGACATCCTTCTTATGGGTTGGATTTCTCTCGTTTCCTGTGATTGCATGTATCGTTTTTATCTTAATGCCATTAAGTGAGGTTGGAACTAGTGGTTCAAGAAGGCTGCTCTGTACAGTGGCTCACAAAAGTACATCAGAATTGATAACTGGTGATGATTATCTGCTACATTGGAACAAAATTCTATAAACAAAAAGTGCTACAAAAAACAAAACAAATTTTTTAAAAAGTACTATAGCAAAAAATCACAACAACAACAACAACTAAAGAAATAAAATAAAATACCTAGTAGCTATACACTTACATATACCAGCTGTTTTGCTTTCTCTTTTTGTCTACAAGCACATGCGTGCTTTTTCAAAAGGCCATGCTGTAAAACATCAAAAAGGGTTATGGCTTCTTTAGAATAATGCTAAATATTTAGAAGATCCTGGAGTACAGCTCTGGCCCTGTTGTGCAGGGACACTGGCGACGGTGTAAAGGTGGGCATGAAATCTGCAGTGGGTGTGAAAAGAGGACGCCCAGGTCCACCAAGTCCAACTCCAGCGAGGTTACTAAGAGGCACCGCTGCAGAACGTGGGACCAAGAGTGGATTCCCGTTGGTGCTTCTGCCAGCTCTTAATTTGGCTCCATCTTTAACATTTCCTGGTAAAGGGGTTCTGAAAAAGAACTATGAAGCACGGGTTGGGGTTGTTGATTTGGTTTCGGAGGTGTGCTGGGGACACTTGTTGAAGCCCCTCCAAGGCAACTCCTCATCCACTTTCTGACACCACCATAATCTTTATTCAACAAGTGCTCCATTTCGTCCTTTGGAACGTCCAGGATGCTCCCCATCAACTGCAATACTTCACGACGACGTTTGCCTTTTGTTATCTGGAAATGAGCGATTAGAAGGTTTCGCATGAGGACTTTGTCCACTTTTCCTTCTGCGCTGTTGACCAAAGTCGACAATTTCTGTTGTGCGTGGTCCAGCATTTCTTTTCGGAGCTCGTTTTGTTTTTTCAGTTCTGCCATCTGCTCTTCCTTGAGATCTAAGTCTTCTCTCAGCCTGGAAGCAGAATCCCACAGAGCATTCGCTTGATCCAAACGTTCCTGCAGTGATGTTACTTCTCCTTCTAGCTTTTCGGCCTTGTTCTTCCATTCAGCTATTGACTGTTTTTCTTTGGCTAGTTCAGCAGAATGCAGAGCTTTCTCTTCTTCTTGGAAGTGTTGAACCTCGTTTTCTCTTAGGATTTTTACTTTGGTCTCTTGAAAAATATCAGAATTCAGTGTTTGAGCGTCTCCTCTCTCTCCAGGCAACTGGGCTTTTAGTTCTTCAATAGTTTTCTGCAAGTTCTTAATTTCCTCCTCTCTTTCTAAAATTAACTGGCTATGCGCAGCATTCATCTGCTCATACTTGTACTTAAATTCATGCATTTCCTCCTTCTGCTCCTGTAAAGACTGAAGTAGTTGCATTTTATGCTGGTTTTGATTTTCAATTATATTCAGATGGTCTTGAATTTCATCTTCCAGATGATTTTTGACTATGTTCAGTTGAGATACCTCCAATTCTAGTTCTGTGATAGCATCAAGAGCTTCAGGCTCAGCCACTGGTGCAGCTTGATTGTGCTGTTCCGTAAGTATTTCCAGTTCTACTCGCAGATAGTTGTTTTCTGCTCTCATGTAGGTAAGACTTTTGTCCTTTCTTTCAACGGATTGCCTTAAAGTTTCATTTTCTCTTAAGGCCTGAGAACACTTATGTAAATCCTTTTGTAGTTGTGAAATTTTTTCTTCGAGTTTTTCAATAAAAACTTCTTTCTCATTTATGACTTGTGTCAATCGCTCCTCTTCTTCTATATAAGATGCCAAAATTTCCTCAGTTTCTTTTTCATCAGCAGTCATTTGCTCAATATTCTTTTTGAGTCCTGCTATTTCAAAGTCCTTCTCTTGATTGAGTTGAACTGCACATTCGTGTTTCAGCTTTAAGGCCGAGGTATTCCAATCATGTGCATTGGAGAGTTCCTGAATAGTCTGCCTGTGATTATTTGCTTCTTCCAACAGTCTTTTTTCTGCCTGGTGCAGTTTGGCTTCAGTCTCTTCTTTGTCTCTTTTGAGAGTCTCCGTGATAGTGTCTTTTTCTTGAGAGATTTGATTGTAAGCAGCAATAGATTCTTCCAACTTACGCCTTACATCGTCACGTGCTAAAATCAACATTTCATTTTCCGTCTTGAGTTCAACAGCAACTTTCGTTAAGTTTTCATTGAGCTGTTCCTCTTCAGAAAGATTTTGACTTAGGTTGCTAGCTTCAGCTTCTCGTTCTTTAGGCATGTCATCCTTACAATGACTGTTAGAGTCTTCATTCAGAGAGGTTCGATACTTACTCTTAAACCCAGACAGCTCCTCTTCAAGTTGTCTAATGTGATCCTTAAGCCCAAGGTTTTCCTGCTGGATGTTTGAACTATTTTTTTGTGACTGATTTAGCTGATCTACTAAATCTTCTACTTTTCCTTCAAGCTTCTGCTTGGTTAAATGCAAATCACTGAGGCTCCGTGCATTCTCAGTTAACTTCTCCTTCTGCACATGCAGCTCTTGGGATATGTTCATTTGCTCATCCTCAAGTTGATGAACTCTCTTTTTTTCATCATCTAGATCTTGTTCCAACTTCTTGATGACAAGGTCTCCTTCATTTTGTTGTTTTGATAGCTCATCTTGTATCAAAATCATGTGCTCTGTAGCTTCCCGATTCCGATGATCCAGTTCTTCTAACTCAGCCATCAGCATTTTCTTTTCATTGATAGTCTGATTCAGTTCTTCCTCCTTTGCCTTCAAGTGAAGTTTTAAGTCTAGTAATTGTACATTCAAATTCATGTCCGTTGAAGCTCTGTTTTTCATGACTTGATAGTCACGGCTCAGTTTTGACAGTGACATCTGAAGTTCCTCTTTTTCTTGACTCAATGATGACTTCTCTTTTTCTAGAGCTTCAACATGCATTTTAAGTTTCAGATTGTCTTCAGCAAGACGGTTATCCTGGTTTAAACCATTTAGTCTCACGATTTCCTTCTCCGCATCAGCCAGGGCTCGTTGAAGCCTGAACACTTCTTCCACTGCTGAATGCTGAGGAAGGGTTCTTCCCTTTTCTGCCACAGTAGAACTCTGCTCCCAAACTGAAATTTCATGCTGATGATCATATATGTCTGGACTTTGGTTTGGTTGAAGAGTCTTGATAGTATTTAGTACTTTGCAGATTTCACTTGAGTCAGAATGGTGCGTTCCCTGAGCCTCAGCAATCTGCCTCGAGTGGCCAACTTCAGATTCATGTTTTGCAACTTCAGTTGGTAATCCGTTTGTTTCTTGTTGTGATAAAATTATGTCACTAAAGTCCGTGTCATCATCACGAAAGGCTGAAAAATGACTACCGACCAGGGAACCGAACGGAGCCGGTGCAGTTGTTGTTGGTACACCACAAGCTCCCGAGCGTACTGATTGAGCAGCTGCCTGTAGTTGGAACATTTGATCTTGCAGTACAATCTGTCCTGCTTTAGGATGGCTGATCTCTACCTCTTTCTGTGGCAGTTGATTCTGGGAACTTACAGACTGATGGTTTATTTGTAGCTCTGATGCTTCATGCTTTTCTTCCAGGTCAGTACAGCACTTTTTCGGTCCTTCATTCTCACATCTTAGTGTGGAATCAGTAGTTTCCATTTCCTTTCTCGAACAATGATGTAAAGCTGCTTCTGGGTCTCCTAAGTCATCCAGAAGCATTTCCCTGTTGAAGGTGGAGCTCTGGCCGGTGAGGAAAGCCAAGCTGCTCCCCACCTGACCCAAGAAGTGGCCCAAGCCTGAGCCCAGGCCTCCAAACCAGGACCACATCGTGGCCACTTCAGTGATCCATCGGACCAGCTCTGAGAAGCGCGTCCATCACCATCCACTTCTCTGCCCCGAACGTCCTCCGGCGTTGCCGGGGTCGATTATGACCCAAGCGCTCAGAATTCCTCAGAGCGCGGGGTTCCTGGGGCTCCACCAACACTAATCATCCCTTCCTGCCTGTAAACTCAGAAGCCTGTCCTGCGCTTTGACCAGGGACTGGCATCCAGTAGCACACTCACCCCCTGCAGGGCCTCTGCTTCTTCCCTGCACTTGCCTGTCAGCTATTGGCTCACAGGATTGGGCAGGGTTGGCTGGGAGGAGCTAGAGATCCAGGAAAGTGTCCCAGTTTGAGTCCCAAGGCAGTGTGCTGTGGAGCCAGGAAGAATCAATGTTGTAGATGAAATCCAAAGGTAGTTCACTGGACAGTTCCCTCTTGTCTGGGAGAGGTGGGCTTTTTGTCCCATTCAGTTGCATTCAGTTGACGAGGTGAGGTCTCGCTCCACATTAGAGAATGGAATCTATTTAACTAAAAGTCCCCGATTCAAAAGTAAATCTCACCCCATAACACCAGCACAGACACACCCAGAATAAAAGTTGGCCAAGTATCTGGGCATCGTAGCCCAGACGAGTTAACATATAAAATTAACCATCACAGAGTCTTAATCAGTCTCAGAATTCAAATTATAATACGGATTAAATTTCACTAAAGAACCATCTTTACCCTTTCCAAAAGTAAACTTTTGCTGTTAATCTATACATTTTCGAGTTCATTTTAATATTATTTGGTCCTTGTTGATTCTGATTGAAGTTTATTTAAGTGCTCAAAAATTCCGCTTAAATTTCACTTAAGAAAAATTTGTTTTAGAGCCAATAGGTTGATGTTCACTTCACCTATGGTTGTTTATCAGTGCCAAATATAATCCAGGTTTCAAGAGTACAGAGCGAAATAGAAAGTTGAGAAATTTTCTACTATGGAGTAACAATCCTAAATGTAATTCCCATACCTCTAAGGATCAGAAGGAGTTAAGATAAGGCCCTGCTTTCCAAGGTGTTTAAATTCCAACAAGTTAATGAGGAGGCAGTTTTGTAGAGTTGGGGACAAAGCAAAGAGAGGAAGCACGTGGGCTGTAACAGACAGACCAGTTGGGACCAAAGCAATTTTGGAGCTAAACTGACAGAATGCATTTATGAAACCTCTCTCACAAGCATGAGTTGAACAGTAAATGAGAACATAGTGTGTGTAGTTCTCACCTGATGGCTGGTGCAGAGAAAGTGGCCAACAAATGGAGCCTGCTGCCACTTTGTTCATATTTGCCTTTTTGTTTCCTTTAGGATCATTTTCCTTATTACCCTTTAGAAGGGGTTTGGGTTTGCTCCCATTACTCTCTTCCCAGAGCCCATATTCAGGAGACTCTTTTCCTTGAGCTGTTCTTTCTATATGTCTGTTCAGGAAACAAAACCCCAAGGTGGCAGAAATAAAATTTAAAAAAAAGGAAGAATTTTTGGAAAATTAATGGTTAAATAGATTCTGAGGATCATATGAATCACCTCATAATGTCTCTTGCCTTCAAGATAGAGCAAGTAGACATAATTACTCAGATTGCTATCAGAAACTAGTGACTGCATTTGTGTCCTGTGCTAGAAAAGGAAATCTTCTTGGTCCTTCTTATTCATCTCCAAATCTGAGAGAGAAGTCAGGCCTGTGTTAGTCAATGTCTCCTCATAAAAGACTAAAATAAAAATTTAAGCCCCTTTTAGCATCTGCTGAAGTGAGAATCCACGCTGTACCCCAGCTGTGTCTACTGTTGAAGAAGGCATCAACAATACCAAGTGTCCTTTTCTCCCTTTAGACCATTCCTCCTGTGTGTGTGTGTGTGTGTGTGTGTGTGTGTGTGTGTGTGTTAGAAGACTTTTTCATCACTTTGACAACATACCTGAGAAAATTAAATGAGTAAATATTTATTTTGGTTCAATTTCAGGCTCCATTGCTGTGGCCTGAAGTGAGGCAGATTACCATGGCAGAGAGCCTGGCTTCAAAACAGAGCTTCTCAACTCATGGAGATCAGGGAAATGGTGAGGGGAAGAGAGGACTGAGGAATATGATGTACCCTTCCAGGGAATCAACTCCAGTGGCCTACCCTCCAACTAGGCCCTACCGCCCACAGTTTTGACCAACTCCCGATAGTCCTGTCCAATCATGAACCCATCAGTGGATTGATCCACAGACGAGGTTAGAGCTCAGGATTCAATTCACCTTTCTGTAGAGTCCGTTCTGAATGCTGGTGGATTGGGGTCCAAGCTTTCAACACATGACCTTTGGGCAACATTCCAGATCCAAATTATAGCAGGGTGCCTCCTTCTCTTTAGGTGTTCTGTGTTTGTTTATTGTTTTAAATCACAAATAATGATCCTTTTTCAGTGTAAGACCTATCCCATTTGGCTTGAATCTGGTTCCAGTGGTTGTTGCTCCTCCTGCTGAAAGGCATTTCTGATCACTCAGATTCGGTCTTCTAGCATGGTTCACTCTGACCACAGCTGTTTGTCATTTTGTATTTCTATCTGAGAGAGATACCTACCTAGTGTATTCGAAACTGACCGTCCAAATAAAAGCATTTCTCTTCTTCTCAATATGTTTGGAATATTCCTGGAAACTATGGGGGATATGGAGGGAAAACCCTGGCTCATTCGCGAGCACACGTGACAAAAAGGATCCAGTAATCATAAGTGTATCCTTATACATATATTCAGTGCCCAAAAAGTACAAGGTATTGTGGTAGATATTGTGAACAACATAAAGCTGTGTTATATACATTTCCTGCTATGAAGTGCAATTGAATACAGTCAGTCAATGGAGAAGATGTTACATAGAGTGATCCTTGAAATATAATGCAAGGTCAGCCATTGACGACTGTGGTGGTGAGGATCTCATATGGGGGAAAAGACTAAGTAAGAAAGAATAAAGCCAGAAGTAGAGAGCCCTGAATAATGTGGCTTTGTTAAAACACAGTTGAAGGTTAAAGTAAGGAAAGCTTTTTGAGTCTATAAACATAGGGTGATAAATTCTATGCAAGATATTAAGTTTGTACTTCTTTTAATACCTCATGATTCATTCAAACATTTTCTTATAGATTTCAGTAGAATTTTTAAATCTCTTTAATATGGGCCTTGTCTCGTTTCTTTTTTAAAATTTTTATTGGTTGCTTAAGAAAAAATTACAATGATCTTGACATATCATATTTCATACATTTGATTCAAGTGGGGTATGAATTCTTATTTTTACCACGTGTACAGTTTGCAGGATCACATTGGCTGTACGTGCAGGTTTATACATACTGCCATACTAGTGTCTGTTATATTCTGCTGCCTTTCCTATTCCCTCCCTATCCCCCCTTCTGTCCCCTCCCCTCCCATAATCTCTCTCTACCCCAGCTACTGTAATTCATTTCTCTCCTTTTTTCCCCCCTTTCCCCTCACATCCTCTTCTATGTAATTGTGTGTAACAATGAGGGTATCCTTCCATTTCCATGAAATTCCCCTTCTCTCTCCCATTCCCTCCCACCTCTTGTCCCTTCTAATTGGTAGTCTTCTTTTCATGCTCTTCCAGCCTGCTCTGTTTTGAGTCCCCCTCCTTATATGAAAGAAGACATTCAGCATTTCTTTCCTAGGGATTGGCTAACTTCACTTAGCATAATCTCCTCTAATGCCATCCATTTCCCTGCAAATGCCATGGTTTTGTTATTTTTTAGTGCTGAGTAATATTCCATTGTGTACAAATGCCACATTTTCTTATCCATTCATCTATTGACTGGCATCTAGGTTGGTTCCACATTCTAGCTATTGTGAATTGTGCTGCTGTGAACCTTGATGTAGCTGTATCCCTATAGCATGCTCTTTTTAGGTCTTTGGGAATAGTCCGAGAAGGGGAATAGCTGGGTCGAATGGTGGTTCCATTCCCAGCTTTCCCAGGAACCTCCATAATGCTTTCCAAATTGGCTGCACCAATTTGCAGTCGCACCAGCAATGTACAAGTGTACCTTTTCCCCCCACATCCTTGCCAGCACTTGTTGTTGTTTGACTTCCTAATGGCTGCCATTCTTACTGGACTGATTTGGTATCTTAGAGTGGTTTTAATTTGCATTTCTCTGATTGCTAGAGATGGTGAGCATTTTTTTCCGTGTATTTTTTGATTAATTGTGTATCCTTCTCTGAGAAGTGTCTGTTCAGGTCCTTGGCCCATTTGTTGATTGGGTTGTTTGTTTTCTTAATGTTTACTTTTTGAGTTCTTTGTGTACTCTGGATATTAGGGCTCGGCACATTTGTATCTTTAAGAATTGGCATAATCAATGAAATGTTCCGCACACGTTTGTAGGAAGATTAACATAACACTCCAGTGACAATACAGTAGTAGAAGGATTGATTTGGACTGAGAAGTTGTTCAGTGAATGATATATTACCCATAAATTTGAATTCTCATTATCATAAAGAAGCAAGGTGGAAATAAGAATTTCTTTAAGAGAGTGTTGGGTCTATGGCTCAAGTAGTAGCTCGTTCACCTAGCATGCGTGAGGCATGGGGTTTGATCCTCAGCACTACATAAAAAAAAAAAAAAAATAAAATAAAGATGTTGTGTCCACTAAAGGCTAAATAATAAATATTTTTAAAATAGAATTTAAAATAATAGTCCATAAATGTTATGTACAAACTGTGAAAGTAGATTCGTCAACAGATTAATTGTCTGCCTCGAACTAGAATCAGTTGCCTACTGATTTGCCTGGATGATGTTCTCAATTCTGTTTTTTTTTTTTTTTTTTTTTTCTTTCATTCCACTGGGCAAACATCTGCCGGGCTTTCTTGATGGCAACATAGTGATTACTGAGCTCCACCCTATTAGAAATACAACTAGTTTTCAACTCATGAAAGTCTATAAAAGCCACTTTTTTAGAAGTCTCTAAACTTTGGAACTATTCAATGATACTCTATTTTTGCCAGCAATAAACAATATATATATATATATATATATATATATATATATATATATATATATATATAATATATATATTTTAATGTAAAGGGCAAGGTATTGAACAGACACTTCACAGAAGAAGCAATACAATCAGTCAATAAATATATGAAAAAATGTTCAACTTCACTAGTAATGAGAGAGATGCAAATCAAAACTACTCTAAGATTTCATCTCACTTCAATCAGAATGGCAATCATCAAGAATATAAGCAACAGTAAATGTTGGCGAGGATGTGGGGGGAAAAGGTACACGTATACATTGCTGGTGGCACTGCAAATTGATGCAGCCAGTCTGAAAAGCAGTATGAAAATTCCTCGGAAAACTGGGATCGGAAGCACCATTTGACCCAGCTGTCCCACTCATTGGTTTATAACTAAAGGACTTAAAATCGGTATACTAAAAATTCATTAAATTTCATTTAAATTAATACAATTTAACAAAGTCAATTTAAATAACATTTAATATAGATTAAATCATTTAATATGAACTATATAATAAAAATATTAATAAGATTAATTTTAATAAAAATCCACTTAGTGGTTTTAGAAACTACAGGTATCAGAGAAATATTAGCTATATATTCTACTTTTGTCTGCTCTCTCATTTTGCCTAACTTAAGCTAGAAACTTTTGTTTATCTTTTATCTTAATTTACCAAGATAAAAATGGGAAGACAAAACACCCAGTAGCTACACACATCAGCTTTTCCTTTGTTTTTTTCTAAATTTTGCCTTAACATTTACATTATTTTATCCAGTATCCAGGTATTTTCTTATGTTTTTATGTTAAAAGCATATGCCGTTTGATTTCAATCTCTTTTCAAATACATATATCTAAAATCCCTGTTGCTTCTGCCATTATAGTATTTTAATTTAATTCCATCTTGATTTTTGCTTTAATCTAACAATTATTTGGAATTGTTTCTATGGCCCTAAGTTCATTGTATATGGAATTTTTTTTTTTTTTTTTTTTTTGAGGAGTCAAAATTCTTCTAATTTTAGATGCACAAGGAATTGCAGCCTGTGTGATAACACCTTTACGGAATTGGCTGGCGTTTTCATTGTGGTCTAGGGCATGGTAAATTTTGGTGGCTGTAGCCTGTGTGTTTGAACATGATATGTAGTTTTGTGTGCATGGTACAACTTCTTGGTATAGCTCCTCAGTCAGGCTTCTTAAGTGCATTACACAGCTCTTCTCTATCCCTCCCCCCTGCTTGTTGGTGGTTCCTTGTTTGGGTTCTGAGAGAGGGATGTTCAGTTGATGCCTTTTATTCTGCAGGGTTTCCCATGTTTTTGCTCTATGTACCCCACGGTGTGGTACCCCAGATAACTATCTTATTGTTGTCCTGTGCTCTGTGATCCCTGGTATGTAATACTGAAAGCATGAAGCAGCCTGTTACCTCTCAGCTTCTGCAAGTGAACTGTTTCCTTGCACGTTCTATGTTTGCTTTTGTCTTTTCAACTTGATCTACTCTTTCATAATCTATTTTTGTGTTCAGTCCTTGAAATTCTCATTCTTATTTTGGATCACTGAGCATTTCAAATGTCCTTTTCTAACTTCTATGAGGATTTGGTGGTAGAAGGAGAAAGAGAGGTGAAACATGCTCATTTTCAGCCTTTAAGATTGAACCTCAAATCTTAGTGTAGTTTTGATTTTCACTTCTCTAAGTGCTAGTGATGATGAGCATATTTGCATAAATTTGTTGATTAATTTTATATCATCTTGGGAGAAGTGTCTGTTCAGGTCCGTGGCCCATTTATTGAATGGGTTATTTTATTTTATTTTATTTATTTATTTATTCGTTCGTTCGTTCATTCATTCATTTATTTATTTATTTGTGTGTGTGTGTGTGTGTGTGTGTGTGTGTGTGTGTATTTAGATTTGTGAGTTCTTTCTATACCCTAGAGATTAGTGCTCTATCTGATGTGTGATGGGGCAAAACTTTTCTCCCAAGATGTAGGATCCCTATTCACCTCCCAGATTGTTTGTTTTGTGGAGAAGAAACTTTTTTAGTTTGAATCTATCTCATTTATTGATACTTGGTTTTAATTCTTGTGCTATAGGAGTCTCATTAAGGAATTTTGGGACTAATCCCATATGATTGGAATTAGGGCCTACTTTTTCTTCTGTTACATGCAAGGTCTCTGGTTTTATTCCTAGGTCCTTGATTCATTTGAGTGGAGTTTTGTGCATGGTGAGAGATAGGGGTTTAATTGCACCTCCCTCCAGTTAGAATGTCAGCGATTTTTGAAAATGGCAGCTATGATGAAGACAACAACAGTAAGTGTTGGTGAGGATTTCAGGAAAAATGTACACTCCTACACTGTCGGTGGGACTGTAGATTGGTGCAGCCAATATGGAAAGCAGTTTGGCGGCAATTCCTTGGAAATTTGGGAATAGAACCACCATTTGACCTAGCTATCCCTCTTTTTGGTCTATACCCAAAGGACTTAAAAACTGCATACTACAGGGACACAGCCGCATCAATGTTTATAGCAGCAAAATTCACATTAGCTAAATTGTGGAAACAACTTAGTAGATGAATGCATAAAAAAAAAAAATGTGGCATTTATACACAATTAATATCACTCAGATACTTACCCTCTCGCTCAGTCCAGGAGACGCTAGTGCCCTTCACTACCTCTGTCAGAGCCTGGTTCGGACAGCTGGTGCCTCGGAGAGGACAGGCTGATCCTGCCTGCCTCCCATGTACCCTTTGTCACAGGGAGCGACATTCATGTGAGACCAAGTAAAATCCAGTCATAGACATTAATAGAATATCTCAAAAAAGTATTTAATAAAAAGGCTAGCAAATACAGGGTCTTTAATGAAACTTTAATAAAATTTATGAGACAAGGAAACTGAAAGCACAATATTTTCTTAGGAACTTTTCTGTTTGGTGTTATTCTTTACAATATAGCAGCTTTTCCTAAGAATGCAGGGAGTATGAAATTTCTAAGGCTATCTTGCTGTGTTCTCCATTAAACCCCTTGTCTTAAAAAAACCTTGGATCTAGATTAATCTTTGTAATTTTCTGAGTACCTGTATAACATATTTTTCTCAAGAATGCAGTGAGGTCGCCGTTTCCAAGAGCTCTTCAATTCTGAAATATAAGAAGTGTGTTTCCAGGCATTGAAACCCAAAGGCTCACCTAGACACAATGGAGTGAGCAGAATATATAAAAATCTCTCATGACAAATCTGAACTCTGCTTTTCCCAACCGTGTGAAGTCTACTGGAATAAGATTCCAAGTAATTTGGCAAGTCGAAGCCAAATATATACTTTGATATTCTTCTCGGGAGTAAGCCGTGTGATGTTACAGGAAGGCAGATTTTAGTGCTGAATTTCTGATCGTATCCCCCCAAAAGTTGTTCCATGCATATCATGCAAGAATGTAACCTCCAAAAAATAAATAAATAAAAGAGAGGACATTTGACGTAAGAAGGCTGGATAATATTTGCATGTTCGTGTATTTTTACCACACATCATACCTTCTTATTTCTTCCTTGCTCTGATTTGAAGCATATGCTTTCATTTTTCATTTTGGCTTACCGTGTTATCACTTAATAATAATTCAGTAAATTTACTTAGAACAAGAAAGTCACCTAATGACTCATGTCTTAGAGATGCTTTCAAATAAAAGTAATTGTGCATTTTGTACCATAGAGTATTCCCAGTGTTTCCTAGAATTGTTGCAACTGATGCTGGAGGCTTTGAAATAGAGCAGGAGGCATAAGGGCCGTGGCTTGTGACCCTTCCCAAAGTATGTAAGATTGATAGACATTGAATGCAAATAAACAACTATGCATCATTGAATTTTTTCCTGTCACTGAAATGCTAGTAGAGCTCAAGGAATTGTGAGCCTCTTTGTCTGCAGTACAGGAAAAATAAGAAATTTAAAGACTTGAGTTACATACAATTTCTGATAACATACCTTAGGTTGGTTCTCAGCTTAAAAAACACAAAAAGAGAAATGTCATCATTTTCCATAGCATTGGGAAACTTTTCATAGGTGGGAAACTTTACTATCAGAGCTCATCGGTTCTCAGACATTTATATGTTTTGAATACTTGGCCAATGTGCCTTTGGGATGCGTCCTCCAGTTGTTGTTTCAGTGATTTTGTTCATGCCTAACAACTGATGGCATCTTAATTTTGGTAAAATAATGTAAATGTTAAGGTGAAATTTAGAAATAAGAAAGGAAAAGCTGATATGTGTGTAGCTACTAGGTGTTTTTCTTCCTTTTTTTTTTTTATTTTTGTAAAGTAAAGCAAAAGATAAACCAAAAGGTTCTAGCTTAAGTTAGGTAAAATCAAAGAGGAGAAAAAAGAAGATAACATTGCTAATACTTCACTGCCACCTGTAATTTCCAAAACAACTAAGAGCATTTTTATTAAAATTAACTTTATTGACATTTATATTAAATTATATAGTCAATATTAAATAATTCAATCTATATTATGTTAAATTTACTTTGTTAAATTGTATTAATTTAAATAAAATTTAATGAATTTTTAAATATAAATCATACTATAATTTAACATAAGTTAATAAGCAATATCAATAAAATAAATTTAAATCAAACCATCGTATTAATAAAAGAAATTTAAATAATACTACTAATAAAATTAATTTAAATTAGATTGATTTAAATTAGATTAATTTATATTAAATGATAGTATAATTTATATTTAAAAACATATTAAATTTTGTTTAAATTAATTTTAATAAAAACGTTCTGAATGGTTTTAGAAACTACGGGTGTCAGAGAAGTATGTGCTATGCAATCTGCTTTTTCGCTTCTCGGATTTCACCTACTTAAGCTAGAAACTTTTGATTCATCTTTTACCTTAATTTATCAAAAGGTTATAACTACTCCTGTTGTAAAGCTTTTCATCTTCCAAAAACTGTTGTCAGCTTATTTCTCTCCCCAACTTGTTTTGATCAAATGTTTTATAAAATGTGTTTCTAAGAACGATTGTAGAGCCCCCAATAGTAGGTAGATAAGCAGTCCAGATATTTAATGATACATTCTTACTAATTAACTTTTCCATTGGCAATGGATCATGTGATCCCACTTCGGGGTTGCCTCATAAAAATACTCTTCCTTCTGGACATATTTATCATCTGGAAAACTGAATTAATGTGAAGTGACTTTCGTAGAGAAATGGAAATCAGCAAAATGGATAGGGGTCATAGAATTTGGATTCAAAGCATCTTAGAATTTATCCACTAAGCTTCCTGTTTAGGTCCTCCCCATTGGAATTTTCGCTTGGTAGTTGTACAATGTTATCTTGGATAAACTAAATATTCTCAACGTTTTGCAACATTATATTTGGTTTTCATGTACTCTAAATCTGAGACATCCTTCTTATGGGTTGGATTTCTCTCGTTTCCTGTGATTGCATGTATCGTTTTTATCTTAATGCCATTAAGTGAGGTTGGAACTAGTGGTTCAAGAAGGCTGCTCTGTACAGTGGCTCACAAAAGTACATCAGAATTGATAACTGGTGATGATTATCTGCTACATTGGAACAAAATTCTATAAACAAAAAGTGCTACAAAAAACAAAACAAATTTTTTAAAAAGTACTATAGCAAAAAATCACAACAACAACAACAACTAAAGAAATAAAATAAAATACCTAGTAGCTATACACTTACATATACCAGCTGTTTTGCTTTCTCTTTTTGTCTACAAGCACATGCGTGCTTTTTCAAAAGGCCATGCTGTAAAACATCAAAAAGGGTTATGGCTTCTTTAGAATAATGCTAAATATTTAGAAGATCCTGGAGTACAGCTCTGGCCCTGTTGTGCAGGGACACTGGCGACGGTGTAAAGGTGGGCATGAAATCTGCAGTGGGTGTGAAAAGAGGACGCCCAGGTCCACCAAGTCCAACTCCAGCGAGGTTACTAAGAGGCACCGCTGCAGAACGTGGGACCAAGAGTGGATTCCCGTTGGTGCTTCTGCCAGCTCTTAATTTGGCTCCATCTTTAACATTTCCTGGTAAAGGGGTTCTGAAAAAGAACTATGAAGCACGGGTTGGGGTTGTTGATTTGGTTTCGGAGGTGTGCTGGGGACACTTGTTGAAGCCCCTCCAAGGCAACTCCTCATCCACTTTCTGACACCACCATAATCTTTATTCAACAAGTGCTCCATTTCGTCCTTTGGAACGTCCAGGATGCTCCCCATCAACTGCAATACTTCACGACGACGTTTGCCTTTTGTTATCTGGAAATGAGCGATTAGAAGGTTTCGCATGAGGACTTTGTCCACTTTTCCTTCTGCGCTGTTGACCAAAGTCGACAATTTCTGTTGTGCGTGGTCCAGCATTTCTTTTCGGAGCTCGTTTTGTTTTTTCAGTTCTGCCATCTGCTCTTCCTTGAGATCTAAGTCTTCTCTCAGCCTGGAAGCAGAATCCCACAGAGCATTCGCTTGATCCAAACGTTCCTGCAGTGATGTTACTTCTCCTTCTAGCTTTTCGGCCTTGTTCTTCCATTCAGCTATTGACTGTTTTTCTTTGGCTAGTTCAGCAGAATGCAGAGCTTTCTCTTCTTCTTGGAAGTGTTGAACCTCGTTTTCTCTTAGGATTTTTACTTTGGTCTCTTGAAAAATATCAGAATTCAGTGTTTGAGCGTCTCCTCTCTCTCCAGGCAACTGGGCTTTTAGTTCTTCAATAGTTTTCTGCAAGTTCTTAATTTCCTCCTCTCTTTCTAAAATTAACTGGCTATGCGCAGCATTCATCTGCTCATACTTGTACTTAAATTCATGCATTTCCTCCTTCTGCTCCTGTAAAGACTGAAGTAGTTGCATTTTATGCTGGTTTTGATTTTCAATTATATTCAGATGGTCTTGAATTTCATCTTCCAGATGATTTTTGACTATGTTCAGTTGAGATACCTCCAATTCTAGTTCTGTGATAGCATCAAGAGCTTCAGGCTCAGCCACTGGTGCAGCTTGATTGTGCTGTTCCGTAAGTATTTCCAGTTCTACTCGCAGATAGTTGTTTTCTGCTCTCATGTAGGTAAGACTTTTGTCCTTTCTTTCAACGGATTGCCTTAAAGTTTCATTTTCTCTTAAGGCCTGAGAACACTTATGTAAATCCTTTTGTAGTTGTGAAATTTTTTCTTCGAGTTTTTCAATAAAAACTTCTTTCTCATTTATGACTTGTGTCAATCGCTCCTCTTCTTCTATATAAGATGCCAAAATTTCCTCAGTTTCTTTTTCATCAGCAGTCATTTGCTCAATATTCTTTTTGAGTCCTGCTATTTCAAAGTCCTTCTCTTGATTGAGTTGAACTGCACATTCGTGTTTCAGCTTTAAGGCCGAGGTATTCCAATCATGTGCATTGGAGAGTTCCTGAATAGTCTGCCTGTGATTATTTGCTTCTTCCAACAGTCTTTTTTCTGCCTGGTGCAGTTTGGCTTCAGTCTCTTCTTTGTCTCTTTTGAGAGTCTCCGTGATAGTGTCTTTTTCTTGAGAGATTTGATTGTAAGCAGCAATAGATTCTTCCAACTTACGCCTTACATCGTCACGTGCTAAAATCAACATTTCATTTTCCGTCTTGAGTTCAACAGCAACTTTCGTTAAGTTTTCATTGAGCTGTTCCTCTTCAGAAAGATTTTGACTTAGGTTGCTAGCTTCAGCTTCTCGTTCTTTAGGCATGTCATCCTTACAATGACTGTTAGAGTCTTCATTCAGAGAGGTTCGATACTTACTCTTAAACCCAGACAGCTCCTCTTCAAGTTGTCTAATGTGATCCTTAAGCCCAAGGTTTTCCTGCTGGATGTTTGAACTATTTTTTTGTGACTGATTTAGCTGATCTACTAAATCTTCTACTTTTCCTTCAAGCTTCTGCTTGGTTAAATGCAAATCACTGAGGCTCCGTGCATTCTCAGTTAACTTCTCCTTCTGCACATGCAGCTCTTGGGATATGTTCATTTGCTCATCCTCAAGTTGATGAACTCTCTTTTTTTCATCATCTAGATCTTGTTCCAACTTCTTGATGACAAGGTCTCCTTCATTTTGTTGTTTTGATAGCTCATCTTGTATCAAAATCATGTGCTCTGTAGCTTCCCGATTCCGATGATCCAGTTCTTCTAACTCAGCCATCAGCATTTTCTTTTCATTGATAGTCTGATTCAGTTCTTCCTCCTTTGCCTTCAAGTGAAGTTTTAAGTCTAGTAATTGTACATTCAAATTCATGTCCGTTGAAGCTCTGTTTTTCATGACTTGATAGTCACGGCTCAGTTTTGACAGTGACATCTGAAGTTCCTCTTTTTCTTGACTCAATGATGACTTCTCTTTTTCTAGAGCTTCAACATGCATTTTAAGTTTCAGATTGTCTTCAGCAAGACGGTTATCCTGGTTTAAACCATTTAGTCTCACGATTTCCTTCTCCGCATCAGCCAGGGCTCGTTGAAGCCTGAACACTTCTTCCACTGCTGAATGCTGAGGAAGGGTTCTTCCCTTTTCTGCCACAGTAGAACTCTGCTCCCAAACTGAAATTTCATGCTGATGATCATATATGTCTGGACTTTGGTTTGGTTGAAGAGTCTTGATAGTATTTAGTACTTTGCAGATTTCACTTGAGTCAGAATGGTGCGTTCCCTGAGCCTCAGCAATCTGCCTCGAGTGGCCAACTTCAGATTCATGTTTTGCAACTTCAGTTGGTAATCCGTTTGTTTCTTGTTGTGATAAAATTATGTCACTAAAGTCCGTGTCATCATCACGAAAGGCTGAAAAATGACTACCGACCAGGGAACCGAACGGAGCCGGTGCAGTTGTTGTTGGTACACCACAAGCTCCCGAGCGTACTGATTGAGCAGCTGCCTGTAGTTGGAACATTTGATCTTGCAGTACAATCTGTCCTGCTTTAGGATGGCTGATCTCTACCTCTTTCTGTGGCAGTTGATTCTGGGAACTTACAGACTGATGGTTTATTTGTAGCTCTGATGCTTCATGCTTTTCTTCCAGGTCAGTACAGCACTTTTTCGGTCCTTCATTCTCACATCTTAGTGTGGAATCAGTAGTTTCCATTTCCTTTCTCGAACAATGATGTAAAGCTGCTTCTGGGTCTCCTAAGTCATCCAGAAGCATTTCCCTGTTGAAGGTGGAGCTCTGGCCGGTGAGGAAAGCCAAGCTGCTCCCCACCTGACCCAAGAAGTGGCCCAAGCCTGAGCCCAGGCCTCCAAACCAGGACCACATCGTGGCCACTTCAGTGATCCATCGGACCAGCTCTGAGAAGCGCGTCCATCACCATCCACTTCTCTGCCCCGAACGTCCTCCGGCGTTGCCGGGGTCGATTATGACCCAAGCGCTCAGAATTCCTCAGAGCGCGGGGTTCCTGGGGCTCCACCAACACTAATCATCCCTTCCTGCCTGTAAACTCAGAAGCCTGTCCTGCGCTTTGACCAGGGACTGGCATCCAGTAGCACACTCACCCCCTGCAGGGCCTCTGCTTCTTCCCTGCACTTGCCTGTCAGCTATTGGCTCACAGGATTGGGCAGGGTTGGCTGGGAGGAGCTAGAGATCCAGGAAAGTGTCCCAGTTTGAGTCCCAAGGCAGTGTGCTGTGGAGCCAGGAAGAATCAATGTTGTAGATGAAATCCAAAGGTAGTTCACTGGACAGTTCCCTCTTGTCTGGGAGAGGTGGGCTTTTTGTCCCATTCAGTTGCATTCAGTTGACGAGGTGAGGTCTCGCTCCACATTAGAGAATGGAATCTATTTAACTAAAAGTCCCCGATTCAAAAGTAAATCTCACCCCATAACACCAGCACAGACACACCCAGAATAAAAGTTGGCCAAGTATCTGGGCATCGTAGCCCAGACGAGTTAACATATAAAATTAACCATCACAGAGTCTTAATCAGTCTCAGAATTCAAATTATAATACGGATTAAATTTCACTAAAGAACCATCTTTACCCTTTCCAAAAGTAAACTTTTGCTGTTAATCTATACATTTTCGAGTTCATTTTAATATTATTTGGT
The DNA here is from genome assembly GCF_045843805.1 of Urocitellus parryii. Lineage (NCBI taxonomy): Eukaryota > Metazoa > Chordata > Mammalia > Rodentia > Sciuridae > Urocitellus > Urocitellus parryii. The sequence goes on along the minus strand of NC_135544.1, from coordinate 59,519,413 downwards.
CCTTGTTGATTCTGATTGAAGTTTATTTAAGTGCTCAAAAATTCCGCTTAAATTTCACTTAAGAAAAATTTGTTTTAGAGCCAATAGGTTGATGTTCACTTCACCTATGGTTGTTTATCAGTGCCAAATATAATCCAGGTTTCAAGAGTACAGAGCGAAATAGAAAGTTGAGAAATTTTCTACTATGGAGTAACAATCCTAAATGTAATTCCCATACCTCTAAGGATCAGAAGGAGTTAAGATAAGGCCCTGCTTTCCAAGGTGTTTAAATTCCAACAAGTTAATGAGGCAGTTTTGTAGAGTTGGGGACAAAGCAAAGAGAGGAAGCACGTGGGCTGTAACAGACAGACCAGTTGGGACCAAAGCAATTTTGGAGCTAAACTGACAGAATGCATTTATGAAACCTCTCTCACAAGCATGAGTTGAACAGTAAATGAGAACATAGTGTGTGTAGTTCTCACCTGATGGCTGGTGCAGAGAAAGTGGCCAACAAATGGAGCCTGCTGCCACTTTGTTCATATTTGCCTTTTTGTTTCCTTTAGGATCATTTTCCTTATTACCCTTTAGAAGGGGTTTGGGTTTGCTCCCATTACTCTCTTCCCAGAGCCCATATTCAGGAGACTCTTTTCCTTGAGCTGTTCTTTCTATATGTCTGTTCAGGAAACAAAACCCCAAGGTGGCAGAAATAAAATTTAAAAAAAAGGAAGAATTTTTGGAAAATTAATGGTTAAATAGATTCTGAGGATCATATGAATCACCTCATAATGTCTCTTGCCTTCAAGATAGAGCAAGTAGACATAATTACTCAGATTGCTATCAGAAACTAGTGACTGCATTTGTGTCCTGTGCTAGAAAAGGAAATCTTCTTGGTCCTTCTTATTCATCTCCAAATCTGAGAGAGAAGTCAGGCCTGTGTTAGTCAATGTCTCCTCATAAAAGACTAAAATAAAAATTTAAGCCCCTTTTAGCATCTGCTGAAGTGAGAATCCACGCTGTACCCCAGCTGTGTCTACTGTTGAAGAAGGCATCAACAATACCAAGTGTCCTTTTCTCCCTTTAGACCATTCCTCCTGTGTGTGTGTGTGTGTGTGTGTGTGTGTGTGTGTGTGTTAGAAGACTTTTTCATCACTTTGACAACATACCTGAGAAAATTAAATGAGTAAATATTTATTTTGGTTCAATTTCAGGCTCCATTGCTGTGGCCTGAAGTGAGGCAGATTACCATGGCAGAGAGCCTGGCTTCAAAACAGAGCTTCTCAACTCATGGAGATCAGGGAAATGGTGAGGGGAAGAGAGGACTGAGGAATATGATGTACCCTTCCAGGGAATCAACTCCAGTGGCCTACCCTCCAACTAGGCCCTACCGCCCACAGTTTTGACCAACTCCCGATAGTCCTGTCCAATCATGAACCCATCAGTGGATTGATCCACAGACGAGGTTAGAGCTCAGGATTCAATTCACCTTTCTGTAGAGTCCGTTCTGAATGCTGGTGGATTGGGGTCCAAGCTTTCAACACATGACCTTTGGGCAACATTCCAGATCCAAATTATAGCAGGGTGCCTCCTTCTCTTTAGGTGTTCTGTGTTTGTTTATTGTTTTAAATCACAAATAATGATCCTTTTTCAGTGTAAGACCTATCCCATTTGGCTTGAATCTGGTTCCAGTGGTTGTTGCTCCTCCTGCTGAAAGGCATTTCTGATCACTCAGATTCGGTCTTCTAGCATGGTTCACTCTGACCACAGCTGTTTGTCATTTTGTATTTCTATCTGAGAGAGATACCTACCTAGTGTATTCGAAACTGACCGTCCAAATAAAAGCATTTCTCTTCTTCTCAATATGTTTGGAATATTCCTGGAAACTATGGGGGATATGGAGGGAAAACCCTGGCTCATTCGCGAGCACACGTGACAAAAAGGATCCAGTAATCATAAGTGTATCCTTATACATATATTCAGTGCCCAAAAAGTACAAGGTATTGTGGTAGATATTGTGAACAACATAAAGCTGTGTTATATACATTTCCTGCTATGAAGTGCAATTGAATACAGTCAGTCAATGGAGAAGATGTTACATAGAGTGATCCTTGAAATATAATGCAAGGTCAGCCATTGACGACTGTGGTGGTGAGGATCTCATATGGGGGAAAAGACTAAGTAAGAAAGAATAAAGCCAGAAGTAGAGAGCCCTGAATAATGTGGCTTTGTTAAAACACAGTTGAAGGTTAAAGTAAGGAAAGCTTTTTGAGTCTATAAACATAGGGTGATAAATTCTATGCAAGATATTAAGTTTGTACTTCTTTTAATACCTCATGATTCATTCAAACATTTTCTTATAGATTTCAGTAGAATTTTTAAATCTCTTTAATATGGGCCTTGTCTCGTTTCTTTTTTAAAATTTTTATTGGTTGCTTAAGAAAAAATTACAATGATCTTGACATATCATATTTCATACATTTGATTCAAGTGGGGTATGAATTCTTATTTTTACCACGTGTACAGTTTGCAGGATCACATTGGCTGTACGTGCAGGTTTATACATACTGCCATACTAGTGTCTGTTATATTCTGCTGCCTTTCCTATTCCCTCCCTATCCCCCCTTCTGTCCCCTCCCCTCCCATAATCTCTCTCTACCCCAGCTACTGTAATTCATTTCTCTCCTTTTTTCCCCCCTTTCCCCTCACATCCTCTTCTATGTAATTGTGTGTAACAATGAGGGTATCCTTCCATTTCCATGAAATTCCCCTTCTCTCTCCCATTCCCTCCCACCTCTTGTCCCTTCTAATTGGTAGTCTTCTTTTCATGCTCTTCCAGCCTGCTCTGTTTTGAGTCCCCCTCCTTATATGAAAGAAGACATTCAGCATTTCTTTCCTAGGGATTGGCTAACTTCACTTAGCATAATCTCCTCTAATGCCATCCATTTCCCTGCAAATGCCATGGTTTTGTTATTTTTTAGTGCTGAGTAATATTCCATTGTGTACAAATGCCACATTTTCTTATCCATTCATCTATTGACTGGCATCTAGGTTGGTTCCACATTCTAGCTATTGTGAATTGTGCTGCTGTGAACCTTGATGTAGCTGTATCCCTATAGCATGCTCTTTTTAGGTCTTTGGGAATAGTCCGAGAAGGGGAATAGCTGGGTCGAATGGTGGTTCCATTCCCAGCTTTCCCAGGAACCTCCATAATGCTTTCCAAATTGGCTGCACCAATTTGCAGTCGCACCAGCAATGTACAAGTGTACCTTTTCCCCCCACATCCTTGCCAGCACTTGTTGTTGTTTGACTTCCTAATGGCTGCCATTCTTACTGGACTGATTTGGTATCTTAGAGTGGTTTTAATTTGCATTTCTCTGATTGCTAGAGATGGTGAGCATTTTTTTCCGTGTATTTTTTGATTAATTGTGTATCCTTCTCTGAGAAGTGTCTGTTCAGGTCCTTGGCCCATTTGTTGATTGGGTTGTTTGTTTTCTTAATGTTTACTTTTTGAGTTCTTTGTGTACTCTGGATATTAGGGCTCGGCACATTTGTATCTTTAAGAATTGGCATAATCAATGAAATGTTCCGCACACGTTTGTAGGAAGATTAACATAACACTCCAGTGACAATACAGTAGTAGAAGGATTGATTTGGACTGAGAAGTTGTTCAGTGAATGATATATTACCCATAAATTTGAATTCTCATTATCATAAAGAAGCAAGGTGGAAATAAGAATTTCTTTAAGAGAGTGTTGGGTCTATGGCTCAAGTAGTAGCTCGTTCACCTAGCATGCGTGAGGCATGGGGTTTGATCCTCAGCACTACATAAAAAAAAAATAAAAATAAAATAAAGATGTTGTGTCCACTAAAGGCTAAATAATAAATATTTTTAAAATAGAATTTAAAATAATAGTCCATAAATGTTATGTACAAACTGTGAAAGTAGATTCGTCAACAGATTAATTGTCTGCCTCGAACTAGAATCAGTTGCCTACTGATTTGCCTGGATGATGTTCTCAATTCTGTTTTTTTTTTTTTTTTTTTTTTCTTTCATTCCACTGGGCAAACATCTGCCGGGCTTTCTTGATGGCAACATAGTGATTACTGAGCTCCACCCTATTAGAAATACAACTAGTTTTCAACTCATGAAAGTCTATAAAAGCCACTTTTTTAGAAGTCTCTAAACTTTGGAACTATTCAATGATACTCTATTTTTGCCAGCAATAAACAATATATATATATATATATATATATATATATATATATATATATATAATATATATATTTTAATGTAAAGGGCAAGGTATTGAACAGACACTTCACAGAAGAAGCAATACAATCAGTCAATAAATATATGAAAAAATGTTCAACTTCACTAGTAATGAGAGAGATGCAAATCAAAACTACTCTAAGATTTCATCTCACTTCAATCAGAATGGCAATCATCAAGAATATAAGCAACAGTAAATGTTGGCGAGGATGTGGGGGGAAAAGGTACACGTATACATTGCTGGTGGCACTGCAAATTGATGCAGCCAGTCTGAAAAGCAGTATGAAAATTCCTCGGAAAACTGGGATCGGAAGCACCATTTGACCCAGCTGTCCCACTCATTGGTTTATAACTAAAGGACTTAAAATCGGTATACTAAAAATTCATTAAATTTCATTTAAATTAATACAATTTAACAAAGTCAATTTAAATAACATTTAATATAGATTAAATCATTTAATATGAACTATATAATAAAAATATTAATAAGATTAATTTTAATAAAAATCCACTTAGTGGTTTTAGAAACTACAGGTATCAGAGAAATATTAGCTATATATTCTACTTTTGTCTGCTCTCTCATTTTGCCTAACTTAAGCTAGAAACTTTTGTTTATCTTTTATCTTAATTTACCAAGATAAAAATGGGAAGACAAAACACCCAGTAGCTACACACATCAGCTTTTCCTTTGTTTTTTTCTAAATTTTGCCTTAACATTTACATTATTTTATCCAGTATCCAGGTATTTTCTTATGTTTTTATGTTAAAAGCATATGCCGTTTGATTTCAATCTCTTTTCAAATACATATATCTAAAATCCCTGTTGCTTCTGCCATTATAGTATTTTAATTTAATTCCATCTTGATTTTTGCTTTAATCTAACAATTATTTGGAATTGTTTCTATGGCCCTAAGTTCATTGTATATGGAATTTTTTTTTTTTTTTTTTTTTTGAGGAGTCAAAATTCTTCTAATTTTAGATGCACAAGGAATTGCAGCCTGTGTGATAACACCTTTACGGAATTGGCTGGCGTTTTCATTGTGGTCTAGGGCATGGTAAATTTTGGTGGCTGTAGCCTGTGTGTTTGAACATGATATGTAGTTTTGTGTGCATGGTACAACTTCTTGGTATAGCTCCTCAGTCAGGCTTCTTAAGTGCATTACACAGCTCTTCTCTATCCCTCCCCCCTGCTTGTTGGTGGTTCCTTGTTTGGGTTCTGAGAGAGGGATGTTCAGTTGATGCCTTTTATTCTGCAGGGTTTCCCATGTTTTTGCTCTATGTACCCCACGGTGTGGTACCCCAGATAACTATCTTATTGTTGTCCTGTGCTCTGTGATCCCTGGTATGTAATACTGAAAGCATGAAGCAGCCTGTTACCTCTCAGCTTCTGCAAGTGAACTGTTTCCTTGCACGTTCTATGTTTGCTTTTGTCTTTTCAACTTGATCTACTCTTTCATAATCTATTTTTGTGTTCAGTCCTTGAAATTCTCATTCTTATTTTGGATCACTGAGCATTTCAAATGTCCTTTTCTAACTTCTATGAGGATTTGGTGGTAGAAGGAGAAAGAGAGGTGAAACATGCTCATTTTCAGCCTTTAAGATTGAACCTCAAATCTTAGTGTAGTTTTGATTTTCACTTCTCTAAGTGCTAGTGATGATGAGCATATTTGCATAAATTTGTTGATTAATTTTATATCATCTTGGGAGAAGTGTCTGTTCAGGTCCGTGGCCCATTTATTGAATGGGTTATTTTATTTTATTTTATTTATTTATTTATTCGTTCGTTCGTTCATTCATTCATTTATTTATTTATTTGTGTGTGTGTGTGTGTGTGTGTGTGTGTGTGTATTTAGATTTGTGAGTTCTTTCTATACCCTAGAGATTAGTGCTCTATCTGATGTGTGATGGGGCAAAACTTTTCTCCCAAGATGTAGGATCCCTATTCACCTCCCAGATTGTTTGTTTTGTGGAGAAGAAACTTTTTTAGTTTGAATCTATCTCATTTATTGATACTTGGTTTTAATTCTTGTGCTATAGGAGTCTCATTAAGGAATTTTGGGACTAATCCCATATGATTGGAATTAGGGCCTACTTTTTCTTCTGTTACATGCAAGGTCTCTGGTTTTATTCCTAGGTCCTTGATTCATTTGAGTGGAGTTTTGTGCATGGTGAGAGATAGGGGTTTAATTGCACCTCCCTCCAGTTAGAATGTCAGCGATTTTTGAAAATGGCAGCTATGATGAAGACAACAACAGTAAGTGTTGGTGAGGATTTCAGGAAAAATGTACACTCCTACACTGTCGGTGGGACTGTAGATTGGTGCAGCCAATATGGAAAGCAGTTTGGCGGCAATTCCTTGGAAATTTGGGAATAGAACCACCATTTGACCTAGCTATCCCTCTTTTTGGTCTATACCCAAAGGACTTAAAAACTGCATACTACAGGGACACAGCCGCATCAATGTTTATAGCAGCAAAATTCACATTAGCTAAATTGTGGAAACAACTTAGTAGATGAATGCATAAAAAAAAAAAATGTGGCATTTATACACAATTAATATCACTCAGATACTTACCCTCTCGCTCAGTCCAGGAGACGCTAGTGCCCTTCACTACCTCTGTCAGAGCCTGGTTCGGACAGCTGGTGCCTCGGAGAGGACAGGCTGATCCTGCCTGCCTCCCATGTACCCTTTGTCACAGGGAGCGACATTCATGTGAGACCAAGTAAAATCCAGTCATAGACATTAATAGAATATCTCAAAAAAGTATTTAATAAAAAGGCTAGCAAATACAGGGTCTTTAATGAAACTTTAATAAAATTTATGAGACAAGGAAACTGAAAGCACAATATTTTCTTAGGAACTTTTCTGTTTGGTGTTATTCTTTACAATATAGCAGCTTTTCCTAAGAATGCAGGGAGTATGAAATTTCTAAGGCTATCTTGCTGTGTTCTCCATTAAACCCCTTGTCTTAAAAAAACCTTGGATCTAGATTAATCTTTGTAATTTTCTGAGTACCTGTATAACATATTTTTCTCAAGAATGCAGTGAGGTCGCCGTTTCCAAGAGCTCTTCAATTCTGAAATATAAGAAGTGTGTTTCCAGGCATTGAAACCCAAAGGCTCACCTAGACACAATGGAGTGAGCAGAATATATAAAAATCTCTCATGACAAATCTGAACTCTGCTTTTCCCAACCGTGTGAAGTCTACTGGAATAAGATTCCAAGTAATTTGGCAAGTCGAAGCCAAATATATACTTTGATATTCTTCTCGGGAGTAAGCCGTGTGATGTTACAGGAAGGCAGATTTTAGTGCTGAATTTCTGATCGTATCCCCCCAAAAGTTGTTCCATGCATATCATGCAAGAATGTAACCTCCAAAAAATAAATAAATAAAAGAGAGGACATTTGACGTAAGAAGGCTGGATAATATTTGCATGTTCGTGTATTTTTACCACACATCATACCTTCTTATTTCTTCCTTGCTCTGATTTGAAGCATATGCTTTCATTTTTCATTTTGGCTTACCGTGTTATCACTTAATAATAATTCAGTAAATTTACTTAGAACAAGAAAGTGTCACCTAATGACTCATGTCTTAGAGATGCTTTCAAATAAAAGTAATTGTGCATTTTGTACCATAGAGTATTCCCAGTGTTTCCTAGAATTGTTGCAACTGATGCTGGAGGCTTTGAAATAGAGCAGGAGGCATAAGGGCCGTGGCTTGTGACCCTTCCCAAAGTATGTAAGATTGATAGACATTGAATGCAAATAAACAACTATGCATCATTGAATTTTTTCCTGTCACTGAAATGCTAGTAGAGCTCAAGGAATTGTGAGCCTCTTTGTCTGCAGTACAGGAAAAATAAGAAATTTAAAGACTTGAGTTACATACAATTTCTGATAACATACCTTAGGTTGGTTCTCAGCTTAAAAAACACAAAAAGAGAAATGTCATCATTTTCCATAGCATTGGGAAACTTTTCATAGGTGGGAAACTTTACTATCAGAGCTCATCGGTTCTCAGACATTTATATGTTTTGAATACTTGGCCAATGTGCCTTTGGGATGCGTCCTCCAGTTGTTGTTTCAGTGATTTTGTTCATGCCTAACAACTGATGGCATCTTAATTTTGGTAAAATAATGTAAATGTTAAGGTGAAATTTAGAAATAAGAAAGGAAAAGCTGATATGTGTGTAGCTACTAGGTGTTTTTCTTCCTTTTTTTTTTTTATTTTTGTAAAGTAAAGCAAAAGATAAACCAAAAGGTTCTAGCTTAAGTTAGGTAAAATCAAAGAGGAGAAAAAAGAAGATAACATTGCTAATACTTCACTGCCACCTGTAATTTCCAAAACAACTAAGAGCATTTTTATTAAAATTAACTTTATTGACATTTATATTAAATTATATAGTCAATATTAAATAATTCAATCTATATTATGTTAAATTTACTTTGTTAAATTGTATTAATTTAAATAAAATTTAATGAATTTTTAAATATAAATCATACTATAATTTAACATAAGTTAATAAGCAATATCAATAAAATAAATTTAAATCAAACCATCGTATTAATAAAAGAAATTTAAATAATACTACTAATAAAATTAATTTAAATTAGATTGATTTAAATTAGATTAATTTATATTAAATGATAGTATAATTTATATTTAAAAACATATTAAATTTTGTTTAAATTAATTTTAATAAAAACGTTCTGAATGGTTTTAGAAACTACGGGTGTCAGAGAAGTATGTGCTATGCAATCTGCTTTTTCGCTTCTCGGATTTCACCTACTTAAGCTAGAAACTTTTGATTCATCTTTTACCTTAATTTATCAAAAGGTTATAACTACTCCTGTTGTAAAGCTTTTCATCTTCCAAAAACTGTTGTCAGCTTATTTCTCTCCCCAACTTGTTTTGATCAAATGTTTTATAAAATGTGTTTCTAAGAACGATTGTAGAGCCCCCAATAGTAGGTAGATAAGCAGTCCAGATATTTAATGATACATTCTTACTAATTAACTTTTCCATTGGCAATGGATCATGTGATCCCACTTCGGGGTTGCCTCATAAAAATACTCTTCCTTCTGGACATATTTATCATCTGGAAAACTGAATTAATGTGAAGTGACTTTCGTAGAGAAATGGAAATCAGCAAAATGGATAGGGGTCATAGAATTTGGATTCAAAGCATCTTAGAATTTATCCACTAAGCTTCCTGTTTAGGTCCTCCCCATTGGAATTTTCGCTTGGTAGTTGTACAATGTTATCTTGGATAAACTAAATATTCTCAACGTTTTGCAACATTATATTTGGTTTTCATGTACTCTAAATCTGAGACATCCTTCTTATGGGTTGGATTTCTCTCGTTTCCTGTGATTGCATGTATCGTTTTTATCTTAATGCCATTAAGTGAGGTTGGAACTAGTGGTTCAAGAAGGCTGCTCTGTACAGTGGCTCACAAAAGTACATCAGAATTGATAACTGGTGATGATTATCTGCTACATTGGAACAAAATTCTATAAACAAAAAGTGCTACAAAAAACAAAACAAATTTTTTAAAAAGTACTATAGCAAAAAATCACAACAACAACAACAACTAAAGAAATAAAATAAAATACCTAGTAGCTATACACTTACATATACCAGCTGTTTTGCTTTCTCTTTTTGTCTACAAGCACATGCGTGCTTTTTCAAAAGGCCATGCTGTAAAACATCAAAAAGGGTTATGGCTTCTTTAGAATAATGCTAAATATTTAGAAGATCCTGGAGTACAGCTCTGGCCCTGTTGTGCAGGGACACTGGCGACGGTGTAAAGGTGGGCATGAAATCTGCAGTGGGTGTGAAAAGAGGACGCCCAGGTCCACCAAGTCCAACTCCAGCGAGGTTACTAAGAGGCACCGCTGCAGAACGTGGGACCAAGAGTGGATTCCCGTTGGTGCTTCTGCCAGCTCTTAATTTGGCTCCATCTTTAACATTTCCTGGTAAAGGGGTTCTGAAAAAGAACTATGAAGCACGGGTTGGGGTTGTTGATTTGGTTTCGGAGGTGTGCTGGGGACACTTGTTGAAGCCCCTCCAAGGCAACTCCTCATCCACTTTCTGACACCACCATAATCTTTATTCAACAAGTGCTCCATTTCGTCCTTTGGAACGTCCAGGATGCTCCCCATCAACTGCAATACTTCACGACGACGTTTGCCTTTTGTTATCTGGAAATGAGCGATTAGAAGGTTTCGCATGAGGACTTTGTCCACTTTTCCTTCTGCGCTGTTGACCAAAGTCGACAATTTCTGTTGTGCGTGGTCCAGCATTTCTTTTCGGAGCTCGTTTTGTTTTTTCAGTTCTGCCATCTGCTCTTCCTTGAGATCTAAGTCTTCTCTCAGCCTGGAAGCAGAATCCCACAGAGCATTCGCTTGATCCAAACGTTCCTGCAGTGATGTTACTTCTCCTTCTAGCTTTTCGGCCTTGTTCTTCCATTCAGCTATTGACTGTTTTTCTTTGGCTAGTTCAGCAGAATGCAGAGCTTTCTCTTCTTCTTGGAAGTGTTGAACCTCGTTTTCTCTTAGGATTTTTACTTTGGTCTCTTGAAAAATATCAGAATTCAGTGTTTGAGCGTCTCCTCTCTCTCCAGGCAACTGGGCTTTTAGTTCTTCAATAGTTTTCTGCAAGTTCTTAATTTCCTCCTCTCTTTCTAAAATTAACTGGCTATGCGCAGCATTCATCTGCTCATACTTGTACTTAAATTCATGCATTTCCTCCTTCTGCTCCTGTAAAGACTGAAGTAGTTGCATTTTATGCTGGTTTTGATTTTCAATTATATTCAGATGGTCTTGAATTTCATCTTCCAGATGATTTTTGACTATGTTCAGTTGAGATACCTCCAATTCTAGTTCTGTGATAGCATCAAGAGCTTCAGGCTCAGCCACTGGTGCAGCTTGATTGTGCTGTTCCGTAAGTATTTCCAGTTCTACTCGCAGATAGTTGTTTTCTGCTCTCATGTAGGTAAGACTTTTGTCCTTTCTTTCAACGGATTGCCTTAAAGTTTCATTTTCTCTTAAGGCCTGAGAACACTTATGTAAATCCTTTTGTAGTTGTGAAATTTTTTCTTCGAGTTTTTCAATAAAAACTTCTTTCTCATTTATGACTTGTGTCAATCGCTCCTCTTCTTCTATATAAGATGCCAAAATTTCCTCAGTTTCTTTTTCATCAGCAGTCATTTGCTCAATATTCTTTTTGAGTCCTGCTATTTCAAAGTCCTTCTCTTGATTGAGTTGAACTGCACATTCGTGTTTCAGCTTTAAGGCCGAGGTATTCCAATCATGTGCATTGGAGAGTTCCTGAATAGTCTGCCTGTGATTATTTGCTTCTTCCAACAGTCTTTTTTCTGCCTGGTGCAGTTTGGCTTCAGTCTCTTCTTTGTCTCTTTTGAGAGTCTCCGTGATAGTGTCTTTTTCTTGAGAGATTTGATTGTAAGCAGCAATAGATTCTTCCAACTTACGCCTTACATCGTCACGTGCTAAAATCAACATTTCATTTTCCGTCTTGAGTTCAACAGCAACTTTCGTTAAGTTTTCATTGAGCTGTTCCTCTTCAGAAAGATTTTGACTTAGGTTGCTAGCTTCAGCTTCTCGTTCTTTAGGCATGTCATCCTTACAATGACTGTTAGAGTCTTCATTCAGAGAGGTTCGATACTTACTCTTAAACCCAGACAGCTCCTCTTCAAGTTGTCTAATGTGATCCTTAAGCCCAAGGTTTTCCTGCTGGATGTTTGAACTATTTTTTTGTGACTGATTTAGCTGATCTACTAAATCTTCTACTTTTCCTTCAAGCTTCTGCTTGGTTAAATGCAAATCACTGAGGCTCCGTGCATTCTCAGTTAACTTCTCCTTCTGCACATGCAGCTCTTGGGATATGTTCATTTGCTCATCCTCAAGTTGATGAACTCTCTTTTTTTCATCATCTAGATCTTGTTCCAACTTCTTGATGACAAGGTCTCCTTCATTTTGTTGTTTTGATAGCTCATCTTGTATCAAAATCATGTGCTCTGTAGCTTCCCGATTCCGATGATCCAGTTCTTCTAACTCAGCCATCAGCATTTTCTTTTCATTGATAGTCTGATTCAGTTCTTCCTCCTTTGCCTTCAAGTGAAGTTTTAAGTCTAGTAATTGTACATTCAAATTCATGTCCGTTGAAGCTCTGTTTTTCATGACTTGATAGTCACGGCTCAGTTTTGACAGTGACATCTGAAGTTCCTCTTTTTCTTGACTCAATGATGACTTCTCTTTTTCTAGAGCTTCAACATGCATTTTAAGTTTCAGATTGTCTTCAGCAAGACGGTTATCCTGGTTTAAACCATTTAGTCTCACGATTTCCTTCTCCGCATCAGCCAGGGCTCGTTGAAGCCTGAACACTTCTTCCACTGCTGAATGCTGAGGAAGGGTTCTTCCCTTTTCTGCCACAGTAGAACTCTGCTCCCAAACTGAAATTTCATGCTGATGATCATATATGTCTGGACTTTGGTTTGGTTGAAGAGTCTTGATAGTATTTAGTACTTTGCAGATTTCACTTGAGTCAGAATGGTGCGTTCCCTGAGCCTCAGCAATCTGCCTCGAGTGGCCAACTTCAGATTCATGTTTTGCAACTTCAGTTGGTAATCCGTTTGTTTCTTGTTGTGATAAAATTATGTCACTAAAGTCCGTGTCATCATCACGAAAGGCTGAAAAATGACTACCGACCAGGGAACCGAACGGAGCCGGTGCAGTTGTTGTTGGTACACCACAAGCTCCCGAGCGTACTGATTGAGCAGCTGCCTGTAGTTGGAACATTTGATCTTGCAGTACAATCTGTCCTGCTTTAGGATGGCTGATCTCTACCTCTTTCTGTGGCAGTTGATTCTGGGAACTTACAGACTGATGGTTTATTTGTAGCTCTGATGCTTCATGCTTTTCTTCCAGGTCAGTACAGCACTTTTTCGGTCCTTCATTCTCACATCTTAGTGTGGAATCAGTAGTTTCCATTTCCTTTCTCGAACAATGATGTAAAGCTGCTTCTGGGTCTCCTAAGTCATCCAGAAGCATTTCCCTGTTGAAGGTGGAGCTCTGGCCGGTGAGGAAAGCCAAGCTGCTCCCCACCTGACCCAAGAAGTGGCCCAAGCCTGAGCCCAGGCCTCCAAACCAGGACCACATCGTGGCCACTTCAGTGATCCATCGGACCAGCTCTGAGAAGCGCGTCCATCACCATCCACTTCTCTGCCCCGAACGTCCTCCGGCGTTGCCGGGGTCGATTATGACCCAAGCGCTCAGAATTCCTCAGAGCGCGGGGTTCCTGGGGCTCCACCAACACTAATCATCCCTTCCTGCCTGTAAACTCAGAAGCCTGTCCTGCGCTTTGACCAGGGACTGGCATCCAGTAGCACACTCACCCCCTGCAGGGCCTCTGCTTCTTCCCTGCACTTGCCTGTCAGCTATTGGCTCACAGGATTGGGCAGGGTTGGCTGGGAGGAGCTAGAGATCCAGGAAAGTGTCCCAGTTTGAGTCCCAAGGCAGTGTGCTGTGGAGCCAGGAAGAATCAATGTTGTAGATGAAATCCAAAGGTAGTTCACTGGACAGTTCCCTCTTGTCTGGGAGAGGTGGGCTTTTTGTCCCATTCAGTTGCATTCAGTTGACGAGGTGAGGTCTCGCTCCACATTAGAGAATGGAATCTATTTAACTAAAAGTCCCCGATTCAAAAGTAAATCTCACCCCATAACACCAGCACAGACACACCCAGAATAAAAGTTGGCCAAGTATCTGGGCATCGTAGCCCAGACGAGTTAACATATAAAATTAACCATCACAGAGTCTTAATCAGTCTCAGAATTCAAATTATAATACGGATTAAATTTCACTAAAGAACCATCTTTACCCTTTCCAAAAGTAAACTTTTGCTGTTAATCTATACATTTTCGAGTTCATTTTAATATTATTTGGTCCTTGTTGATTCTGATTGAAGTTTATTTAAGTGCTCAAAAATTCCGCTTAAATTTCACTTAAGAAAAATTTGTTTTAGAGCCAATAGGTTGATGTTCACTTCACCTATGGTTGTTTATCAGTGCCAAATATAATCCAGGTTTCAAGAGTACAGAGCGAAATAGAAAGTTGAGAAATTTTCTACTATGGAGTAACAATCCTAAATGTAATTCCCATACCTCTAAGGATCAGAAGGAGTTAAGATAAGGCCCTGCTTTCCAAGGTGTTTAAATTCCAACAAGTTAATGAGGAGGCAGTTTTGTAGAGTTGGGGACAAAGCAAAGAGAGGAAGCACGTGGGCTGTAACAGACAGACCAGTTGGGACCAAAGCAATTTTGGAGCTAAACTGACAGAATGCATTTATGAAACCTCTCTCACAAGCATGAGTTGAACAGTAAATGAGAACATAGTGTGTGTAGTTCTCACCTGATGGCTGGTGCAGAGAAAGTGGCCAACAAATGGAGCCTGCTGCCACTTTGTTCATATTTGCCTTTTTGTTTCCTTTAGGATCATTTTCCTTATTACCCTTTAGAAGGGGTTTGGGTTTGCTCCCATTACTCTCTTCCCAGAGCCCATATTCAGGAGACTCTTTTCCTTGAGCTGTTCTTTCTATATGTCTGTTCAGGAAACAAAACCCCAAGGTGGCAGAAATAAAATTTAAAAAAAAGGAAGAATTTTTGGAAAATTAATGGTTAAATAGATTCTGAGGATCATATGAATCACCTCATAATGTCTCTTGCCTTCAAGATAGAGCAAGTAGACATAATTACTCAGATTGCTATCAGAAACTAGTGACTGCATTTGTGTCCTGTGCTAGAAAAGGAAATCTTCTTGGTCCTTCTTATTCATCTCCAAATCTGAGAGAGAAGTCAGGCCTGTGTTAGTCAATGTCTCCTCATAAAAGACTAAAATAAAAATTTAAGCCCCTTTTAGCATCTGCTGAAGTGAGAATCCACGCTGTACCCCAGCTGTGTCTACTGTTGAAGAAGGCATCAACAATACCAAGTGTCCTTTTCTCCCTTTAGACCATTCCTCCTGTGTGTGTGTGTGTGTGTGTGTGTGTGTGTGTGTGTGTGTTAGAAGACTTTTTCATCACTTTGACAACATACCTGAGAAAATTAAATGAGTAAATATTTATTTTGGTTCAATTTCAGGCTCCATTGCTGTGGCCTGAAGTGAGGCAGATTACCATGGCAGAGAGCCTGGCTTCAAAACAGAGCTTCTCAACTCATGGAGATCAGGGAAATGGTGAGGGGAAGAGAGGACTGAGGAATATGATGTACCCTTCCAGGGAATCAACTCCAGTGGCCTACCCTCCAACTAGGCCCTACCGCCCACAGTTTTGACCAACTCCCGATAGTCCTGTCCAATCATGAACCCATCAGTGGATTGATCCACAGACGAGGTTAGAGCTCAGGATTCAATTCACCTTTCTGTAGAGTCCGTTCTGAATGCTGGTGGATTGGGGTCCAAGCTTTCAACACATGACCTTTGGGCAACATTCCAGATCCAAATTATAGCAGGGTGCCTCCTTCTCTTTAGGTGTTCTGTGTTTGTTTATTGTTTTAAATCACAAATAATGATCCTTTTTCAGTGTAAGACCTATCCCATTTGGCTTGAATCTGGTTCCAGTGGTTGTTGCTCCTCCTGCTGAAAGGCATTTCTGATCACTCAGATTCGGTCTTCTAGCATGGTTCACTCTGACCACAGCTGTTTGTCATTTTGTATTTCTATCTGAGAGAGATACCTACCTAGTGTATTCGAAACTGACCGTCCAAATAAAAGCATTTCTCTTCTTCTCAATATGTTTGGAATATTCCTGGAAACTATGGGGGATATGGAGGGAAAACCCTGGCTCATTCGCGAGCACACGTGACAAAAAGGATCCAGTAATCATAAGTGTATCCTTATACATATATTCAGTGCCCAAAAAGTACAAGGTATTGTGGTAGATATTGTGAACAACATAAAGCTGTGTTATATACATTTCCTGCTATGAAGTGCAATTGAATACAGTCAGTCAATGGAGAAGATGTTACATAGAGTGATCCTTGAAATATAATGCAAGGTCAGCCATTGACGACTGTGGTGGTGAGGATCTCATATGGGGGAAAAGACTAAGTAAGAAAGAATAAAGCCAGAAGTAGAGAGCCCTGAATAATGTGGCTTTGTTAAAACACAGTTGAAGGTTAAAGTAAGGAAAGCTTTTTGAGTCTATAAACATAGGGTGATAAATTCTATGCAAGATATTAAGTTTGTACTTCTTTTAATACCTCATGATTCATTCAAACATTTTCTTATAGATTTCAGTAGAATTTTTAAATCTCTTTAATATGGGCCTTGTCTCGTTTCTTTTTTAAAATTTTTATTGGTTGCTTAAGAAAAAATTACAATGATCTTGACATATCATATTTCATACATTTGATTCAAGTGGGGTATGAATTCTTATTTTTACCACGTGTACAGTTTGCAGGATCACATTGGCTGTACGTGCAGGTTTATACATACTGCCATACTAGTGTCTGTTATATTCTGCTGCCTTTCCTATTCCCTCCCTATCCCCCCTTCTGTCCCCTCCCCTCCCATAATCTCTCTCTACCCCAGCTACTGTAATTCATTTCTCTCCTTTTTTCCCCCCTTTCCCCTCACATCCTCTTCTATGTAATTGTGTGTAACAATGAGGGTATCCTTCCATTTCCATGAAATTCCCCTTCTCTCTCCCATTCCCTCCCACCTCTTGTCCCTTCTAATTGGTAGTCTTCTTTTCATGCTCTTCCAGCCTGCTCTGTTTTGAGTCCCCCTCCTTATATGAAAGAAGACATTCAGCATTTCTTTCCTAGGGATTGGCTAACTTCACTTAGCATAATCTCCTCTAATGCCATCCATTTCCCTGCAAATGCCATGGTTTTGTTATTTTTTAGTGCTGAGTAATATTCCATTGTGTACAAATGCCACATTTTCTTATCCATTCATCTATTGACTGGCATCTAGGTTGGTTCCACATTCTAGCTATTGTGAATTGTGCTGCTGTGAACCTTGATGTAGCTGTATCCCTATAGCATGCTCTTTTTAGGTCTTTGGGAATAGTCCGAGAAGGGGAATAGCTGGGTCGAATGGTGGTTCCATTCCCAGCTTTCCCAGGAACCTCCATAATGCTTTCCAAATTGGCTGCACCAATTTGCAGTCGCACCAGCAATGTACAAGTGTACCTTTTCCCCCCACATCCTTGCCAGCACTTGTTGTTGTTTGACTTCCTAATGGCTGCCATTCTTACTGGACTGATTTGGTATCTTAGAGTGGTTTTAATTTGCATTTCTCTGATTGCTAGAGATGGTGAGCATTTTTTTCCGTGTATTTTTTGATTAATTGTGTATCCTTCTCTGAGAAGTGTCTGTTCAGGTCCTTGGCCCATTTGTTGATTGGGTTGTTTGTTTTCTTAATGTTTACTTTTTGAGTTCTTTGTGTACTCTGGATATTAGGGCTCGGCACATTTGTATCTTTAAGAATTGGCATAATCAATGAAATGTTCCGCACACGTTTGTAGGAAGATTAACATAACACTCCAGTGACAATACAGTAGTAGAAGGATTGATTTGGACTGAGAAGTTGTTCAGTGAATGATATATTACCCATAAATTTGAATTCTCATTATCATAAAGAAGCAAGGTGGAAATAAGAATTTCTTTAAGAGAGTGTTGGGTCTATGGCTCAAGTAGTAGCTCGTTCACCTAGCATGCGTGAGGCATGGGGTTTGATCCTCAGCACTACATAAAAAAAAAAAAAAATAAAATAAAGATGTTGTGTCCACTAAAGGCTAAATAATAAATATTTTTAAAATAGAATTTAAAATAATAGTCCATAAATGTTATGTACAAACTGTGAAAGTAGATTCGTCAACAGATTAATTGTCTGCCTCGAACTAGAATCAGTTGCCTACTGATTTGCCTGGATGATGTTCTCAATTCTGTTTTTTTTTTTTTTTTTTTTTTCTTTCATTCCACTGGGCAAACATCTGCCGGGCTTTCTTGATGGCAACATAGTGATTACTGAGCTCCACCCTATTAGAAATACAACTAGTTTTCAACTCATGAAAGTCTATAAAAGCCACTTTTTTAGAAGTCTCTAAACTTTGGAACTATTCAATGATACTCTATTTTTGCCAGCAATAAACAATATATATATATATATATATATATATATATATATATATATATATAATATATATATTTTAATGTAAAGGGCAAGGTATTGAACAGACACTTCACAGAAGAAGCAATACAATCAGTCAATAAATATATGAAAAAATGTTCAACTTCACTAGTAATGAGAGAGATGCAAATCAAAACTACTCTAAGATTTCATCTCACTTCAATCAGAATGGCAATCATCAAGAATATAAGCAACAGTAAATGTTGGCGAGGATGTGGGGGGAAAAGGTACACGTATACATTGCTGGTGGCACTGCAAATTGATGCAGCCAGTCTGAAAAGCAGTATGAAAATTCCTCGGAAAACTGGGATCGGAAGCACCATTTGACCCAGCTGTCCCACTCATTGGTTTATAACTAAAGGACTTAAAATCGGTATACTAAAAATTCATTAAATTTCATTTAAATTAATACAATTTAACAAAGTCAATTTAAATAACATTTAATATAGATTAAATCATTTAATATGAACTATATAATAAAAATATTAATAAGATTAATTTTAATAAAAATCCACTTAGTGGTTTTAGAAACTACAGGTATCAGAGAAATATTAGCTATATATTCTACTTTTGTCTGCTCTCTCATTTTGCCTAACTTAAGCTAGAAACTTTTGTTTATCTTTTATCTTAATTTACCAAGATAAAAATGGGAAGACAAAACACCCAGTAGCTACACACATCAGCTTTTCCTTTGTTTTTTTCTAAATTTTGCCTTAACATTTACATTATTTTATCCAGTATCCAGGTATTTTCTTATGTTTTTATGTTAAAAGCATATGCCGTTTGATTTCAATCTCTTTTCAAATACATATATCTAAAATCCCTGTTGCTTCTGCCATTATAGTATTTTAATTTAATTCCATCTTGATTTTTGCTTTAATCTAACAATTATTTGGAATTGTTTCTATGGCCCTAAGTTCATTGTATATGGAATTTTTTTTTTTTTTTTTTTTTTTGAGGAGTCAAAATTCTTCTAATTTTAGATGCACAAGGAATTGCAGCCTGTGTGATAACACCTTTACGGAATTGGCTGGCGTTTTCATTGTGGTCTAGGGCATGGTAAACTTTGGTGGCTGTAGCCTGTGTGTTTGAACATGATATGTAGTTTTGTGTGCATGGTACAACTTCTTGGTATAGCTCCTCAGTCAGGCTTCTTAAGTGCATTACACAGCTCTTCTCTATCCCTCCCCCCTGCTTGTTGGTGGTTCCTTGTTTGGGTTCTGAGAGAGGGATGTTCAGTTGATGCCTTTTATTCTGCAGGGTTTCCCATGTTTTTGCTCTATGTACCCCACGGTGTGGTACCCCAGATAACTATCTTATTGTTGTCCTGTGCTCTGTGATCCCTGGTATGTAATACTGAAAGCATGAAGCAGCCTGTTACCTCTCAGCTTCTGCAAGTGAACTGTTTCCTTGCACGTTCTATGTTTGCTTTTGTCTTTTCAACTTGATCTACTCTTTCATAATCTATTTTTGTGTTCAGTCCTTGAAATTCTCATTCTTATTTTGGATCACTGAGCATTTCAAATGTCCTTTTCTAACTTCTATGAGGATTTGGTGGTAGAAGGAGAAAGAGAGGTGAAACATGCTCATTTTCAGCCTTTAAGATTGAACCTCAAATCTTAGTGTAGTTTTGATTTTCACTTCTCTAAGTGCTAGTGATGATGAGCATATTTGCATAAATTTGTTGATTAATTTTATATCATCTTGGGAGAAGTGTCTGTTCAGGTCCGTGGCCCATTTATTGAATGGGTTATTTTATTTTATTTTATTTATTTATTTATTCGTTCGTTCGTTCATTCATTCATTTATTTATTTATTTGTGTGTGTGTGTGTGTGTGTGTGTGTGTGTATTTAGATTTGTGAGTTCTTTCTATACCCTAGAGATTAGTGCTCTATCTGATGTGTAATGGGGCAAAACTTTTCTCCCAAGATGTAGGATCCCTATTCACCTCCCAGATTGTTTGTTTTGTGGAGAAGAAACTTTTTTAGTTTGAATCTATCTCATTTATTGATACTTGGTTTTAATTCTTGTGCTATAGGAGTCTCATTAAGGAATTTTGGGACTAATCCCATATGATTGGAATTAGGGCCTACTTTTTCTTCTGTTACATGCAAGGTCTCTGGTTTTATTCCTAGGTCCTTGATTCATTTGAGTGGAGTTTTGTGCATGGTGAGAGATAGGGGTTTAATTGCACCTCCCTCCAGTTAGAATGTCAGCGATTTTTGAAAATGGCAGCTATGATGAAGACAACAACAGTAAGTGTTGGTGAGGATTTCAGGAAAAATGTACACTCCTACACTGTCGGTGGGACTGTAGATTGGTGCAGCCAATATGGAAAGCAGTTTGGCGGCAATTCCTTGGAAATTTGGGAATAGAACCACCATTTGACCTAGCTATCCCTCTTTTTGGTCTATACCCAAAGGACTTAAAAACTGCATACTACAGGGACACAGCCGCATCAATGTTTATAGCAGCAAAATTCACATTAGCTAAATTGTGGAAACAACTTAGTAGATGAATGCATAAAA
This sequence comes from Urocitellus parryii, assembly GCF_045843805.1. Taxonomy (NCBI): domain Eukaryota; kingdom Metazoa; phylum Chordata; class Mammalia; order Rodentia; family Sciuridae; genus Urocitellus; species Urocitellus parryii. The sequence goes on along the minus strand of NC_135544.1, from coordinate 59,498,423 downwards.
AAAAAAAATGTGGCATTTATACACAATTAATATCACTCAGATACTTACCCTCTCGCTCAGTCCAGGAGACGCTAGTGCCCTTCACTACCTCTGTCAGAGCCTGGTTCGGACAGCTGGTGCCTCGGAGAGGACAGGCTGATCCTGCCTGCCTCCCATGTACCCTTTGTCACAGGGAGCGACATTCATGTGAGACCAAGTAAAATCCAGTCATAGACATTAATAGAATATCTCAAAAAAGTATTTAATAAAAAGGCTAGCAAATACAGGGTCTTTAATGAAACTTTAATAAAATTTATGAGACAAGGAAACTGAAAGCACAATATTTTCTTAGGAACTTTTCTGTTTGGTGTTATTCTTTACAATATAGCAGCTTTTCCTAAGAATGCAGGGAGTATGAAATTTCTAAGGCTATCTTGCTGTGTTCTCCATTAAACCCCTTGTCTTAAAAAAACCTTGGATCTAGATTAATCTTTGTAATTTTCTGAGTACCTGTATAACATATTTTTCTCAAGAATGCAGTGAGGTCGCCGTTTCCAAGAGCTCTTCAATTCTGAAATATAAGAAGTGTGTTTCCAGGCATTGAAACCCAAAGGCTCACCTAGACACAATGGAGTGAGCAGAATATATAAAAATCTCTCATGACAAATCTGAACTCTGCTTTTCCCAACCGTGTGAAGTCTACTGGAATAAGATTCCAAGTAATTTGGCAAGTCGAAGCCAAATATATACTTTGATATTCTTCTCGGGAGTAAGCCGTGTGATGTTACAGGAAGGCAGATTTTAGTGCTGAATTTCTGATCGTATCCCCCCAAAAGTTGTTCCATGCATATCATGCAAGAATGTAACCTCCAAAAAATAAATAAATAAAAGAGAGGACATTTGACGTAAGAAGGCTGGATAATATTTGCATGTTCGTGTATTTTTACCACACATCATACCTTCTTATTTCTTCCTTGCTCTGATTTGAAGCATATGCTTTCATTTTTCATTTTGGCTTACCGTGTTATCACTTAATAATAATTCAGTAAATTTACTTAGAACAAGAAAGTCACCTAATGACTCATGTCTTAGAGATGCTTTCAAATAAAAGTAATTGTGCATTTTGTACCATAGAGTATTCCCAGTGTTTCCTAGAATTGTTGCAACTGATGCTGGAGGCTTTGAAATAGAGCAGGAGGCATAAGGGCCGTGGCTTGTGACCCTTCCCAAAGTATGTAAGATTGATAGACATTGAATGCAAATAAACAACTATGCATCATTGAATTTTTTCCTGTCACTGAAATGCTAGTAGAGCTCAAGGAATTGTGAGCCTCTTTGTCTGCAGTACAGGAAAAATAAGAAATTTAAAGACTTGAGTTACATACAATTTCTGATAACATACCTTAGGTTGGTTCTCAGCTTAAAAAACACAAAAAGAGAAATGTCATCATTTTCCATAGCATTGGGAAACTTTTCATAGGTGGGAAACTTTACTATCAGAGCTCATCGGTTCTCAGACATTTATATGTTTTGAATACTTGGCCAATGTGCCTTTGGGATGCGTCCTCCAGTTGTTGTTTCAGTGATTTTGTTCATGCCTAACAACTGATGGCATCTTAATTTTGGTAAAATAATGTAAATGTTAAGGTGAAATTTAGAAATAAGAAAGGAAAAGCTGATATGTGTGTAGCTACTAGGTGTTTTTCTTCCTTTTTTTTTTTTATTTTTGTAAAGTAAAGCAAAAGATAAACCAAAAGGTTCTAGCTTAAGTTAGGTAAAATCAAAGAGGAGAAAAAAGAAGATAACATTGCTAATACTTCACTGCCACCTGTAATTTCCAAAACAACTAAGAGCATTTTTATTAAAATTAACTTTATTGACATTTATATTAAATTATATAGTCAATATTAAATAATTCAATCTATATTATGTTAAATTTACTTTGTTAAATTGTATTAATTTAAATAAAATTTAATGAATTTTTAAATATAAATCATACTATAATTTAACATAAGTTAATAAACAATATCAATTAATAAAATAAATTTAAATCAAACCATCGTATTAATAAAAGAAATTTAAATAATACTACTAATAAAATTAATTTAAATTAGATTGATTTAAATTAGATTAATTTATATT